>NW_008330578.1:1144532-1162198 GCF_000622305.1 Nannospalax galili
CCCGCCCCGCCCCGCCCCGCGTCGCTCAGCCCGGCGCCCCGGGCGGTCGGCGCTTCCGGGAGGGCGCGGTGACCCTTCCCAAGCGGTGATCGCTAGCCCCGGGAGTTGGGGCCTGGGGTCCGGCCCAAGCGCGGTGCCCAGGCGTATCCTCCCCGCGCGGCTCCCGCCAGACTAATCCTCCCAGCCCAGCGCCTCTCCCGAGCTCCCTGCAGCCTCCATCCGAGCCCTGGCCGCGCCTCCCGGCTCTTGTCCCTCGCGGGAGGGCGCGGTGACCCTTCCCAAGCGGTGATCGCTAGCCCCGGGAGTTGGGGCCTGGGGTCCGGCCCAAGCGCGGTGCCCAGGCGTATCCTCCCCGCGCGGCTCCCGCCAGACTAATCCTCCCAGCCCAGCGCCTCTCCCGAGCTCCCTGCAGCCTCCATCCGAGCCCTGGCCGCGCCTCCCGGCTCTTGTCCCTCGGACCCTCTACCCCGCCCGGCTCTCGCTTCTTCTCCATCCTTTGCTGCGGACTTTAGCCCACCAAGACCCACGGCCCACAATATCCACACTACCCGGCCCTTGTCCGCACTGGACAGGTTACCGGACCAGCTGGAGGAGGGGCCTGAGAGCTATGTGGCCTTTATGCACTCCGCCCCGTGATCCCCTAAATCTACCGCCAGCATTCCTTTTGGAGTTAGGGTCCCAAGGGACGGGTCTCCATTAAATCCTTTACTAAGAAAGGGATAAGTGTGTGTGGGCGGGGGGGGGTGAGCTTGCCCCTCCCCCATCCTGAAGGGGCAAATATTCCTCCCCCTTTCTCTAATCGGCTCAGGCTGGTCCCACTGACCTCCACCTCCCCCCACAGCTGAGTCTCTTGGCACCTGGGTGTGTGTGGGTGGGGAGGGGAATCCAATCTCTCTTTCCCTCCATCTGGCCTGGTGGACAAAGGGCAGGGGGACCATCTGGTCCCGCCAGGGTGGGGGAGGAGCCCACAGTGACAGTCCCAGGGGAAAGGGGGAGGGGCGGCGCTCCAGAGACAGCAAAAGCCTGTGGGGTCTAATTGCATCACTTTATTTCACGGACTTCCAGTCTGTCTCCCCACCCCACCCTCAAGCCTCATAGCAGGAAACAAACTGGGCCGAGAAGACCCAGGCTTGGCAACCTGGGGAGGTTGTAGCCCCCAGAAGGAAGGGGAAAAGAAAAGCAGGGCGATCTGAAAGGCAGAGGGGTGCACCTCCCCTTCTGAGGAAGCAATTTCAGGCTGGGACCAGTTGCAACCTGTGGGTGAATGGAATCGAGGGCTGGCCTGCATCCTAATCCTAGTAAGCCAGTGCCCTAAAGGCTGGCCCATGAGGAGGTTCCCAGTTCCCGTGAAGGGGAAAGGCTGCACCGTTGGAAGTGCACATATACCTGCGCAAGCACACTACACAGAGCTGCGCATGAATGTGCATGCCAGTCCAAGTCACGTGGACCTGTGTGCTGGTCTCCCAAGGGAAGGGTCCTGTTTGGAGCATGATGGCTCTAAACATGCATGTGGTCATGTATGTGTCTGTGGCCTTAGAAGAGTAGAGAGGATGACTGGCCCGCAGGGCAGCTGAAGAAGGAAGCAGAGGGGAAGGCAAGGGGCCTGTAAGTGAAGCTCGTGGATTACCCAGCACCAGATTTCTCCCCTTGAATCCTTAGGGTTTTTCATCTTGATTTTACTTCTTCATTCTGTCACTACAAGAGAAAAGCAGAAAAGACAGACCCAAAAGACAAGAACCCAGATAGATGCATAGACAGACCTGTTGCATGTACATCAGGAGCTAGAAGCCAGGAAAGGGAGCAGGCAAACCCAGAGATGCCAATGCCGGCAGGTAGGCAGCACATCCCCATCAGCAGGACTGGGTCTCATGCTAGGCCCCCCAGGAAGTCCAGCAGCCCCGTATGCCACTCGTCAGGCTTGTCCAGGTAACAGGGGTGCCCTGCCCCCTTCATGACCAGCACTCTGTGGTTGGGCAGCTGCTTCAGGTGTTGAAAGCTGGTGGAACCCATGGGGTCCTGGTCTCCATATACAATCAGAGTTGGAGTCTGAGAGAGGAAAGAGGTGAAGAGTCAACCGGTCTGCCACACCAACCCCAGCCTTCTAGAAGTCAGCTCCAAGCCTCCAAAACTTGAGTCTTCCTGACCCACCCTGGCAGCAAGAGACAAGCTGGCCCCGTGGGTGAGGGAATGGATTTATATCTGACCCAATACATAGTTTAATATAGGACTTGGCATAGTAATCTAAGTAAATGGGAAGAAATTAGGTAGTCAGATTGTACCAAAAACCACCCCTTTATTACCCCAGCTCCCAGAAGAGGAAGGCCTAGGGATGAACCCTTCCTCGCTCCTGACAGGGCACCTCAGCTTCACACACACACACGCAGTACCTTCACATTGGCATAGTCAGCAGCATTGATTTTGTCTGTGCAGATGGGAGCCACTGGTACATAGCCCCGGATCTGGGAGCCAGAGGCAGTGAGGAAGGGCAAGGCATACATGCCACTTAATGATGGACTAATCACAACTGGGGGGCCCAGCTCCAAGGCATCCACCACTGCTGCTAGGAAGCTGCCAGGGGCCAGCTCCCCATTAGGGGTAGGAGCTGCTGCTTCCTTGGAGTGCCCAAGACCTGCAGAGATTCGAGTACAGAGGATAGGGCAGTGAGCAGGAAAGGCCTCTTCTTCCAGCAAGCCCTCCCAAGTCAGTCTTTCTGTGCCCAGGTTCCTGTAACACTAGATAGACTGAATTCATTCACATCTACAGCCTGATGTACATCTGTGGCAAGAATAAGATGTTTCCCTCCATGTTTGTGCCTATCTTCCGCAGTACAAATAGTGTCCTGAAAAGAATTGTCAATTTACATTCAATATGATCTTGGGTAAAGTCCTCTAGCTCTCCTCAGCTACCCATTTTCCCCCCTCTGTTTAAAAGGGATAAGGAGTGTACCTGCCATTAGGCTCCTAGCCCTGAATTTATGGTACCAGATGGGGTCCTGAAGGACAGTTCCTGGGGTGGGAGGTGCTTCTGCATTGGAACCTCCCCTGTCAGTCAACATTGGCAACATTAGCTCCAGACCTTCATCCCAAAGCTCAGCCCAACCCACTGTTGGAAGCAAGCTGGCCAGGTTGGAGATCTGCCCTTGAAGCCTGAAACCATATTAGCCCTGGCCTGTGAGGGGATTAGATCAGATCAGATAAACTAGGCCTCCTGTTCTACACTACACACCAAGAGGTGGGGCTTGATGGTCATCCAGGTTATGACAGGAAATCTAGGAGCCGTCCCCACCTCCTCCAGTGCCCAACTCAAGGACTCTGCCTACAGGTTGATGACTAGGGACCTAACCATCCATTAGACCCTACCATGCTCCCCAAGGCAGCAGGGAGACTCACTCTCAGGGCCTTCAACAGCCTGTGAATATGTCTCTGTCAACACAGTTTACTTCCAGTCAGTTGGACACCAATTACTATCCATCAGATACTAGCTAATATAGTCATAAAGATAATCTCATTCCATGCTCAATAGGGCCAACCTCCAATAAGACTGTAGTATTTCCCACTACAGATGAGGAAACTGAGGCCCCAGCAACAGCGAGGAGAGCTGAGCAGTGCTCCAACCCTTCTCCAGCAAGATTGGAAAAGCTCAAAGGTAAGATACACACGGTATGCACCTAACTCTGCCAAGCTCAGGGCCCAGCCTTGCTAAGTCCTTCCACTCCTTCAGCTTCAAGTCTTTCCCAGCCCCCCAACCCAGAAGCCTGTCCCAGAAGTACCTGGTAAGTCAATGGCCACAGCCCGATAACCAGCCTCGGCCAGCCTATGCAGAGTACCCAGGTTCTGCCAGGTCTCAGAGGAGAAGCGGATACCATGCAACAGCAGCACAGAGAAGCGAGCAGCCTGCCCACTGCCAGGCCATACCTCTCGGAAGAAAAGGCGCTGGCCCTGCACCTGGATGGTGCCCTCACGCTGATCCACACTGGCCATGCCTGCTGTTGCTATGCTGGTGATGTGCCTGCAGGTCAAAGCCAGGCTGATGAAGGGTGAAGGAACATCCTGTCCAGGGGCAGCAGGGAACAGCAAGGAGACCATCAGGACTCTTGGACCTGATTTAGGGTTAGTAAGAGCAGGTATTTCTGCCTCTGTCACTCAATTGTATGATATTGGGGCTAAAACATACTTAACTGAAACAGCATGGCCAGAATTAGAAGTTTCACTTAAGAGTTTAAGAAAAATAAATAAGGGGGCTGAAGAGATGACTCAGCGGTTAAGAGCACTGGCTACTCTTGCAGTAGACCGGGACTGGGTTCCCAGCACCCATAAGGCAGCCAGCAACTGTTGCTAAGTCTAGTTCTAGGGGATCCGAGGCCCTCTTCTGGCTTCTGTGGGCATTGCATGCATGTGGCGCACTTACGTGCAGGCAAAACACTTATTCGCATAAAAATAAGGTTTTTTTGTTTTTTCTTTTTTCTTTTTTCTTTTTACACAAAATAAGTGAAGGTGCCTGCTGGTGGTGAGAACAGAGGATGAGGCGCTCTCATTACGGTTATTGTTCCTAATGGAATTCTCCTTTTACGTAAATGAGAGTAATTCAATAGTACTAGTTCTTAGGCAGTGGAGAGGATTAAATGAAGCCATGCATGTGAGAAAGAAAACTTGAGTGCCTCACTATCTTGCTTATCCTCGACTAAACCAACGCTCTGGCACAGCCGGTGAATTGGCGCTACAGACAGGAATGAGTTTGTTTGGGAAAAAAGCCCATTTTCCAGAGGCAGAAACACATGCAACCAGCCGGCAAGGACTTCGGAGTTCTGACTGCCAGGGACGTGGGGTGCTCAGCGCGCTGGTGGCTGGAACCCAAATGATTGACGCTGCAGTTGCCGGCGCCGCCAAGGCTCGCTCGGTTCACTGGCGCACCCCAGTTCCGGATCCCTGGGTCTAAAGGAAGCACGTGAAGGAGGGACAGCCCAGAAAGGGCTGACCTGAAGAGCCAAGAAGGGAAGATGGGGTAGGTGGGTTCTGAGTGGACAGCCGGAGAGGATCGGGAGCGCAGGGTGGGTACCTGGAGAGGTGTGTGGTCCGACGCTGCAGACAGGCGAGTGCAGCGCGGGGTGGGAAGAGTAGGGAAGGGGCTGGGCCAGGGTAGGACGGGGGTGGGTCGGGGGCGGGCCGAGGGGGGGGACAGGCCCAGGGGCCGGGTGATGCTCAGGGTGCCCTCTTGTGGTCACAACTGCCGCTGGGCTTCTCCGCACCACCGCTACAACCTTCGATTCTTTTCATACCCGCCTCAGTTTCCCCAAGCCCACCCCCACCTATGTGTGCCCCAAGTGCTGGGTTGGGAGAGATCTGAAACCCTCTAGAGCCCTTCCCCCGACGTGAACTCCGCGTGTCCTGAGTCCTGGTCCCTTCCTGCGCTCCTGCCCCCCATCGCCCTTCACCCCCAATCAGAACTGACTGTCCAGGACGAGCTGTGCACCTGGCATGGAGCTGACCCCCTACGTGTTTAAATGCAAGACTCCACCAAAGTTCAGCCAGGTGGCCTGGCTGGTTTTCCCAACCTAGGAATCTGTTTCCGAACCTGTAGAATGAGTCTGGTTAATGCCAGTCTTGGCAGGGTACCAATAAATAGAGAAGCCTTTGTACCCTTTATGGCCGTTTTGCCCCGGGGCTGCTCGCCACGCAGAGGCCTGAGGCTGGGTGGGGGCGGGTAGGTGAGGAAAGTGCTTGGGCAGAGACTGAAGCTGCTGCATGACAATAGTACCTGGCATTTACACTAGCAGACCTCTGTGCCAGCCATTTAAGTCCGCTGTCATCCGTACATGCTACGGTATGCCTTTTCCTAAACCCCACTGTGCAGACAAAATTGTGCAAAAAGCGAAGAACCGGATGGCTCTCCACCGGGTCTTAGGCCGAGAACAATATTGGAAAATCTGGGTAGGGAGGAGCAGGCCTGGGTGCTTTGGGGCGCCTGCCCCAAGTCCTGGGTAACCCAGACGGCCTGTAGCTGCGGACTGCGCAGGCGCGCCTCCGGGGCGGCGCTTTGGCCTGCTGCTAACCAAGCAGAAAGGGGTGGAGTGGCCGGGGCAGTGCCATCGCCACTGTTTGGCTGTGAGTTCCGCTCGGGCGGGGTTCGCCCCACGCTAGCGCGCCTGGCTGGAGCCTGCCTGGTCATCCGTGCCAGCCCGGTGAGTGTCTCCGGCGGAAGGAGGCCCGCAGGTTGCCCCGGGACTGGCCATGCTTGTCCCCGCCGCTTGGGGCAGAGTCCTGCGGAAGGCGCGAGCCCTGGGTAACACGTGTGCATGTTCCTGTGCTGTGTGCGCGCGAGTGTCCGCGTGTGTTCTTGGGGGTCAGGGTCCACTTAGGTGCCCATATGGCATGCGTCAGATTGTGTTTCTGTTTGCTTATTTGGGGGTGTTCATTGGTCTGTCTGCTTGCTTCTATGCCTCCTTTCTGTATTTCTCCCAGGCTGACATTTTGTGGGAGTGCGTTTCTGAAGGTTTATGCTTGTGCGTTTCTTCCCCCGCCCACAGAGCCTCTCTTGCTAGGCAGGTGCTCTCTCTATCCCTAGGCTTAAAAAAAAATTTTATATATCTATATCTATATATATATAAACTTTTTTTTCATTTATTCATTTAGTTATATGGGGGGTCGTGCCACAATTGGTTGGAGTGGGGTCCTCTCAGGTCGGTCGCGCTTGGCAGCAAGTGTCTTTATGTACTGAGCCATCCCATTGGCCCCCTTATCCATTTATTTATTTTATTTTATTATTTTTTGTTTTTGTTTTTATCTTTTTGAGACAGGGTCTCCCTGTAACCCCAGCTGTCCGTTTGGGGTTTTTTGTTTTGGTTTGGTTTTGGTTTTTTGTTTGTTTTGAGACAGGGTCTCCCTGTAGTCCCAGCTGGCCTGGAACTCACTGTGTAAATCAGGCTGGTCTCGAACTCATAGAGATCACCAGCCTCTGCCTTCTAAGTGCTAGGATTAAAGGCCTGCCCCACCACGCCTTGCAAGTTTGGGGATTTTTTTTTTTAAACAGAGGCCTGCTATGTAGCCCTAGCTCACCTCAGAGTTGCAGCAGTCCCCTTCCTGCCTCTTCCTCCTAAGTGCTATTCTACCAGGCCCAGCACTGTGCATTTATGTGAGTGTGTGGTTTAAGGGTTTGGGGTATGATTTTGTGCTTGAATAACTCTGAGTATCTGCATTTTTTGTTGTTGTTTGGTTTGGGTGTTTGTTTGTTTTGATACCAGGTCTCGCCTAGCTGCCCAGCCAATCTCAACTCATGATCCCCATGTTTTAGTCTCCCTAGTGATAGGATTATGGTCTTGTGCCTCCACCCCTTCACTGACTTATATGTGATTTGGAAACCATATATGTCCATCTCTCTGCCTTCCTGACATCTGACCTTGTGTGTGATTTGGGAGTATTGCTTTTTTTAAAATATTTTATTTATTTTTATATTGTGTATATGAGTATATTGCCTGCATGTGTATAAGTACACCCATGTCATGCAATGCCTGCGGAGATCAGAAGAGGGTGTTGGATTCCCCTGGAACTGGAGTTACAGACAATTATCAGCTGCCATGTGGGTGCTAGGAATTGAACCTGGATCCTCTGAAAGAGCAACCAATGCTCTTAATTGCTAAGCCATCTCTCCAACCCCGATTTTGGGGGTATTATAAGACATTGTGCACAGGTCAATGTTTGTGTGAGGAGGCTGCTGTACATTTGGGGAGTAACTTTTTGAAAAGTGTGTGGAAGCAAGACTCCATGTCTGTGTGTGTCATGGTCGACAGATATTCCAGTAACCTAAGAGCAATTTACAACTCATCCTCCACCTGTAGAGCAATCCACTGCGGAACCCTTACAGTTGTCTAGCCCTGGGTACCCTGGAGGAATTGCAGGTTCAGTCCCTGGCAGGCTAGGAGAGGCCCATCACTGGGATGTTCCACCTTGTGAGAACCTGGGGCTAAAGCTGTGTTGCAGGCACATTCTAGGTGGCTCATGGTTAGGACCAAGAGAGAAATGTGCTCTTTATCCACCTGGCTCCTGGTTTTCCATCAGCACTGAAGGAGCTGCCACTGCCACCTACGGCCTGGCTTCAGAACCTGAGAGTGACACTCTGAAAGCAGTCCACTAACATGGCCCAAGTCAGGTCCTAGCTCATAGCCCTAGCCTATACTCAGTTTGCTCCCAATAAAAAAGAATCCAGAATCCCAGAACAAGGCAAGCATGTTCATCTTAGGCCCAATAAATGATGACATGGACATCTCATCCTCACCCCCTTAGGTCCAGTGCATTATATACATCTCACAATAAGCTTGACAAGGCAGCCAGGAATTTATCCCATGTTCCTGACAAACTGAGTTCTCATAGTCAGAAAGTAATAGAGCTGAGTCTCAAAGCCGAGACCATCTGCCCCATTTGGGTCATGTCCTCTGGGCTAACAAAGATCCAGTACTGGGGAGTCCATGACACAAATTATTTGGCAGAAGCAGGGGGTAGAGCAAGGAGTGGGGGGCAATCATCTCTCTGACCTTCCATGGTGCCTTTTCTATTTTGAGGCCAACTACACTCTTCTCAGCCCTCACTGGCTCAGGCCTTAGCATTTCCTCCATCCCCAGCATTCCCTGTGAACTAGCCCATAACAGCTGGTATGACCATGAAAAATTCCCTCCTGCACAACACATTCTGATTTTAGTAGTATATTCAGTGTGAGGAAAAGAACCACTTCCAGGCCTGCCCTCAGTGGAAGTCTCTTCGCAGACTTTCATCTCTAACAACCTTCACTTTGCCATGTGCCATCAGGGCTACAGTTCATCCATCTCTTGGCTAGTGCCATGGTTTCTTCCAAAACATAACGTGACCTGGTATTTGGGTCCCAGTTCTCCACTGCTGCTTAGGCAGAGAATTTGCCTCTGAGCATGAATTTCCTCACATTAGAGAGCTATAATCACACCTGCTCCCCAGTGTTTTCTTGCAGCCTGTGAGTGCTTGATGTAGAAGGCCAAGCACAGAGGCTACTGTCACAAGCATGGTAAACAATGATGGTGGTGGTCACTGAACATGCTGGGTGCCAGAGGGATATCTCATGTACTTCCTCACACAGTGGGGTGTCTGGGCCCTCACCTTGGCCTGGGGAGTAGTTGGGGATGAACATCCAGGCCTTCATCCAGAGTAAGAGAAGGGACAAGGGCTAGAGCGCTTTCCCAGCAAGGGCTGTCTCTTCCTTCCTTTTCTCCAGGCAGTGGCACAGACCTTCATGAGCCGGTACCAGGTAGCCCTTCTCTGCCTAGGCCTGCTGCTCATGCTACTGTTGTATTTGGGGCTGCCAGGCCCACCTGAACAGACCTCCTGGCTCTGGAGAGGCCCCAGTGTCACAGTCCTGGCCGGTCTCACTCGAGGCAACTCCCCCATCTTTTACCGTGAGGTGCTGCCACTCCACCAGACACACAGGTGGGTGATGACCCAAGGGCCTAATGGAGGAACCCCAGTCCAGCTCAGGGGGCCCAGAGCCTGGGAGGGCAGTGGAAGAAGTCTAAGAGGATGGTAGCTGCCCAGCCCCCAATGTCATACATTTCCCTGTGTCTACAGGGTGGAGGTAGTGCTGCTCCATGGAAAGGCATTTAACTCCCACATGTGGGAGCAGCTGGGCACACTGCAGCTGCTGTCAAAGAGAGGCTACCGGGCTGTGGCCATTGATCTGCCAGGTGAGTACCCCATCCTGTAGCAGGCTGCAGCTGATATGAAGGAGCAGCTCCCCAGAAGGAAAGAATTGGAGGAGTAGAGAGGCCTTAAGGTATAGCGGGGGTATGTGGGCCCCAGCCTCTGGAGAAGCCTGTGACAGGTCACAAAAAAGCACCACAATAGTCTTTTCTGATTTTCTACCTTGAAAACTACAATGTAAAAAAAAAAAAAAAAAAAAAAATTATTTTTTTGGTCTTTTTGAGACAGGGTCTCCCAGTCAGTAGCCTCAGCTGGCCCAGTACTCCCTATGTAGACCAGGCTGGCCTTGAATTCACAAAGATCCGCCTGCCTCTGCCTCCCGAGTGCTGGGATTAAAGGCATGTACCACCAGGCCTGGCTGTGTGTCACATTTCTATTTATTCTGTGACATAAAATAATTTACATTGCTAAACTGGGCATGATGGTGCACACCTTTTATCCCAGCACTTGGAAGGCAGAGGCAGGCAGATCTCTGTGAGTTCAAGGCTGGCCTGGTGTACATAGAGAGCTCCAGGCCAGCTGGGAGACCCTGTCTCAAAAAAGACCAAAAAGAAAAAAAGAAAAAAGAAACATGGCATACTCATGAGCAACTGTTGTACTTTTTGCGACAACATAATTTTGTGAGGTTTTTCTTTTTTTAATTGTGTTTATTTTTATGTTTATGAGTGTTTTGCTTACATGTACATAGGTGCATCACAGGCATGCAATGCTCAAGGAGGCCAGGAGAGGGCATCAGATCCCTTGGAACTAGAGTTATGAATGGTTTTCAGTCACAACTTAGATGCTGGGAACCAAATTCCAGTGCTCCACAGAAGCAGCTACTGTTCTTAACCTCTGAGCTATCTCCCCCATTCTTTTTCTGAGACAGGGTCTCACTATTTAGCCCTGGCTGGCCTGGAATCCACTATGTAGACCAGGCTGGCATTGAATTCAGAGTTCCACTTGCTTCTGCCTCCCAAATGCTAGGACTACAAGCATCTGCCACTATACCTGGCTAGGTTTTTGTTGTGGTTGTAGTTTGTTTTGGATTGATTTGTTTGTTTGTTTGTTTGTTTGTTTTAAGATAGGGTCTCCCTGTAGCCCCAGCTGGCCTAGAACATGCTGGTCTCAATCTCACAGAGAAATGCCTGCCTCTGCTTCCTGAATGTTGTGATTAAAGGTGTGTACCAATGCCTGGCTAATTTGGGGGGGGGGGGTTTACTGTACAAATAGAATGTGCTATCATTTGGGTTTGTCTGTTTGTTGGTTGTTTTTTTTCTTTCCAATACTGGGGATTGAACCGAAGGCCTCAGGAATGCTAGGCAAACACTCACCCACTGAGCTACACCCCTAGCCCTGTGCTATCATTCTTGTAGTTAAAAAAAAAAAAAAGAAAGAAAGAAAAAAGTGAAGTCCTTAGAAACCAGTGACCCATCTGTCTCCCTCTCTGACCAGCTGAGAGTGCCAGTCCCACCTTGAGCATTTCATGCGTAGAGATCCCAACAGCTGGGCCTGGCATGCAGACCTGTAATCCCAGCTACTGGAAGGCTGAGGCATGAGGATCTCAGCAAGTCCTGTCTTCGCTACAGAATGCATTCAAGGGAAGCCTGGCAACTTAGTAGAAACCTTGTCTCAAAAGGAAAAAGTAAAAAAGGGCTGGGAATACAACTACATGGTAGAGCCCTTGCCTAGCATATGCAAGGCCCTGGGTTCAGTCCCCCAGTACTTCCAAAGAGGGAGGGAGGGGGAAAAGAGAGAGAGAGAGAGAGAGAGAGAGAGAGAGAGAGAGAGAGATGGGTGAAATGGCTCAGCAGTTAAAGGTGCTTGCCACCAAGCCTGACATCCTGAGTTTGACCCCTGGGACCTGCATGGTAGAAGGAGAGAACCAACGCCACAAGTTGTCTTTTGACCTCCAGATGCATACACACACACACACACACACACACACACACACACACACACATTAGAGGTGGGGAGATACAGACACTATGCAGGTTGGGAGGTTCAGGGGGAGTCCTGCCTGCTTAGTCTATTTGTACTTGAATTTTCCTGGCAAGCTTCTTTGACTGTAGAGGCTATGATGTCTCTAGGGTAGCTATCACAGACAACTGATGGGTTGGAAGATACACATTTTCAAATTTTGATGGATACTATCTCATCTTCCAGAAAGGCTGTATGGATTTATCTTTCCATCAGTATAAGAAAGTGCCCATTTCCCACGTGTGGCAGTCAGAGGACAGCTTGTGGAATTCAGTTCTCTCCTTTCAGCATGTGGGCTCCAGGGATCAAACTCTAGTTGTCCAGGCTTATGCAACAGGTGCCTTTGCCCACTGAGCCATCTCACCAGCCAGAAAGATGTCTTTCTTTTTTCTTTTCTTTCTTTCTTTCTTTTTTTTGAGACAGGGTTTCACTATATACCACTGGTCTGGAGCTTACTATGTAGACAAGAACTAGCCTTGAACTCACAGTGATCCACCTGACTCTGCCTTACACATGCAGAGAATAAAGGCATCCCCCATCACACCCAGCGGTGAAAAGATATTTTTCTTTTCTTTTTTCTTGGTCTTTTTAAGACAGGGTCTCCCTGTAACCCTAGGTGGCCTGGATTTGCAATGGAGACCAGGCTGGCCTCAAACTCACAGAGATCCACCTGCCTCTGCTTCCCGAGTGCTGGGACTAAAGGCGTGCGCCACCATGCCCAGCTGTTTTTCTTTTTTAAAAAATATTTTGTTATTTTTATTTTATGTGTATGAGTATTTTGCCTGCATGTGTGTAAGTGCACCTGTGTCATGCAGTGCTTGTAGAGGTCAGAAGAGAGCATTGGATCTCCTGGAGCTGGAGTTATAGACAGTTGTTAGCCACCATATGGGTGCTGGGAATCAAACCTGGGTCTTCTATAAGAGCAGCTAGTGCTTTTAACCACTGAGCCATCTCTCCAGCCCAGAAAGATATTTTTCTTTTTTTTTTTAACTTTTTAAAAAAATATTGGTTCACACCTTTAATCCCAGCACTCGGGAGGCAGAAGCAGGCAGATCTCTGTGAGTTCAAGGCCAGCCTGGTCTACATAGTGAGTTCCTGGACAGCTGGGGCTGCAGGGAGACCCTGTCTCAAAAAGACAAAAAAAAATTTTTTTTTTAATTTTATGTGTATGCTTATATTGCCTGCAAGTAGGTCTTGCAGTGCCCACAGAGGACAGAAGAGGCTATCAGATCCCCTAGAACTGGAGTTATGGACAGTTGTTAGCTGTCATGTGGGTGCTGGGATTCAAACACCAGTCTTCTGTAAGAACAGTCAGTGTTCTTAACCACTGAGCCATCTCTCCAGCCCCCATATTTTTCTAACATGCCTATTATATTATAAAAAATTGGCGGCTGGAGCGATGGCTCAGCAGTTAAGAGCATTGGCTGCTCTTCCAGAGCACCCGGGTTTCACTCCCAGCACCTACATGGCAGCTAACAACCATCTAGTTCCAAGGGCTCCCAGGAAATCCGATGCCCTCTTCTGGTCTCCATGGGCGTTGCACAACATGGGTACACTTGCATATATGTAGGCAAAACGCTCATACACATAAAATAACTGCTTCTGGGAATTGCTGGGGTAGAATGTACTTTGTGCGACTGTCCTCATCTCTTCCCTACTGTGATGGGCAGGAAGTTCTGAGCACTTCCTTGCCCCTCTCAGGTAGCACCTGCTGCTGTTCCCAGGTTTTGGAAATTCAGCACCTTCGAAGGAGGCAAGTACAGAGGCAGGGCGGGCAGAGCTGCTAGAGTTGGTGTTGCAGAACCTAGAGGTGCAGAATGCTGTGTTGGTGAGCCCCTCTCTTAGTGGCCGCTATGCCCTGCCCTTCTTAATGCGAAGCCACCACCAACTACATGGATTTGTGCCCATCGCACCCACTTCCACCCAGAACTACACCCAGGAACAATTCTGGGCTGTGAAGGTACTTAGAGAAGATCTCCAAAGATCCTGGCACCCTGTCCTTGTCTTGTCATGTGGGGGTGGTGTCTGAAATCTTGGAGGGTTTGGCTCCTGTCTTATTGGGGAGAAACAGAGTATGGGGAGAAGTCTCCCTAAGGAAATAGCTCGTGGGTCAGATCCTCACCAGGCCCCAGGATCAACAGCCTCTATCCTTGCTCTGCAGACCCCAACTCTTATCCTGTATGGAGAACTGGACCACATCCTGGCCCGAGAGTCTCTGCGGCAGCTCCGCCACCTGCCCAACCACTCTGTGGTGAAGCTACACAACGCAGGCCATGCCTGCTACCTCCACAAGCCACAAGACTTCCACCTGGCCCTCCTTGCCTTTCTTGACCATTTGTCTTGAACTAATTCACTTCCCAGGCCTGATCCTGAAGGGTCTAGAACCCTTACTCAGCTCCTCCAGGGAGGCGGTCCCTGGCTTGGATTGGAGGGCAAGAGGGTCAGGTCCAGCCAGGCCTTCTCATTTCATTTCACAGACACAATAAAGAAAAGCCTATTTGAGTTGCTTGGATAGTGACATTGTATTTCTTGACATGCTTGGGGAAAGCTGGGAGTGGGAGGTGAGTCTGGGGCTGCTTTGGAACTAAGAGCATGGAGAAAGTGTTCCTGGGATGCCTGGGAGTTTCACTATCTGCCCTCACACCTCTGTGTGTCAGTTTCCTCATCTATAAAATGGGCATGATGGTAATATCTAACTAGGAGAATGCTTGTGGCATTGAATGTGGGTAAGTGAAGTATTTCACATGAGGATAGGGGGACATGGGGATGAGTGTTACTGTGCTACAGTTCCACTGGGATTCGAAGGAAACGCAGATAACATGCCAGCTGAGCTGAGTTAGAGATGCAGTGTGGAGATGGAGATGGGATGATGTAGCTTAAAAATTAAAACAGTCTGGTTGAACCACCAAGCCTTTTTGGGTGTGTGGCCAGAGACTTCAATCCCAAGGAGGATGGGATGTACCCCCCTCCTTTACCCTCTCTCCCTGCCTCCTTGGCCCCAAGGTTGAAGTCTTCTACCCCCCCCCTCCTCCGAAGGCTGGCTCAGTCTTTGGAGCAGAGGGCAGAATTAACAGAGAGTGCAAAGAGCAGCCAAGGACGCAAGTGGGCAGCTACAGTTATTATGTGCAGTTGGTCGCCTGGGGGACCCTGCCTCAATGTCTCCTCTCTCCATTGGAGGCGGAAGAGCTTAGAGTTCTGTATAGGGACGGCCAAGAGCGTGCTGTTTCTCTGTCTCTCATACTGACAGGCTGCATGGGTCTCATCACCCTGACATCCAATCACCTCCACCCTCTCAGACTCATATTGTCTCACATATGCCCCGCCCACTGTTACACAGATTTGGGCACACTGTAACATGCTCAGAGTCACAAGCGCTCCCATTCCGGCATTTATCTTTCATTTCAGGCATGTTGTCAGACGCCCACTGTGTGCCTGACCAGGGGTCAGAACCTTCCAGGCACGTGGTTCAGTGTCTGGAACTCACAGTCTAGATGAGGGCAGACGTAAACAAAAGTCCTCGCTACTCGGGGAGTAGGGCAGTCTGGGAGGGTATCCTTGAAGAGTCGGGGCAAGAAAAGGGGAGGGCTGAAATCACCGTCCAGTACCCACAGCAGGGGAGAACCCAGTGTTGCCGCCGGGTCTTTTAGCGCCTGGGTCCGCCCTCTTTCCTCGCCCTATCCGGAGGCTGGAGGAGAAGGAGGATCCTCTGGGGGCGGGACCATCCTTAGCTGGGGATCCAGGCTCCTGGGTAGGCTGTGGGGCGGAGCTGGCCGCTCCGGAGGACAGCCCGGAGGGTGGATCCCGGATCCGAGCTTCTTGTTACCGGGTGCAGGCCCCACGAAGGGCCAGACGGGGACAGCCGCGCCGACTAGGCGGCGGGAACTGGGCCGGCCCTGACAGTGCTCGGTGTCCGCCCCTCCGCCCGGCCCTGGCCACGTGGTGGGCGGACCCGGCGGTTTTGAGCGCCTGGGCGGACCCTGAGTCCAGGCCACAGTTCCAAGCCGGCTCCGAAGGCCAGCGCAGGCCGCAGACCTGGAGAGAGAAAGGTTGGGAATCTTAGGGAGGGATTGGGGGATCTGGGGCTCCCTAGCGTAAAAGCCAGGCATTTGGGAGAAATATTTTTAAGGGAGATATGGGGAGTCAATGTCCGATTCAAACCAGGTTCGCCCACTTTCTTGGCTGCCTGTGAACCTCTCTGAGCCTCAGGCTTCTCTTCTGTAAAGTGGCCATTGAGAGGCACAAACTTGCTGGCACTCTGGGGATTAAATGAAGAAATGTGTTGAAAGTGGCCAGTAGTACCATGCCTGACAGAATAGGGCATCAAAAGTGGGAACGGTACTGGGGAAGGCCAGAGCACAGGTAGGAGTCCACTGGGCCCCACCTGCGGAAGGCGAAGGGGGTGGTAATGAGCCATTCACTTTGCCCCAGCTCATCAAGCGCTGCGCCATGACCAGCAAGGGTACTGAGTCCGAGCACCCCTCCGTGACACTCTTTCGCCAGTACCTGCGCATCTGCACTGTCCAGCCCAAACCTGACTATGGTGAGAATGTGGGTTCCCAGGGTCTGTGATGGGACCTCAGGAGATGGGGGGAGGGGGCGTGTTCCACACCACTTCAACTCCTGCCACCCAGTGGAACCCGGCTCTGTGGTTCCTGCTTCCTTCCTCTCCTGTAGCCCTCTGCTAGGATAGCCAACCAGGCAACTTCTCCCTGCACCACCCTTTCCCTAGACCGTTGCTTCAGATGGTTACACCTGGCAGCTAGTTAAGGAACAGACTGAGACTGCCACCCACAAGGAGACATTCCCCACCCCACCCCCAGTCTGCCAAGGTGTACAAAGGCCACAGCCCTTAGGGAATCCGGTTTGGAGGCTAAGACCAGTGTATGGGTCCAAATCCCTATAAGAGTTACCAGCTGAGAGATCTTAGGTGAATCACTTCCTATCTCAACCTCTCTGTCTTTAAGAAAGATAACACCCAGCTTCCAACCTTCCAACTCTGGACTTTCCCCTGACCTCCCACTGAGGGTCATTGACTGGTCAAGGATATCTTGTTCCTTGGGGACACAGATGCAGGTGCCTCTGGGGATATGGAATTGTGTTGCGGGGGGCAGTAGCCCATCTCAGGGCTGACTGGGCTGGTGGACTCCAGGTTAGGCAGAAGCAGCCCCAAACTCTCTGTGTCCCCAGGGGCTGCCATTGCTTTCCTTGAGGAGAGAGCCCTTCTTATGGGCCTGAGCTGTCAGAACGTAGAGGTGAGCCCGGGACCCTAAGCAGGGAGGAGCAGTGGACTGGGGCACATTGTCACCTGGTGCCAACCGCCTCCCTTCCCAACCCTCTCCAGGTGGCACCTGGCTATGTGGTCACTGTGCTAACCTGGCCAGGCACCAACTCTGCACTCCCCTCCATCTTGCTCAACTCCCACACGGATGTGGTACCTGTCTTCAAGGTACGTGTGGAGGGGCATGTGCAGGCCTGGAGAACAGATAACCTCAGGAACCCATGGTGCTGATTCCAGCACTAGTTCTTGACATCTATGTGGCATGGCGCAACACAAGCAGCCTTTGGGTTCTGTGCCAGGGAGGGGACAGAGGCAGAGACAAATGGAAGCTAGCTGCCTCCTTCAACCTTCTTCTGACCCTCTCATCACCCCAATTCTATGGCGGGCCCCCTCTTCTTATCCCTGCCCCCAGGAACAGTGGAGTCATGACCCCTTTGAAGCCTTCAAGGATCCTGAGGGCTACATCTATGCCAGGGGAACCCAGGATATGAAGAGTGTCAGCATCCAGTGAGTGTCTTTCATTCTAGTCCCCCAAGGTGGCCCTGCTGGCCTTCTGGACTGAACAATAACACAGGGATGTGATTGGAAAACCTCAAGTCCAAGAATCATCTTGACTTTTTTTTTTTTTTTTTTTTTTTTTTTTTTTTTTTTGAAAAAAAAAAAAAAAAAAAAAAAAAAGAGGACGATAAATCTTTCACTGTGATATATCAAAATAA
>NW_008330578.1:1162335-1204055 GCF_000622305.1 Nannospalax galili
GGTCTTTTTGAGACAGGGTCTCCTTGTAGCCCCAGCTGTCCTGGAACTCACTATGTAGACCAGGCTGGCCTTGAACTCACTCTGCCTCCCAAGTGCTGGGATTAAAGGTGTGCGCCACCATGCCCAGCCCTCATACTGACTTTTTTTAAAAAAATTTTTTTTAATTTTTATTTCATGTATATGAGTGTGTTTTGCCTGCCTGTGTGTAGGTGCACCATGTGCATGCAGTGCCCAAAGAGACCAAAATAGGACATCAGATCCCTTGGAACTGGAGTTATAGACATAGACGATTATTAGCCATCATGTGGGTGCTGGGAACTGAACCTGGGTCCTCCGCAAGAGCAGCCACTGCTCTTAACCACTGAGTCATCTCCCCAGCTCCCATTTTGACCTTCTTTGGCAGAAAAACTATGGGTGTGACCACTGCATGGATGGAGAAGCAGACCCAAAAAGGGGCAAGGACTGTTCTGGACTCCCTGAAATACATGGCAGGGAAGCATCCAGGCACAGGACTACACCCCATCAGCCCTGCCTGCAGGACCACCCTCAGCATCTGGTGGTTCCCTTAGCACTTCACTTCCTTCTCTCAGGTACCTGGAGGCTGTGAGGAGGTTGAAGGGTGCGGGCCACCGGTTCCCTAGAACCATCCACATGACCTTTGTGCCTGGTAGGAGTGGCTCAGGGAGGGGCATCTTTGGGAAGGAGGAGGAAGGTAAGTTGAGAGGCATCCCACATCCCTGACACTTTTACAGATGAGGAGGTCGGAGGTCACAAAGGGATGGAACTGTTTGTGAAGAGACCTGAGTTCCAGGCTCTACGAGCAGGTTTCACCCTAGATGAGGGTGAGCAGGTTGGCAAGCCTCCTAGCAGCCAGGCCAAGGGTATGGAGACTGCAAGGGGGAGCTGGGTCACTCCACCCTGTGTATCTACTTTCTCCCTCAGGCATGGCCAACCCCACTGATGCTTTCACTGTCTTTTATAGTGAGCGGAGCCCTTGGTGTAAGTATGGGTTTTTTTTCTTGGGGGGGGGGGTCATTGCGCATATGGAAGACTGAGACAGAAAGGGTTGGGGCTTGCACAGGGTCTCAGCAGTTGAAGTCTGAGACATACAGACTTTTGCCCCCCAGCCCTTTCCTTCCTAGGTTCTAAGAGCAAGCTCTAACTGTGACCAGGAACCTGCTCTGTGCCATGGGCTCAGAGCAGAACAAGGTCTGACCGAAGGAGCTTGGGATGTGGAAAAGACTGGGCCTACTGTAGGAGTGATTGCACTTCTAGCTCTCTCTTGCTGAAGACACTATTCCTCTCACTGTTCCCCAGGGGTACGGGTTACCAGCACTGGGAAGCCAGGCCATGGTTCACGTTTCATTGAGGACACAGCAGTCGAGAAGCTGGTGTGTGGTCTGTGGGAAATCTGGGCATTTAGGGGACTCTGTCCCAGAGCCATTTTCACATGTCACCTCCTGTTCTCTTAGCACAAGGTTATGAGCTCCATCCTGGCATTTCGGGAGAAGGAAAAGCAGAGGTGAAGCAGCCTGGAAAGGGGGTAGTGTGTGGGGGTGGCTGTGGAAGGCTGTGCAAGACAGGAAGGAGACTGAACTACCTTCTTTTATCTGCTCCTCCCTCCCCTCCCATCCTCCCCAACCCACCTCTGCAGGCTGCAGGCAAACCCTCACCTGAAGGAGGGGGCTGTGACTTCTGTGAATCTGACTAAGCTAGAAGGTGGTGTGGCCTATAATGTGGTACCTGCTGCTATGAGTGCCAGCTTTGACATTCGAGTGGCGCCAGATGTAGACCTGAAGGTGCCACTTCCACCTGAGTTTGAGGGAGAGCACCTGGGTTCTCTATTCTGCCCTGGGAACTCAGTTCACCTCTCTTCCTTCAGGCCTTCGAGGAGCAGCTGCAAAGCTGGTGCCGGGAAGCTGGGGAGGGGGTCACCTTTGAGTTTGCTCAGGTATTGACTTGGGACTTATGATGCTGCAGGAGCATTGGGGTTATGGGAGACTGGGCTTGGCAAGAGTGACAGCATAGGAGTGTGTGCCTGGTTCACCTGGGCATTTCCTTAGCTATTAGAGGTATTTCATTTACCCAGTGCAGTGAGCAGTAGATATAGAGAACTTTGTGAGTGCTAGGGAATAAGGTAGGGGTAAAATTGGGCTCAGGTCTCACCTTGTACTCCCTACAGCATGAAGAGGTGAGATATAAATGTTTACATACTTTGATATGAGGGTTGAGAATGTAGCTGTTTGCCTAGCATGCATGAAGCCCCAGGTTTGATCACCAGCACCACATAAAGTACGCATGGTGGCATATACCTGTAATCCCAGCATTCAGAGATGGAGACAGGAGGATCAGGAGTTCAAGGCTAGCCTGTGCTACATAGTGAACTGAAAAGCAGCAAGGGCTACATGAAGCCCCATCTCAAAAAACAAAAACAAATTACTGTGATATGAATATGCACACATGTGGTCTAGGAAAGTGGGCCTTGCTTTTTGGTTTTTGTTTTTGTTTCTTTGTTTTTTGAAACAAGATCACCCTATAGCCCCAGCTGGCCTGGAATTCCAGGCTCGTCTCAATTTCACAGAGATCCTCTTGCCTCTGCCTCCCAAGTGTTGGTATTAAAGGCTTGAGCTTTTAATGGGCCTTGTAATCTGAGAGCATATATTCCACCAGACTGAGGCTTAGGGCATCTGAGGAATGAGCACTTGGGCTAGGATCTAAAGGATGGACAGGAGGGAAGTAGATGAGGGAGAGAAAGGTCCCAGATCTAGAGCATCTAAGGGACTGGAAGAAAACCTGAGGCCACACTGGCCACCTGGAAGCCTGGTAGTTCAGTGGGTGCACAGCCCATTCTATAAGAGAGCATAATTTCGCAGCCCTCGTCCTAATCCTGTCATCCCTTCTGTTCCCCAGAAATGGACAGAGCCCCGAATGACATGCACCGATGATTCAGACCCCTGGTGGGCAGCCTTCAGTGGGGTCTGCAAGGACATGTGAGCGCTGACCAGCTCTCCTCCTGTAACCCAGATCCCTGCTCCTCTCCTCCCAGTTGTCCCTCACTCTCTTCCTTCTCTCCTCCCCTACCTCTCTCCCACCTCCTTATTTCCCCCAGTTTGTTGCCCCCTACTTCCTATTCATTAGGCTCTTCCCCTGCAGGAACCTTACTCTGGAGCCAGAGATCTTCCCTGCTGCCACTGATAGCCGCTATATCCGAGCGGTGAGCTGTTCACAGGGCAGGGCAGTGTCGGGCTGTGAGCTGGTCCGGAGGCTGGCTTCGCCCTAAAAGTGCCTTTTCACCCTTGCAGGTCGGGATCCCGGCTCTGGGCTTCTCACCCATGAACCAAACACCTGTGCTGCTGCATGACCATAACGAAAGGCTGCATGAGGCTGTGTTCCTCCGTGGGATTGACATATACACCCGCCTGCTGTCCGCACTTGCCAGTGTGCCTGCCCTGCCTAGTGAAAATTGAGCCCCCACCCCCACCCCTGCAGCTTCTAGCTCAACCAGTGCCAAGGACCTCTTGCCTCTGCCCAGTAATAAAGCCAGTATGGACAGGGGCTTCTTCTGAAGTACTTTACACTGTGGACAGTCATGGAGGAGGGATTTGGGTTTCTGGGGACTTGGTGCTACCACCTCCATTTCACGGATGGGAAAACTGAACCTGGCTTTGGGTCCTTCCCTACCACCCACAGTTCTGTGCCTCTTGACATAGTACACTGTCCCATACTCCCAGCCACATCTGTGCCCAGCTAGAGGCTACTGACCTGAAAGATCAGACTACTGTTCCCATCAAAAGTGAACACTGGGAACACTGGGGAGATGGTTCAATGTAATTCAAGACTCCAGCACCTGCATAAAAATCTGGGTGTGCCGGCAACCCTAGCATTCGTAGGGTGTGGGGACAGATGAATCACTGGGGGTTCTGACAAGCCTAGTGCCAGATTCAGTTAAAGACCCTGTCTCAAAGGAATAAGGTGGAGAATGATAGAGAGGACACTCGATGTCTTCCTCTGGACTCCACATGGGCACACACATGCATATACTACACACACACACACACACAGGAACACACAAAGTGGATGCTGGGGCTTGAGAGAAAGCTTAGTAAAGTGCTTGCTGCACAAGCATAAGAACTTGTTGTTTTTTTTTTCAGACAGGGTCTCCCTGTAGCCCCAGCTGACCTGGAACTCACTGTAGACCAGGCTGGCCTTGAACTCACAAAGACTTGCCTGCCTCTGCCTCCTGAGTGCTGGGATTAAAGGCATGTGCCACCACAGCCAAACCACAAGCATGGGAACTTGAGTTTGATCCCAGAACCCATGTTGAAGTGCCCAACATGGTTGCACAAGCTTGTAATACCAGCACTGGGGAAGTGGAGATATGATCCCTAGGGTTTACTGGCTAGCCAGTTTAATTAGTTAGCCCCAGGCCACTGAGAGACTGTCTCAGAGGAGGGAGATGGGATTCCTGAGAATGATATCCAGGATTGTCTTCTGGCTTGTGGTGGTGGTGGTGGGTGGAGTGTGACAGCACAATGCACACAAAACTGACACAAAGATAAATGTCTCAAGCTACTTGGCTTCCAGGGACACTTGGGATTCTGGGACAGGTTAGGGCCCTGTTGTAAGCAGAGTAGTCAGTGGGCAAGTTGGCAAGGGGACAGCCTTTTCTGGTTTGTCTGTTTTTGTCAAAACGCCTGGTCTCTGGGTCTAGAGAAAGTCCTGGTCATTTCACTTTTCAGGCCCTAACATGTCAACCAGTGATTAGGACCAGTATGAGCTGAGCTGCAAGATGTCAGCCCTTGTAGGAACCCATTTGACATGACTGTAGCCATCTTCGATGTCACCATCACTTTGCCCACCCGGTGGTCTTGCGAGGTATTCCAAATGCTATAGGGTAGTCATAAAGACAGTTAGCCAAGCATTTTACACTGGCCAGATGCAGGGCTGCTTAACATAATAAGGGTTTTTGTATTTTGAGAAAGCCCAAGTACATCCTGGTAGGCTGCAGGCCAGCTTTGTCTAACTTAAGTCTATAAACCCTTCCTCCCATATCAGGGTGCAGGAATCCTGCCTGCCTGTCCCCAACTGAGTACATTTTATACAGTCCTACTTTGTCTACCTCTGATCTGAGCATTTTCCTTCGGCTTTGGGAGGTGTTTTCCTTTAACAGGCCTGCCCCAGGCAGTGAGGTGTAGCTATAGCTCCAAAAACTGAACATGTTTCTCTCCATCTGGCTTCCATGAGGACAGTACAGGGGAGACAAGAGCTTTTTAGTGCCCAGTTATAGACAGTCCAGATCCTGGCATTTAGTGTACAGGCTGTTCTGATAGTAATGACCCCTGCTCATGGTAAGAGCCCAGACTTTCAACTGCTTATACAATGAGGCAACCTTTTCACTAAAGTCCCACTAGACCTAGAAGCTCTGTCTGCTGCAAAGCTTGGTCTACACTAGAGCTCCCTGAAGGAACTTTTCTCAGTGCAACATGACTGGGCTCCCACGTTGCCTTCAGCCCTCCCTAGCCATGTGATCAAATTGTCACACCCAGCAAAAATAACATTTCAGAGGTACGGGGACCATGCCATAGGCCAAACCTGCTGTCCTGGCATAAGTGCATCCCTTTCTGAGTTACCAAAGTGCCTAAGATTGGACTGAAGCTAGTTTTGAAGATTAACTGTAACCAAGTAAGGCTCCACCTGCTGTCTTCTCCAGAAACACCCACTCTCCTTGCTGGCTCTAAGGATTAAGCCCTTGCCTGAAGCTGGGACAGGTGCCTCACAGCTGTAATCCTTACACTCTGGGAAGCTGAGGCAGAACTGTCAAGGTCAGGGCTGACCAGATGGATCAGCAGGTAAAGGCACTTGCCACTAAACCTGGTAACCCTAGTTGTCCTCTGACCTCCATGTGAACCCTTCTCACAAAATATAATCTTAAAAATTAATAAAAGGGAGTTGGGTGTGGTGGCAGATGGCAGAGGCAGGCAGATTTGAGTTCAAGGCTAGCCTGGTCTACATAGCAAGTTCCAGGCCAGCTGGGGCTACAAGAAGACTTGTCTCAAAAAGACCAAAAAATAAAAAAGGGCTCCTGTGTGTAATGCACCTCACTTAGAGGCACAGTAGGGTCAGGCCACCATGGCAGTAAGGCAGCGCCACCACTGTCCTCCCTTCCCAGACCCATGATTTCAAGAACCAGCACAACTCAAAGCAGTGGACCCTTGACCAAGTACACTCATGACAAGTCTGGGATGTTAGGCACAGTACAGACTCTTCAGCAGGGCCCTTCCATACCCAACAAGGGAGGACGTTTAGGCCTTCGAAGAGGGCCTAGCAATCTAGACACTCCAGCTCCCCGAAGCTCCAACCATTCTGCATTTGTCCCTCTCTTACGCTCCAGAATCCTGTTTCCTGACTCAAACCCATACCCATCTATCCAAAGCTGTAACCTTTCCCCGCACCCGAGGGGGTAGCAGTTCCAGCCTAGTCCAATGATGACACAGATTAACATCTTGCCCTCAAGTTTATTTGTAAAAACAGCACAGGACACTAGCCCTCTGTAAACAGTGGGGAGGGAGGTCACACCAGTCCATCTGTCTTCACGTTGGCAGACCTTTATTGTGGGGCCTTCACAGGGGCCTGGGTACCTTTGGGAGCCTGAGCTGCAGCCTGGGTCTTAGCTGCAGTTGGAGCCTGGGTCTTAGCTGGAGCTGCAGCCCCAGCCTTGGCCTTTGGTCGGCAGAGCCTGCGACCCTTAGCCATGTAGCCACGAATCCGCTTCCCAAGTTTGGGGTGAGCAATGAAAGCAAGCCGGCGGAGCTTGCTGTTGGGACCCTTTGGCATCTTGGGCTTAAATTCCTTGGGCTTCACAAGGGCCTTGACAGCCTCAGCACGCGCACTCATGGCTTTCGCGTTGTTGGCCTGCATCTTCTTCAGACCCTTCCTGTTGTGCTTCTTGGCAAAACGCATGTTCCTCAGGAACTTGGGGTCTACCTGAAAAATAGGAAGTGTGGCAGTATAAAATCATCCCCAAATCATTTCCTGGAGTCCTTTCGCATAAGGGTGAATGGCATTGTAAATACAGCATTGTTATCTTTAAGTATGACAGACTGTAGGGTATGAACTTCCTATGGAAGAAACTAAATGTTTTCTAAAATCCCCCCCTCCCTTTCAGAGGAATGTCAATTAAATACCAAACCTAGACCATCAGATTCACACTTTGCAAATAGCAGAGAGCAAGGTTACAAGCAAATAGACCAGGGGTAGGCTCAGCTCTCCTAGATCTCACTCAGCCTGTCTGATAACCCTAAAACCCACTGGCACAGGGAGAGAAACTGTCCCTAGCCTGGTACTGGATTGGGTTGAGTTTATAAAGTTGGTCAATATAAAACCAGACAAGACTACTCCTTGGTCCAAGGGCTCTGACCAAGAGATGGTTACTTTGTTCTTACAAGGCCAGTTATACCAAGAACTGGGAAAATCAAGGAAAGCTTTGCTATAGATCTGGTAGTACAGGGAAAGGAACAGAGGGGCTTTGGAAGACCATGTATGTAAAAGGACAGTTAACAGTACCCAGAAGCTGAACCTGGGAAAAAAATAATCTATATTGTGGACTAGTGGCTAGGGGATAATTTAAGATACAGCATATACTACTCACCCCCTTAAGAGACTCGTATCTTTGTGACCGTGGTTTCTTGATGCCATTTCTGTGCCATTTTCGAGCTGTAGGTTACCAAAAAAACTCAGACCAAAAAAGAAGTATCCTTTACCAGACCACCTAATGTCACAGCTGGGAAGGTCTTGAGTTCTGAGAAATCAGTCACCACTGAGTGCAAAGCACTTCTGGCTCCCAAACTTGTAAACTCCAAACTAGCTAAACTTACAGCTCTGGGCTCACCAAGGAAAACTGCCCCTCCTTACCCTAGGAACCAGTACCTCCAAACCAACCTTTGCTAGGTTACCGGGCAACAGCTGAGCCCAAGAGACTTACACTGGTTGTGTGTGGTGTGGTTCTTGGACTTGGCCATGTCTGCACCTGCAAGAAAGACAGATCAGGGCTGGGGCTCCCCAGGCTGGGCCACCTCTGCCGCCCTGACCTGGTGAAAAATGAGGCAAAAACCCAGAATAAGCCTGCAGTATAGGCGGTTCGAACCTACGACCCTCCAACCGACCTCGCCTCAGTCTACAGGACCCGACCCTGCCTCCCAAACGCGGGTGAGGAGGTCCTCAAACTAACCTTCCCTGCCCCAGGGTCGCTCTCCGATATCAAATCCGAGCGCCCGCCTCCACCATCCGTGTCCACAGGACCGAGCACCGCCACCCTGACCCAGCAGCCTCCACGCCCCACGGCCACGCAGCCGCCACCCCTGCCCTTGCTGAGACCCGAGGCGCACGCCCCATGACCCGCCGCCGCCCAGGAGTCATGGATGGCATCGGATGCCTCACGGCCCAAACTCACGGGATCCCGCGGCTCCAGAAGCGCCTGGGACCGGAAGAGAAAGAGGAAGGCCGCAGTGCAGCACGGGAAATAGGGTCGACGACGCCGGAAGGTACAACTGGAAAAGCTTCCCCCAGTACCCGGAAGAAAGGTTCCAAAGCCACCAGCAAGCTGGGGAAGCGGGGCTTGGAGTCTGGCTCCGCCCCTTGTGGCGCCGTGGAGTTCCTTTCCTTCTTCTTGACTGGGTCTCGTTCCGTAGTTTAGACTAGACTGAAACTTGCCATCCTCCCACCACAACCCCTCCACCTCCCTTTGAGTTTACAGGCGCAGCGGGGTCCGCTTCCGCTGGTCTAGCCTCGTCTCCTTCATGGCCTTCTGCGGTCTTCCTTCTCTTCCTCCAGTACCTGCCAGGCTCATGAGGCCTGACCTCATTTAAAGACCCTAAAGGCCAAGGAAGTCCTTGAGGGATTAAATGTTAGGCGACAAATCTGTTCTTTAAAACGCAGCTGGCCGCGGGTGGTGGCGCAGGCCTTTAGAGGCAAGCAGATGTCCGCCAGATCAAGGCCAGCCTGGTCTACCTAGAAAGTTACAGGCCAACCACGGGTACTAGTGAGACCCTGTCTCAAAACAAAACAACAAAACAAAACAGGCTTCGTTCTTCGTATAGAGTGAACTGTAGAGGGCAGAGGAGAGGAGGAAGAACTGTGAGGGTTTGTACAGAACACCACTCAAGGGTGACACATCTGTGTGAGGATGGTGAGGAGTGGACTTGGAAAGAGACTAGACAGAACTTAGGGTGCAGAAGAGGACGGAGAGATAGGAGGCAAGGATAGCCCAAGTCTAGCTCCAACGTCTGTTTGAATGATAGAGCTATTTACACAGATGAGGAAAATTGAGGAAGAGTGAGTGGGGGTTTTGTTGGGGTTTTTTGATGCATTAAATGTGAGGTGAATCTGGGTGAGGCACTTCAGCCTGTAATCATAGCTACTTGGGAGGATGAGGCAGGGGCTCTGCAAACTAGACCTTGTCTCAGAAATTTTTTTGATGAGCTTGGTTCATACCTATTATCCCATCACTGAGGCAGAAAGAGGAGAATCAGGAGCTACAGATCACTGTCAGCTATATAGCTGAAGTCATTTGGCAACATGGTACCGTGTCTCAAAAAAAAAAAAAAAGGTGAGATGGCTCAGTGGGTAATCGCACTTGCCGGTCCACCTAGGTTCAATCCCTAAATCCCATTATAGGAAGAGAGAAGGAACATCAAAAAGCCATCTGTCAGAGGATCTGTCAGACTCCAAGTACACCCCTGTCCAAAAAAGTAATAATAATAAATTTTAAAAGTTTGTCTTAATGAGTGAAATAGAGGCTAAGAAACAGCTTCAAGTACCGAAACAAAGGCATAGGTAAACGATGGTGGAGAATAAGGACTAGGGTAAAAGGATCTTTAGGCTATTTTTAAGCCTATGACCTTCATTCTTTTGCAGAATACTGGTCAAAATTCCTCTTGTGTCATCTTTTTCTCTCCAAACTACTATCTATTCTTAGTTTCCATGTGAGTCCTTGCAAGAGAAATGTTTAAACCTTTGTGTTTGGGCAGTGTTCAGTACTCTACAATGAGTGAAATAGAAAGTTGAATCCACCGCGGCTGAGAGATGGCTCAGTGGTTAAGAGCACTTGACTGCTCTTGCAGAAAACCTGGGTTTCATCCCGAGCACCCATATGGCAGCTAGGAACTGTCCTTAATACCAGTTCCAGGGGAATCCAACGTCCTCTTCTGACCTCTGTGGCATTGCAGGACACAGGTGCACTTACACACATGCAAGCAATACACTCAGACACATAAAATAAAAATAATAAAATTTTTAAAAAGTTGAAACCACCAAAAAAAAAAAAAAACCCAAAAACTTTGTCTTAAGGAATGGAAGAGTTGTGGTTAGAAACATAGCTGTAATAAACTGCATGTCTGTCTGCCTAGCATGTATGAGGCCCTAGTTTCAACCCCCTGTACTGCAAATAAAAAATTTTTAAAAGATGACATACAAGGGACTGAAGAGATGGGTCAAGAGTTAAGAGCACTAGCTGTGTTTGGTTTCTAGTACCCATATGGCAGCTAATAGTTGTCTATAATTCCAGCTCCAGGTGATCCAATACTCTCTTCTGGCCTCTATAAGCATTGCATGCACAAAGTGCACTTAACATATATACAGGCAAAAAACACTCATGCAGTGAAAATAAAAAAGCTGGGGGCTGGAAAGATGGCTCACTGGTTAAGTGTACTAGCTACTCTTGCAGAGGACCCAGGTTTGGTTCCCAGCATCCACATGGTGGCTAACAACCATCTGTAACTCCAGTTCCAGGGGATCCAAAGCCCTCTTCTGACCTTTGAGGGCATTGTACAACATGGATGCACTCACGCACATGTAGGCAATACACTCATACACATAAAACAAAAATAAAATATCTTAAAAAGTAAAAATAAGTTGGGCATGGTAGTGCATGCCTTTAATCCTAGCACTTGGTAGGAAAAAGCAGGCAGATCTCTGTGAGTTTGAGGCCAGCCTGGTCTGGCATAGCGAGTTCCAGGCCATCTGGGGCTACAGGGAGACCCTGTCTCAAAGACCAATAAATAAGCTAATTTTTAAAAAATGACATACAGCTAGGCATAGTGGCACACACCTTTAATCCCAGCACTTGGGAGGCAGAGACAGAGGGAGGTGGATCTCTGTGAGAGCAAAGCCAGCTGTGACTGCAAGGAGACCCTGTCTCAAAAAGGCAACCAAAAAAAAAAAAAAAAAAAGACATGACATCATGACATAGAAATTGAGCAATTATTGTGCCTAACAAGTCTTCTCCCTCTGCTTCTTTGCCCTACAATTCATTCTCCATGCGGCAGGGAGGCTCGAGGGCCCTTTTATTTTTATTTATATTTTATTTAGAGACTAGGTGTCATGTATCCTCGTCTATCCTCAAACTCTATGTAGCTGAGGATGATTACCTTGAACTTCTGATCTTCCTGCCACCACCTCCAGATTACTAACCATGCCTAGTGTTGAGGATCAGAATCCTGGGCTTCACACACTAGGCAAGCACTGTACTAATTAAGAGTATATCCCCAACCCCCAAAGACCTTTTTAGAAAAGATTTTTTGAATTATTTTGAATGTGTGTGTATCTGTGTGTGAGCATGTGCACGTGAATGCAGGTGCCTGAAGAAGCCAAGAGGCATCAGATTCCCTGGAGCTGGTGTTACATGTGTTGTGAGGCAGCTGGACATTGGAGCTAGGATCTAAACTCAGAGCCTCTGAAAGAAGAGCACACACCCTTAACTGCTGAACCATCTCTCCAGCCTGTGAGGGCCTTGTTAAAGACATGTACTAGATCACTGTCTCTTTTGTTTTGTTTTGTTTTGTTTTGGTCTTTTTGAGACAGGGTATCCCTGTAGCCCCAGCTGTCCTGGAACTCACTACGTAGACCAGGCTGGCCTTGAACTCACAGAGATCCGCCTGCCTCTGCCTCCCGAATGCTGGGATTAAAGGCGTGCACCACCATGCCCAGTGGTCACAGTCTTTTAAATATGTCTCCAGGTACATTCCTTTACATAAATCCTTTACCTTCTCTCTGACCCTGGCAACCTCTATTTGTCATAGACTTGTCTAGATTTACATGACCTTCCTTGTTCTGCCTCAAGGCCTTTGTACTTCTGTCTACCCGGTCAGTCCTTTGTCCTGCTCTTTGGATGGTGTGGTCTTTCCTGTGTAAAATAGGGATCCTCCACCCAACTACCCCAGTCACTCTGGGTCCTTCCATTGTAATTGCTTCCTTCATAGAACTTTCCTGGACTCTACTTACATTGTTTATTTATGCATGTGTCTCTTACCATAGTGCCATGAGTTTGAGACTAGGTTGGTCACCTTCATTTTTCCACTGCCTGATAGCAATGACGTAGAGCATTCACTAAACGAACACCTGTCAAGTGAATGTTCCTAGAACACCTGTCAAATCAATGTTCCTGGACAAGGAAAGTTCATGGAACTGCAGAAGTTAGAGAGGGAAGGAAAGGGAAGCTGTGGAGGCAGGGTGTGCAGAGGACAGCTTACTCAGGCATTCCTGAAGGGAAGGCCAACTGGCAGGCAGGAGTTCGGAGAGTGCAGAGCAAGCACTGGACTGATAAATAATCTAGGGCCAATAGATAAACAGCTAAGGCCAGACGGTAAGGTCTCTGCAAGAGCAAAGTCCATGTGCAGTGTAGATGGAGATCTTGGGAGCAGAGGAAGGACTGCAGGATGTGGGATAACAAGATGCCTGGCAGCAACCAACTCAAGTCCTCAGTTTAAGTGTGGGAGTGAGACAGACAGACATGTGTATGATAATTTAGCAACTCAGGACCCTGCTTGGCTTGAGATATATACACACCCCTTTCCCAACAACGTAACAACCTTGGACCCCTACCTGCATCCAACTAAAGGCATACTCCTCTCTAAACAAAGCAACTGGCCACTGTCCTTTGAGCCTCTCAGCAACTTAGTAACTTCCCTTTGGTGGTCAAACACATCTTGGAACATATCCTAGAACTGGAGGTAATAGACCGATTCAGCCTAGGCTAGTTTAAGGTGCATGTATAATTAGGTAAACTGCGTCCTCTGAGTGAACTTTTAGGGAAAACTTTTAGTAAGCATCTTATATCTATGCATGACTGGGTATGCATATGATTAAAGTCACATGCATCACGGGAAAGAACATGCACAGTAAACGAAAGTTTGTATAACCCAAGCCTATCAATCAAAACAAAAGACCAGCCATACCCTGCCCCTAGCAACCAACTTCTCCTCCTGGGCCCACAAAAGGAGTCCCAGATAGTAACCAGGAGCTCTCAAGCAAATCTTGCCCAGGTTCCCCTTATAGTGTACTACTCACTCTGTTCTTTTGCTCTCCTTCCGAATACAATGCTTTGCTGTTTTTCTATTTGTGTGTGCATCTTCAGCGCTTTGAACAACATACCAAGAACTTAGAAACAGCCAGTCCAGACAGAAACCATCAGTAACAGGAGAGGTGAGGCCAGAGGTTGGAACAGAGATGAAAAGGTAACTGCTTTTTTTTTCGGGGTGGGGTCTTTTTGAGACAGGGTCTTCCTTTAGCCCCAGCTGGCCTGGAACTTGCTATGCAGACCAGGCTGGCCTTGAACTCACAGAGATCCGCCTGCTTCTGCCTCCTGAGTGAGGGGACTAAAGGATTGTGCCCGGCTTATGATGGCTTCTTAATTTTATTTATATTGAGCTGGGCCATGCCTTTAGTTCCAGCACTCAGGAGGCAGAGGCAGGCAGATCTCTGTGAGTTCAAGGCCAGCCTGGTCTGCATAGCAAGTTCCAGGCCAGCTGGGGCTAAAGGAAGACCCTGTCTCAAAAAAGATAAAAAAATAACAATAATTTAAAATTTTTTTGGTCTTTTTGAGACAGGGTCTCCCTGTAGCCCCAGATGGCCTGAAACTCGCTATGTAGACCACGCTGGCCTTGAACTCACAGAGATCCACCTGCCTCTGCCTCCCAAGTGCTGGGATTAAAGGCGTGCACCACCACACCTGGCTTAAATTATTTTTATTTAATGTGTATGAGTGTATTGCCTGCATGTAAGGTAGGTGTACCTGTGTTGTTCAATGCCTGTGGACGTCAGAAGAGGGCGTGGGATTCCTCTGGAACTAGAGTTATGGACAGTTGTTAGCCCCCATGTGGGTGCTGGGAATCAAACCCAGGTCTTCTGTAAGAGCAGCCAGTGCTCTTAACCACGGAGCCACCTCTCCAGTCCCACAACTGTGATGGCTTTAGAGGAACCTGGCTGGGGCTGGGTTAGCAGGTAAAAGTGCACAAGCTGGATGAACTGAGTTCAATCCCTAGATCCCACAGTGAAAGGAGAGAACTGATGAACTCCACATGTGTACCATAGTATGTGTATGCCCACACTCATACACACACATCATGCACACAATAAATAAAATCAAATAGGAACTAGGCAGCCATGCTGTGTGCCCTTCCAGGTAAGCAGTTGCTCCAGTGATCCTTAAAAAGTAAGCAGTGGCACCTGCTAGGGACCTGGTTCTCTTATGACAGTTGCAGAATGAATAGTATGAGAAACACAGTCTGATGGGGGAGATTCGAAGATGGTGGATGACCATGCAATACCACCAGACCTGTGATAGGACCAGACCTAGAGTGAAATTCCAATGACCAGCCTAGGAGGAAGATAGAGAGAATGAGGGTCTTTCTTTGGCTGTAACCTGATGAAACCTGTCTGGGGGACCCATGACCAATGACCTGAAGACACCAGCCAGCCATGCTTTTTCATTTTTTAAATTAAGAAAGCGTGTGTGTGTGTGTGTGTGTGTGTGTGTGTGTGCACGTATGCGCGTACCCAGAGGCCAGAAAGGCAGTTAGAGTCCCTATAGTTGGAGATACATTACAAGCAGTTGTGAGCCATAGTTGGATCCTCTGCCAGAGGACTATGTGCTCTTAACTGCTTTAAAAGTGTGGTGAGTGATAAGACCAGCCATGTGCACAGGAATAGTTTTATTTCTAGAAACAGTTTCATCTCTTTTTCCACTCCTCCTTCTTCATAAATGAAATCTTATTAGGAACCCTCTGTAATGCAATTTGTTGCATCTTGTCAGAATTCGTAGACATCTTTCCACACTTACAAAATTCCTTTGTAATCTCATTTTATTTTACACATTTAAAAACATTATTTGGGGGGCTGGAGAGTTGGCTCAGTGGTTAAGAGCACTGACTGCTTTTGCAGAGGACCCAGGTTCAATACCCAGCACCCACATGGTGGCGACAGACCATTCTTAACTCCAGTTCCAGGGAAATCCGATACCCTCTTCTGACCTCCACAGCATTGCAGGTGCACTCACATACATCCAGGCACTACACTCATACACATAAAATAAAAAATAATAAATAAAATATTTTTTTTAAAAAAACATTATCCAGGCCAGGCATGGTGGCGCACACCTTTAATCCCAGCACTCAGGAGGCAGAGGCAGGCAGATCTCTGAGATTGAGACCAGGCTGGTCTACATAGTGAGTTCCAGGCCAGCTGGGGCTACAGAGAGACCCTATCTGAAAAAAATATTCTGGGGACTGGAGGTGAAGGATCACCCGTAGAGCAGTGACCTCAAATATCAATCAATCAATCAATCAATCAATCAATCAATTATTCTGAAAACAGGGTGAATAAACAATACAAGATGCCAAAGAAAAGGGTACAAAGAAAAAAACAGCTTAACATTTCCTCTAAGGTTTTCTATGGTCAACCCTCCACACTCTTTGAGTGAATGGCTGTTGCCTTGACACTAGTCCACATGGAGGCCTAGACCCTCTTGCCTTCCTTTGAGATGTGGCCTGTAGCAGAGCCTGGATCAGCCAGTCTCATCTTGGAAACAAGATGGAGAGGGTCTGAGCAATCCGCATGCCATCTGTTCAAGCCATACAGCCTTCCAAGCTTTTCAGATCCACATCTCAGTTCACATGGGGTCCAGCGGGGCCTGCTCAGCAAACAACATGGGTGGAGACACCTGGGGCTACTTTAGTGGCATCTTTCACAGCACTGGGTGTATGTGGGGACCTGAAAAATGTTTAAAGGATTAAATGTATACATTTCACAAATTCAGATAGATGAGAGGATCAGAGGCAAGAGACACTCTGGCCTGGAAGGATTTCACAGAGCTAAGGAATCGGCTGAGTTCTGGGAGTTCTATGCAGCCTGGTCTACCTAGTGAGTTCCAGGACAGGTGGGACTACAGGGAGACCCTGTCTCTAAGAGACCAAAAGGAAAAAAAAAAAAAAAAAAAGGAGAAAGAAAACACAATTCTTAAGCATACTTCCTGCCCAAGAGTCTGGATTTCAAAACTCTTCAGAGAAGGAAAGGTGCTATAGCATCTTCCACCAGGCTATGGCTTAGGATCTATCCATTCCAGCAGAAGTTAGAAGTGCAGCCTAACCCATTGCTGAGTCACCACGGACCCCTTCAGCCTCAGGCCACTGATTTTTCCCTCTGGGGACAGAACTGACCAACCCAGCTCAGGAATGATGCTGTACGCCAAGACTGTGTGTGAGACTTTCCACAAGGGGGCAGTATAGGACTACAGCTGGGAGTCCCCCAAACAGGCCACAAGCATTCTGCTCTCTCCCTTGGGAAGATTGTCCTAGGCTGCACTGGGCCACTTCTTACTCCTTCCCCACTTAGCAAACCCACAGATACAGCCCCTGGGTTCTAGACTGGTTCTCTCCGTTAGGTCAGGTCAACCCTGGACTTCAAACTCCTAGGGTGGTAGAAAGGTATCTTCCTCCAGAGAAGAAAAGGGGAATCTCTGAGCACACTGGGCACAGCCCCTCCTGGTTCACGTCCAGGTTTCCCAAAGCCCTGCCTCCTAGGGGTGAAAGGAACAAACTTCAACATGAGATACACAGGTTTAAATCCTGACTTCCACTGGCCAGAGAATGATTCCTCTCACTGAACCTCCATTTCTTCATCTATCACAGAGGACAGAAGGGCAGCACCCAACACTGAATGAACTTGGCTGTGTGTCCTGGAGGCTTAGGGTCTGCGTTGAGGCAACACAGCAGCCTGGGATGATGGTGGTGCTCTGTGCATCACAGGTGGGGAGACAGGGTCTTTCTAGAGGTCCACAGCCATGGGGATATCCACTGTGGTCCAGGTACACACCTGGATCCAGGTGGGCACGGGATGGTTTGTCCCCTGTGAATTCGAGTGGGACTACTTATGTCAATGACATCCAGGTGACACAGAAGACCTGGGCTTCTCTAGCCAACAGATACCTGGAGTGGGGGTAGGGCTCTTCCACTTGGGCCTAAGAAGGAGTTATGTGTGTCCCTGGGAGCAGGACAGGCTCTTGAGAGCTCAGATCAGGACTGTGTCGCTGGCCTGGGGAGGCAGGGGCTGGCAGGTGAGAACCAAGCAGTTCAGCAGCACAGAACAGGGTTGGCAGGAAGGTGGGAGGGAAGGAATGGGTGTAGGTAGGTGATGCACAGAGCAGAAAGGAACCACCAAGTGGCTCCCCACTCCTACCCTGCCGCAAAAGGAGGCTAAGGCGACTCCTTAACAAAGGGCAGCAACAGGAAAAATGAAGAGAGGGCTTCCAGGACACCCCTCTCCTTTCCCTCCCCAGCAGCCTCCACTGGCCCCAGCAATGCCGTTGTCTTGGCAACCACAGCCCCCTTCCAGCTCCCCTTTCTCTTGTAACCCCTTCCTGCCTGGGTGCCCCTTTGCCTACCTCCTCACCTCCCAGTTCAGACTAAATAAATGCCTGGGGTCGGGGAGGGAAGGCTCTGCTCACCAAGCAGCCCTGGGTTAAAGCTCTGGCTGCCTCCCTGAACAGTCCCTCCCTGGAGATCTTATGGAGGGCTCTTGAAGGGGGAGAGGGGGCAGGATGACATGACCTTTCAAAGAATTCCTCTGAATGAACAAGGGGACTATCATCCCCCAAAGATTTCAAGCTCTAACTCAGAGTCCCCTCCCTCTCAGGAGTCTGAGGCTGTAACCTGGGAGCACCCTCTTGCAGAGATTCAGGAACCAGCACTAGGGCAGGGACTTGAAGACCAACAAATTTATGGGTGAGGAAACTGAGGCAGGAGTTAAAAGGAACTAGCCCATGGCAGGAGGGGCATATGCAGGAACGTTAGAGCTGAGGGATGAACAATAATAAGGGTCACAAGAGAGCTACAGCTTGGGGGTGACAACTTCTAGTGCGCTCTCCAAGAGAAAAGCTCTTGCCCTGCCTCCCACCAGTTCCTGGACCCTGAGAGGTGCCTGCCTCTGCCATCAGCCCAGTGCATTATGGTCTGAGTAAGGGAGAATGAAGCCTGGCTCTGGCTACAGAGATCACTTGATACAGGTGGAAATGATGGCAGTCTGGGGGGAAGGTACCTAAAAGTCTCAAGGACCCCTTGACACAAGGGATGTGGCAATGGGCACCAGGGATCTGACCTAAGCAGAGTCCTTTCCTAGCTGGATGACACTGGGCAAGTCACTCAACCACTCCTCACTCTTTTCCAATCTCTTCCACACAAGCTGGAGAGTTTCTTGTGACACAAAATGTGACCCGTGGCTCCACCAGGCAGATCATCAGCTGTCCCTTCAAGGCTCAAGCCTCAAACTTCTTGTGTCTGTTGGGGCAGGTTCACTGCGGCCACCATCTGCAGAGGCTGGGGACCAGATGGTAGCTACGGGCAGAGAGGAGAGGCTGACCAGAGAGGACTCTGTCCAAGTCAAGTCAGAGGGTCTCACAAAGCCAGTGATGAGGAGGAGAGGCCTGGGAGTCCTCTTGTGAGGAGGTAGGCCCTGTGAGGCCAGGAAGAGGTGAGGAGGATACAGCAGGCTGTGGAAGGTAGAGACCAATGTGTGCTCCTCACAGTTCTTCCAGCTGTTTCTGGTTTCCTTGAGCTGTCACTGCACTTGTGAAACTAGAAACCTGGTGGGGGGAGGGGGGGTCACCACTGCTGATCTCAGCCCTAACCCAGGGTCATGCAGGGAAAGGTGTCTTCCCCGTGAGACAGGAGTTGGGGAGCTATGTGTGCTTATTGCTGGTTCTTGCTACAGTCTCACTGTGGCCTCTCTTTGTAATTGTACGTTGCAGATGAGGAAACTGAGGCTCAGAAGGGTAAAGTGGCTTGTGCCTGGTCACTGAACTTTCTCTCCCTCTGTTAAACTACTCTTGGGAGCTCTTCAGGGCTCAGACACTGCTTGAAACTCAGACACTGTCAACAGCTTAAGAAAGGAAGGTGACATGTTTCCCATGAAATGGCCCTCTGGTAGAGAAAGCTGAGGTATTCACAGCAGGTGGTGGATACTAGGAGACACAGGCCTTCCTCACCTCACAGATGCCCTCCCCCACACATCACCGTTGGTCCTCCCTTTCTGAGTCTGCCCCATTCCTGTCATTAGGAGGCTCTCCATATTCTCGGCAGTCTCACTATCCATTCCCTTCTCCAGCAGCTGCATCACCTTGAACAAATACCCGACCTCACCATGGGGGCTTGTAGTGAGGTCTCAGGACCCACTCATTTTAAATACAGGGGCCTGACTCAGTGAACTTCTCTCCCAGGTGCTTCTTTGTTTTCTGAGTTCTTTAATTCTCAGGATACTCTTCTGCCCCCATGTTTGCCTTGCCTCTTGGTAGCACCTAAAGACCAGGAGCTGGCAGAGTTGAGGCTTTCCCATCCACCTGACATTTCACCGGAAGGACAAAGAATGAGTTGGGCCCTGCATGGTGGTGTGTGCCTGTGATCCCACAGCCCTCAGGAGACAGGCAGGAAGATCAGAAGTCAAGAGGTCTAGGCTACACCCTGAGTTTCAGGCCAGCCTGGCTACATGAGACCCTGTTGAAAGAAAGGGTCTTCCCTGTTGAAACTGGAAGGAGAAAAAAAGAAAAAGAGAAGGAAGGGAAAGGAGGGAAGGGAAAGAAAGGAAGAGAACAGAAGAAGGAGGGAAGGAAGGAATGAGGGAAGGTGGGAGGGAGGGAAGTGGGCGGGAAGAACTGATTGAGCAGAAAGTCAGGGAGGCAAAATGGAGGTGCTTCCCTGCCCACCCCCTGGTGGGAGAGGCTGCCCACCCCCGCGTTGCAGCGCTCGGAGTGCTGATGGGAGGAGGATGTAGGTTGGGGGTGGGAACTGGGGGAGGCCTGTCTCATTGACAGCAGAACTGGCTGGGGCAGGACCAGGGGGTAGGGCAGAAGAGCTGCTGCTAAGGGTGGCAATAAAGGACATTTGGGGACCCCCCGTCACGCCTAACAACGCACACCAGCACCCGGGAGCCAGCTAGGGAGATGCCTGTCTCCGAGCCTGCTGCCCGCCTGGCAGCCAGCCCGCGCAGTACTGGTTTTAATCGATCGCTTTCCGCTTTCCGCAAGCAGCTCCTGGAGGCGCGGGGGCGGCTTCCCCTTGACTTGAATCTCCTGGAGGATGCAGTTTGGCTAAAAATAACCTGAATTGCTGCGGCTCCCACCCTGGCGCAGAGGAGGGGCCTGAGGGTGCGGGGGCGGCATTGGAGAGAATGTGGCAGCAGCCAGGAGGGGGTTCCCTGAGAGGAAACAGAAAAGAGTGAGCGCTGGCAGGTGGGAAGGAGTGCAGTTTGCAGAACGTAGCATGGTCTTGACTCTTTTTCTCTCCAGGCGCCAGGCCTACCCCCTGGGGACCTGACTTCTAGAGCAGGGCTGGAGGCACGTAGCTTTGGTCTCTGCTCTTGCGCACTGAGGGTGACCTGCCTGATTGAGGTGTGTGAAGGGGGACTCCTTCAATCAGTGCAATCTGTTTAGACAACATCCCCTCCCCGCCAACACACACTCCAGGCATGAGTCCAGTGCTCCCTCGGTTCCGCGTGCCCTTTCTCTGGTCTTCTGCCCTAGAACGCAAGCCTACCAGGCATTAGGCAGAGGCACGCATCTAGATTTATGTCTTGTTAGTTGTGACACCAAGCCCAACTTCCTCATTTGAAAACTGGGTACGACTATAAAACCAAGCACTGGACTCTGTCCTCATGTGTGGGCCACATCTCACCTGTCTGTAGAGACCATCAGGCTCTAGGTCACTGCCCAAACCTTGGTGCCTGCTGAGGGGGCCGCCCTTTGACCACCGTTCAAAACATGGTGGGGGGGCTTTGTCAGACCTGGAGTCCTGGATAGAGAAAGCTGATCAAGGAACCTAGGGGGTTATGGAAGGCAGACAGTAATTGCTGGAGGCTGTAAATGGTAGGCTACTGAGTCTGGTCTACAGAGATGCCACCAAGTGCCTCCCTCTCCCTCAGTTGCTGCTCCATCCACCAGGGCTAGGACAGAGCAAAGAGATGGAGCACAAATGGCTGGAGAGCAAGCCCAAGGCCACCCTCAGCAAGAGGGCAGCATGGCGGTCCCTGGATAAGAGGGATCCATCAGCCCTGCAGCAGGGAAGCCTCCCACACTCTGGGCCTCAGTTTCCTCGTCTGCAGAAAATACTTGACAACTTTGGGGCTGATTGGAAATAAGTTGAAGCAGGAAGAAGGAAATCAGTAACACCCCACCATCAGCTCCCTGGCCTTCACTGTAATGCAGAGAGGGCAGTACTGAGGTTAGCTGCCCCAACCTCACACGTGAGGAAAATGAAGCTGGGGAAAGGGAACTCGCTTGCTCAAGGTCCTACAGCTTGCAGGAGACGGCTAGACATTTGAACCCAATGCCATCTGACTATAGAGTCTTCTTCACTATTTCTTCCAGTTCAGAACATAGGGCCTGTGGAGAACAGAACAGCTGTGCCTATGGAGGACTCAAGGTGAGGTGCATTGGTATGGATTCTGATATGAGAAGCTCCTTGCAGCTGTGCCCTCAACCAGACCTTTCCCCCAGTCTTCACCTGTTGTTGACTCAAGGTCACAGAACGTACCAGTGGGCCTGGGGCATGGTGGTGCATGCAGGAGGTCCAGGGAAAAGAAGAGGAGGTGTGCACCTACGTGAATGTGAGCAAGAGCAGCAATACCTCTGAGGTCACTAACTCCACCCCAGCTCTGGGGACATTACAAAATAGTTTATTTTTTATTATTATTTTTTAATGTGTATGAGTGTATTGCCTACATGTATGTAAGTGAACCTGTGTCATGAAATACCTACGGAGGTCAGAAGAGGGCATTGGAACTGAAGTTATGAATGATTATTAGCTGCCATGTGGGTGCTGGGAACCAAATCCTGGTCCTCTGCAAGAGCAGCCAGTACTCTTAACCACTGAGCCATCTCTCCAGTTTGAAAGCCAATAACCCCAGCCCAGCTCTGGGGACATTTTTAGCAGCACTCCTCCTAAAGAGAAATTAGGAACTCCACAAATATTCAGTGACAATTCAGAAATCAACTGAAGTTCCCTTAGCCACCTGGCTGAATCCTACACCATAATGGGAAGAAGCAAGCAAATTTCAAGAGGCTATATTCAGCCAAAGTCCCAAGCAAAACTAGACAATACAGTTGAGGGGTTCATAGGAATATGAGAGTATGGTTTCCAAAAGGCCAGGAAGTAACAAACCATGCTTTGGGACACTCTGGGAGAGGCAGGAGTTGGGTGAAGGAGGCACACCTGGGAAGTTTCCACCCATGAACACTTATCAGGGCCCACAGGTGCCAGGCATACTTCGTGGTGCTGGGGAAATACAGGTGTGAGCAACACAGACAGTCTAGGCCTCAGGGAGACTGTGCCATGGAAAGACAAGTTCCATTCTTGTCTTTAGATCTGTGGTGGGTCACAGGTGTCTCATATCATTACTCATTGCCCCTGGGGATATTCTTTATCAAGCATTACATTTAAAGAGATAAACAAAGGACAGTCGTATAGTTAATTGGCTTCCTTTGTCCTAGTACAGAGTCTCACCTGAGTGGGTTCTGAAAGCTGAGTTCAATATTCCACATTCACCTGAGTTCCACTGTCAGAGCCTTGTCCTACCCTGAGTGAATGTTCCATAAAGCCCTCTCTCAGCCACCATGAGAGAAGGTTCAACTACAGCTTAGAGTGCCAGGCTGGTCAGTGGACTAGAGTTCTCTCTCTCTCTCTGAGAGTAGCAGAGTCAGGGAGATAAAATGCGATGGGAAGAAGTTCAGAGCCTAGTTAAGTTCTCTTCCCTGGCCTGGGGCTTTTGATGTGAATAGAAGAGAAGATGCAGAAAATAGGAGGTAACAGTCCAGCTCTGTCTCAAGATGCTTATCTCCGCGGCAGGTGCTCAGTCCATCAATCATCCATCATTCCATCCATCCATCAATCCACCATCCACACATCCATACAGCTAACATCTGTGAGTGGCAGAATAATGACTCCCCAAAGGTACCCTAATCCGCAGAAGATTGTTTTACTTAACGTGGCCAAAGGGGATTAAGGTTGCAGATGGAATGTAGGTTGCTGCTAATTATTTGGAGTCAAAATAGGGAGATTATCTTGGATTTTCTGAGCAGACCTAGTGTAATCACAAGGGTCAAGAAGAGGAGAAGACAGCCTCAAAAGTGAGATCCAGAGAGATGGCAGTGTGCAGAGGGCTTGGCCTGACACAACTGAATCTAAAACTGGAGAAAGGACTAGAAGATGAGGCAAATGGGACACCCTACAAACTAGAAAGGCAAGGAAGTAGGGACTCCCTGAGAGCCTCCAAAATGCTCTCTCCCTAGAGATTTTTAGCCCAGGGAGACCCCCTTTCAGAAAAAAATTGCATTGCTTCAATCCATTAAATTTGTGATAATCGCATACAACAGCTGTAGGAACTAAATACACCGTCTATCCATCCAGTCCATCACACAGCCATCCAACCAACCATCCGTGCAGTTACCACAAATACATTGAGTGTCTCCTTTGTGTCAGCTGCCAAACTGTAAAAGAAAACAGTGACTTTCTGCCTGAAGCCTCCTTATCCAGTGGAAGAGGCAGACACAGGATTTCAATTTGAGATCCTTGCTGTTCTGATGGTAGAAATGAGGCGTTTGGAAAGGATTATGGGAGCATCCATGGCTTGCTGGTTCTTAGTGACAGGAACAAGACACAGACCATTGTAAGACAGCTGTAAGTCTGTACAGCCAGGGTCTTCCCTGAGGACTGTCTTCTAGTAGCCAGTGTCCTTGTTATCTCTGCTGTCACCCCATGAGAACATAGAGCTCTTGGTCCTGTCCAAGGAGTAGGCAAAGGGATAGATCCGGCCAGGATGGCCTTTTCTTCTCTTTAGTAAGACCCCCTAGCTGCCTGGCTGCGCAGCCCTGGTTTTCTGGGCTTCCAGTCCATCTGCTAGTAATAGCCATGCCTACCACATTCTTGGTGGCAATGAGGGCACCTGCTCAGGGGTCAGACTGAGCCTAGTTGGAAGGTTATGTGATTGTAGACTATGGACTATTCCTCTCTGAGTCGTCACAACCTCATCTGCAGAATGGAGATAATGTTCACCCCTTCTCCCAGGGTGACAGTCAAGATAAGGAGAAGCCACTGTTGAAGCCTGCAGTGTTCAGACTCCGGCCTACACAACTCCACTACCATCAGTACTTAGTGATGGTGCTACACTTTGCAGACTATAAGTGAGGTGTACATAGTTGTCATGACTCTTGACACTGGGGGTAGGACTAACGGCACTTAGCCCCTTCTCTGATGAAAGGATGAGGTTCTAGTACTATCCCTGAGATCCAAGCAGGCTCTCTGCAGAGCCTGATCACAGTGTGGCCTGTAGTCACTGCCCTGAGAACTGCCCTGGACTTTGTGGGCCATGAGCATAGTCCCCACCAGGCCCAGCTCATGTTGCAGTCTTCCAGGAACAACCTGTACCTTGTTGTGGCTTTGAGAAAGAGCCAAGAAGGTGTTGGCCATCCTGGCCCAATGTCCACCATGGTAGGACATGAGTCTAGCCACATCCAGAGGATGTTTCAGGCCAAGAGTGTGGCTCAAGATAGCTCCCAGGCAGCTGGTCTCAGGCTTGGTATGGGGAGGAGGAGGAGGCAGGGTTCAGCATTATGAGGGAACAGCAGAGAGGACTCAAGGTAGAATTTCAAACCAACTGTGAACTGTAGGAAATATGGGGTAGTCTTCTTGCAGGACAGCCCTCCTGAGAGTAACCTAGGCACCCTATTTTCAGGGCCACTTAGCCAAGCTCACTGGACATGAGTGTGTTTCCTCTACACATCCAAGTGAAACCGTAGATTTTAGCTGCTGGACCCTGCTGGATCTGACTCCCTCCCCAAACGAGGGGTCATTGTGGGTGGCCAGGGTGCTGCTTCATGTGCCAGGGAATCTAGGTGTCAGTCCTGGCTCTGCCATTGCCCTCAGGGTATTACCTCTCCAAATTTCAGCCTCTCTTCTAGAAAATGGGGCAATACAGAGTAGCCCCATTTGTGGAATACCTACACAGCTTGGAGTCTGTACCCTGAGAACTTTTGTATTTAATCTCATTGTTTGCCTGATTCTGGATGAGTCAGTTGAGGATTCAGCAGGAAGCAGACTGCCCAAGGGCAGAGTCACTGATGGGCAGAGGCGGGCTGTATCTAGGTCTGTTGGCTGTGCACTGGAGCAGGGAGAGGGTGGGAACTGAGCTAGAGTAGGTATCTAAGGGCTCTAAGACCACTATGCTGTCTGACTCCCCTCCCCTCGTTAGAATTTAGGGAGTAGTGAGATGCAAAGGAGCCCCCTTTTCACCCCTCTCATTGTCCTTCTCTCCTCCCCGCTGTGCTCCCTGCCAGCTCTGGATCCTGGAGGTGACATCACAACCAGAGATATCTAGCCTAGGCAGTATCATCTTTCTTCAGATGAGCACCACCTTTATGAGTCTGGCCAGGCATCAGTGGTAGAGGTGCCCCCCCCTGCCACGGGACCTGACAATCCACTCTGGGCAGTGTCAGCTAGAAGTGACAGTATAAATCACAGGATATTCATTGTATAGACCTCCTACAGGGGATTCTGGCTAAATGCAAGATAAAACAGGAAGCACTTGGAAGTCAGGTCCCAGATTCAAGTCCTACATATACAACACTGGCTAAGGGACCTTGGACAAGTCCCTCATTCACCACTACCACCCCAACACCCATCCATATTATCCATCTAACACACAGTTACAAGGTTCTCTCTGTGTATTGTGCACCAAGTCAGCTTCCAGGAAGGGACGACACAGAGCAAGGTCTGCCCTGCCCTTGGAGGTTAGACAGGTGAAAGCACATGACCGACTGAATAAGATCAGAGAGTTGGTAAGCATGGTAACTAGAATGGTTGTGAGGGCACAAAATGTTCTAATGAATGTTGACATTTCAGCCCAGTTGGGCCCAGAGGCTGACAGGCAGTCAGAGCTACAGGTTGGGTGCATGTTTGTGTACATAGGTGTGTGCATGTGTCACTGGGCTTTGACTCTCTGGGAAACATTTGGCAGAGGCCTAGAGGGCCCACATCTCTGTAGTACTCACCATATGTGTTTAGAAGGAAGTATTTATGCGATTAGAGTTACAAAGCATGGGATGATTACACCAGTGATTGTCAGCAAGCCCAGATCAGACTGAAGGAGAGGAGGGGGATTTAGTGGTTGTGCTCTCCAGACTCAGTTCCCAGCTTCTGGCCTCAGGGCACAATGAGCCTCAGAATCCAGCCTTTGTGTAAAGGAATCTCACAAAGGTTTTCTGGCCCTCTTTACAGAATGGGGCTAAGGACAGGGCCTCCAAAGGACACTCTCTGGAGTTGAATTTAGGAACAAGGATTCACATGACTTTTGTCTGCTCTCAAATGCCAGTGTCTAGCCTTCCGGAGCTATCTCCTGCCTGTTTCTCTCCTACCTTTTTGCTGTGGTGCCTTCTCTGCTGGGCCAGGATGGCCCTGGGATGACAGAGCAGATGCCTCTTTGGAGCCCACTCCAGAGTGACCTTAACTCAATTTGTTGTTGTTTAAGACAGGGTCTCATGTAGCCCAGGCTAGTTTCCAGCTTACCATGTAGCTGAGGATGACATAGAACTTCTGATCCTCCTGCCTCCCATCTCCTGAATGCCCCACCATACCCAGTTTATATGGTGCTGGAGATAGACCCATGGCTTCATGCATGCTATGACCAACTGAACTATGTCCTTAGCCTGATTAATGTAGCTTCTTGACCTCTCTGGGCTGGGAGTGCCTATCTGAGCAGCCAGCAGTTTTGCTACCTTCCCAACACCCCAGGGAAACAGTCGAAGGGATTTTTCAGTTCCACAACAGAACTGGAAAAGGGCCTTGGTCTAGGAAGCAGTGGTTCAGGTATTTCCTGTGAGCTGGTCCTTTGTGATCAGGCACAGTGTATGCCTCTGCCCAGTCCACTCAGACACCCAGCTTCCCACTCTTCCTCCAAGGGCAGAACCCATTCGGCTGTCTCCAGACAATTGCCTAGTGCACAATGGGTGCTTGCTGAGTGGCACCTTGCGTCTCCCATCTGTGCTTTCTGCAGAGGAGAATCCACCCCCAGGCTCCCATGTGTGCTGTTGCACTGTGCATCCTTACCTGGCTTGGCCTGATCACCCCTGTTTTTGGTGGGCCTTCAGGACTACCTAGCCATGGCCCTCACCCCATACCCTCCCCCAGTCACAGGCAGCACACTGATCTTGTTCTGTTCCAGTCCATCTCATTTCTTTGTGGGAGGGCTCCCCAAGGACAGGGGTTCCCCCCCTGAGATCAGAGCCCTCAACTTCATCTCCTCAGCTATTCCTACTCAACATGGTATGTACTTTTTCCCTAAAGAAGCCAGGCAGAGGGACCTTCAGCTATTTTATTCTCCTCCTACCTCATGAACCCCTCTTTTGGAGTCTTTGCCTCTCCCCCAACATCTTGCACTCTTCTTCCCATCATGATGGACACCTCAGCATCCATCTTTTTTCTCTCAGATCTGCCTTTGGCCAGAGAGATAGGGCAAGAGAGTCTAGAGCTAGGAAAGGAGTAGAGGCCAAGGGGTCGGGGGCTTCAGGGGACAGTCCCTGAAAGACATACCCCACCCCAAGCCTCTGTAGCCTGTGCTGGAGGCAAGGGGTAGGAGTAAGGGAGATGGCCAGGGGCCAGTCCTCAGTCCAAATCCAGGTCACTCCTGGCCTGTTCAGCAGCTTCTCAGTAATTAAAGGCCAGCAGGATGAAGGCAGTTAGGTGGCAGAAAGCCTAATTGTCTGATTTTTCAGGTAATTAACAGGCTGCTGTCTGGCCTGTCCCCACAGGGCCCAGCATCCACCACCCTATCCCCTGGGCAGCCTTAGCTGCCTAATGAGGCCAATTACTGAGTGGTGCCCAGGCCCTCATTAACCACCTAGAAAGATTATGTGGGACTGGCACCTGGGGTCAGGGGTCAGTCAGCCATCGTGGAGGCTAGCACCCCATCCCCACCCCAGAGATCAGGCTACTGGTCTCTGCTGCTGCCCCTTAAGCCATGGCTCATTTGACCCTTCCCCCTTTCCTCTGAGGACATTAACTTCAGGTCAAAACTCTCCTTGCCACTTTCAGCTGTGTGGTCTTGGGTCTGTCACTCTCCTCTCTAGTCCTTGGGTTCCTGGATTAGAGATGGGGTATATAGAATCCTGGTGCACAGTAGGTGTCCCTACACATGATCAGTGCTCACCTTCCTCCCACAAGCCAGTACCTTATGCACTTGTAAAGACAGCAAGGACAGAGAGGACAGAGCTTGTGGTCACCAGAGTGTCAGAATTCTACTCTGTAGGGCACCATCACAAAGGCCAAGGACAGCCCCAAGGGTTTACCCAGCTGAGTGGAGAATTCTGGAAGGAGTCAGTAGAGGGTAACCAGGCCAGGCAGGAGGTGATTTAGGAGAAGCTGGACTTATAGGGCACCTGAGCTGGCAGAAGAGAGGAATCCCAAGCAAATGAGGAGATTTAAGACCATGATGGAGCCAGAGAGCCCTCACTTTCCCTGAATGCTGCAGGCCACCCAGAGAGAGCATCCTGACTGCCCAGGATGAGGCAGGAGCCCATATTTTCTTGGTCAGTTTGTGCCATTCTTGATCCAGGAAATTTGATGTGTACTGCATGTACTCTGGGGTGTTGAATTTGAGGGGCTTCTGTAGTTCCTCTGTCTTAAGAATTCTGTGACCTGGGCTGGAGAGATGGCTCAGCGGTTAAGAGCACTGACCTCTCTTGCAGAGGACCTGGGTTCGATTCCCAGCACTGACATGGCGGCTATGCACTGTCCTTAACTCCAGTTCCAGGGGAATCCGGCACCCTCTTCTGACCTCCATGGCATTGCATGACACGGGTGCACTCACATACATGCAGGCAATACACTCCTACACATAAAATAAAGATAATAAATAAAATATAAAAAAGAAAAGAATTCTGTGACCTAATTCCACGCTGACAAATTCTGTGTCATTCCAGTTCCTGTAATCATCGGCTCATGCTTCATTTCGTTCTGCTACAGGCCTAGAATCTAAGTCAAGGGTTCCAAACCATGTCTTCGGGAGCCCTTGGGTAGAGAGCCCTTGGCTCAGAGGATTAAGATGAGTGCTCTAGACAGGGTGGTAGCCTGGGCTCTAGACCTCTCAATCAAAGTAGCTTGATTTTTAGCTTCCCCTTTCTTTTTTATTTTTTTGTTTTGTAGCACAGCCTAGACTATATAGTTGTAATTGGATGTGAACTGATCTTCCTGCCTCCACCTCCTGAGTGCTGGAATTACAAGTGTGTACCACCATACCTGGCTAGCTTCCCCTTCCTGAGCTCTGCTTGTGTGCTGGCATGTACAGGGACTTGCCATCTCCACTAGTTGCCTTTTGATGTTTTAAAATCCTGAGTGGAGGCCCCCACAGGGTCCCATTTTACAGATGAGGGTGCTGAGGCTCTTACAGGCTACAACTGGACAGTTTGGTTTTATTCCCATTGCTCACTGGAAGGAGAGCCAGGACTCAGACTCAAATCCTACTCTGAGCCATGAGGAATATGTATACCTTCACTAGAAAGAAAAATAGGTGTAGGAGTTGAGGGTATGTATGTCATGTTTATCACAATTTGTTCTTCCAGTTTGGGATTTGGATGTCTGCCTTTTTGCCCTGGTGAGTTTGGTCCCAGCTCCAGGTTATCCAAGGGCTCCTGTAGCCCATGATGCAGTATCTCTGTGTTTGAGAGTCCATCTGCCTACCTTCCTCCCCACTGCTGTAGGCTCTGTTTTGTCCTCAGTTCGGAGATCTATCCAGTAAGGTCTATCCCAGAAATAGCATTTAGTTCCAGCCTCTGTTTTTCCAAGTCACAATCCACTTGGTGTGACCTGCTCCTAGTGTCACCTTCTTCAAGGCTCAGGGTAAGGAGGCTGTGGGGAGCATACAGCCTTCTCTAGAGCCGGGGAGCCAGGCAAGCCAAAGATAGATGCTCAAGAAAGGGAGGTGGGGACCAGTCTCCCTAAGCCTGGGGCTGGCTGGAGACTCAGCCAGGTAGGAATCACAGATCAGTAGCCAAGCATCCATCTAGTCTCAGGGCTGAGTCTTAAACTGGAGCTGAGGTCAGAGATCAGAGGCTTTGAGTTTTCATCTTGCCTAGCAGGTCAAGACTTGATACGGAGTCAGAGGTCACATGGCAGAGATGTTATTCAGATCTGATGAGGATGAAGCTCCAAGCTCAGCCTGCGGTCAAGGTTAGGATTTAGACTGAGGTATGGTCAGAGGTCAAGGGTCAGAGGATTAGGTTAGCCACTGCTGACTGAGGAGGAAGCCCCCAGAAGCCCAGAGACTTTTCCATTTCCTAGAAATGAGAAAATGTCTTGGAACAAAGGGGTGCCTATAATAAGCAAGGCAGGGAGGGCATCCAGGAGTTGAATATGATTGTGGAAAGGGCTGGAACCAAAGCCCACTTCTAGGGCTGCAGTTTTACCTTCCTGCTCTCAGGATATGCCCCCACCCCCGAGGCTTCTAATGCCTGGTCCCTGGACTGTGAGTCACCTCCAACATCCACCATGCTCACTCAGCATTAACAGTTTCTGCTGTAGGGTGAAGCAGGTGAGCTCAGAAAGTGAAGACAAGTGCTCAACACAGGTGTGGGTTTGTGTCCCTCTCCTGCTCCCATAGCATGGCCTTAGGGACCGCTCTGGGCCAAGGCTTCGTGTCCCCAGTCATGCCCAGAATTCTATTCCTTGTTAAGCTACCCTGAGAGGTGGCCCACCTGAGCAGTGTGCAGGCGTCTGTCCAGTCCCTCACCCTTCTATCTGGGCTTCTCCTCTTTCTATGCTCAGTAGAGCATGGACGGACATTTTGGGACAAGCCCACACTGCACAGTGGAGGAGGAGCCAGAGGTAGAGTAGGCACACAGGAATGAGCGGCCAGCCAGCGGACAGAGAAGGGTGCAGGGGGAAGCCTTATCACAGACTCCTCTGTTCTCATCACCCACGAGGCCTGGTCATAGATCAGCCTCAGGCCACCAACCCACCAGGGCCCTGGTGCAAGGGGATCAAAGGAAGGTTCAACCCAGGGGCCAGATAGAGGCATGTGTTGAGGAGGTAGGAGCTGGAGGGGCTGAGAAAGTTCCTGGGGGACAGAAATGATGAAATTTAGAGCCAACAGGGGAGGTGGGGACAAGAGGATTGCCTGGCCTGCCCAGGATGTGAAGCCTCCAGAGTTTGGCTGTGAGAATCCCTGTCACCTCCTCCAGCTGAGCTATTAATACCCACTACGACCCACGCACCCTTGCTGGGAGGACGCCGAGTTCCCAGGGGGGTAAAAACGGTCTGAAATGGGCTTGGCCGGTTCTCCTCCTTCCCTTCTTGTTGAAGGAGCTGGGGCTAAAGGTCAGGATAGCCTGGAAGGGAGCTAGCGGCAGAAAGCCAGGAGCCCTGGGCGTAGCCTGTGGCTTCCCAGTTCAGAGTAGAAGCACCCAGCCAGCCATTCCCCATTTGGCAGAGCTGGGAGGAAGGGGGTTTGGCCATGGCTCCCTCCAGAAGGGAACGCTTACTGGGTCTAAGGGCCCATCGGGCTTCTCCTTGTCTCAGAGCTTAGTGTGGCCTACCCCAGGCTGCAGTGGGTTGGGGCAGTGCCTAAGGACTGCTTGTCTGCCCAAGCCAGGAGGAGCTTGTTAGGAGAAAGGGCTTCCGTAAAAGGTTCAAAGCCTGCATTTGGAATCTGGGTTGCCTAAAGTATAGTCATTTGTGCTGCCTGTTTCACCTGCAAATATTGTCCTTATCACTCTTTAAAGAAAGGTTCACTGAAGCCCATTTGACAGATAAAGAAACTGAGGTAAATGGGCTTCCCAGAGTTTGAGCTGGATGAGCCCAAACTGTGTTGCCTCCAGTTATGAGTTGTTTCAAAAGAAAGTTTCTTGGTTTGTTTGGTGGACCCATGAAACAGGTGTTTCTATAAAAAAGAATTCCCTGGCCATCATGTGTGACTGGCCCAATGGGCTTCATGGACCACTGACGAGGAAACTGCGAGCCACCTCTCTCCTGTACTGACTAAAGCCCTAGCCCAGAACTGGCTGTCATTTTTTTTTCTCCATTCCTGGGGCTCATAGCCACCTTCCTAGGGCCCATGCTGGCCTTCTGGGCTCAAGGCCACCAAAGGCCATCTGCTCCCTGCTATATCCCCCTCCTTTCTCATGACAGATGCTTCAAGGTCCAGACACAGACCCCAGAAGAGCACAGACTGGCCAGGAGATTCCAGACGAGAAGGTGGCCGAGAGACTCCCCAGTGCCGGAAATCCCAACAGCTGCCTGGCTAACAGGTCCTGGGCACTGGGCCCTGACCCAGGGCAGGCGGCGGCGGTGGCGTGTCAGGTGTCCAGAGAAGTTGGGGGAGGCAATGGTTGGAGCCAGAGGCAGTCTGCCTGTGGTTTAGCAGGCTGTCAACACCTCCTGAGTTGCCAAAGCAGAGCAGGGCTAGGGGCTGGGAGAGAGGTCTTGCCCTAGCCTGGAAGGTCTGAGAGAGGACCTGAGGAGCAGATAGACTCTGTCCTAAGGGGTCTGAGAGGACAACAGGACCTGTCCTGAAGGGTCTGAAATAAACCCTGTCTTGAGGAGACCAAGAAGGGCAGCAGGCCCTGTCCTGAGGGGGGTCTGAAACAGTGACAAGCTCTGCCTGTCCTGAGGTCTGAGGAGAGCAGCAAGTCTTGTCCTGAACGGTCTGAGGGGTGACAAGATTTGTGGGATAACAGGCTCTGTCCTGATGGGTCTAAACGGGAGACAGGCCTTGCCCAGATGGGCAGGTGTGTGTGTATGTGTGTATATACACACGTATGTATGTATATGTTATGTGTAGGGGTTTTTTTTTTTTGGTCTTTTTGAGACAGGGTCTCCCTGTAGCCCCAGCTGGCCTGGAACTCACTATGTAGACCAGGCTGGCTTTGAACTCACAGAGATCCGCCTGCCTCTGCTTCCCAAGTGCTGGGATTAAAGGTGTGCACCACCACGCCTGGCTTATAGTTCTTTATTTAAAGATGAAGTCTTACTGTGTAGCCTTGGTTGGTTTGGAACTCACTATGTACACCATGCTGGCCTCAAACTCAGGAGTGATCCACCTGCTTCTGCCTCCTGAATGCTGGGATTATAGGTATGTATCACCATATCTGGTGCTTTGTTATTTATTTAAGACAGGTTCTTACTCTGTATCCTAGGTAACCTAGAACTTGCTGTATAGCCCAGGTTACTCTTAAATTTATTATCTTCCTGTCTCAGCCTACCAAATGGTGGGATTACAAGCCTGTGCCATCATGCCTGACTGAGAGGATATATTTCTTTAAAATTTTTTTTTTTTTAGTAAGCCAGGCACAGTGGCACATGCCTTTAATCCCAGCTCTCAGGAGTCAGGGGCAAGTGGATCTCTGTGAGATGGAGGTCAGTGTGGTCTACATAGTGAGTTCCAGGCCAGCTGGGGCTACAGGGAGACCCTGTCTCAAAAAGACAAAAAAAAAGGGGGTTATTTACTTTTATTTATATGTATGTGTGAGTGTCTGTGTATGTGTACCACATGTATGCATGTATCTTTAGCGACCAGGAGAGGGCATCAGAACCCATGGAATTGGAGTTGCAGGCAGTTGTGAGCAGCTCCATATGAATGCTGAGAATCAAACCTGGATCCTTTGCAAGAGTACTCAACCTCTGATCCATCTCTCTGGCCCTCAGAAGATATATTTTTATTTCTTTCTTTCTTTCTTTCTTTCTTTCTTTCTTTCTTTCTTTCTTTCTTTCTTTCTTTCTTTCTTTCTTTCTTTCTTTTTTGTCTTTTTGAGACAGGGTCTCCCTGTATCCCCACCTGACCTGGAACTTGCTATGTAGACCAGGCTGGCTTTGAACTCAAGATCTACCTGCCTCTGCCCCGCAAGTGCAGGGATTAAAGGTGTGAGCTAACCATGGCCAGTGAGGATATATTTCTTAATAACTGATGGGGAATGAAATAGAAGGGAGGTCTGGGCATAACTGTACCTCCCCATCCAGGAAATGAGGTGTCACAGCTTTACCTGGATTTCCCAAGCCCCTAGATCAGTCTTCTCCTTTGCCTTAGGGTAGAGAGAAGATGTCTAGCCACAGCTCCTTGGAGGAGTCTCTTCCAAGATTGATTCAAGGTTGCTGCCACCTGTTCCTGCTCTGTTGTCTCATCACCATCAGTTCTCCTAAGCCCAAGGCCAGAGTACTCCCTGCCCTGGGGCTATTTCCCCAAGCAATCGTCCTGCACTGATAAAGGGAGCAGGCAGGAAATTATAACCTCAAACCCAACCTGGAGTGCCATGCCTATCTCCCACCATGCCTACCCTATCTCCTCAGAGCCTCATCAGCAGACCTAATCCTACGAAGACATTGAGCCTGTATCTTTCTTTCCCACTCTGTTCTCAGTGTTCCTCCCTCCTAGGCTCTGTCCTGAACCCTAGCCCCTGGTCCTTTGGCAGAACCAGTCCTACCAACACACAGGGTCTAGGCTCCCCTCCCATCTCAGCTGTACCTGACATTCTGCCTAGGACTCCAGCTGCTCCCTTTGCTGGATCCTTTTCCCTGTATCTCTCTGTCTTGTCTCTCTGGGTTTTATCTTTATTTCTCAAATTTGGACCCAGATCTGGCTGTCTCTGGTTCAGGTTCCCTCTCTGCCTCTGCTGGTATCTTGTAACTTCCTGTCTCCTCTCTAGCTCACTTCGGGGCTGATCCAGACTCAGATCACCTCTGTCACTGTTGCTCTGGAACTCTTCCTGGCCAGGCTGCCCACTCAGACACCTGCTGAACCTCTGGAGAAGCTTGGAGATGCTTGTGGGCTTGGTTCTGGCTCAGTTCCAGGACAGCTGCTGTGATTCCCAAAAGGCAGGTGAGGGAGAGACAAAACAGAGGTCATGTCCCTTGGAGGGCTTAATGTCTCTCGGCCTACTTCTGCTTAGGTCACTGATGGTTTTAGAATCTGACTGATTCCAAGCCTTGGTTTTCTCTTCTAAAAGATTGGGATCTGCATCCAAGCCTTCTTTAGCAGGTATCGGGGGACAAATATCTGCGCATAGCAGGCAGTTTACTCTCAGCCTAGCACACAGCCGTGTTCAGTAGAGTCCCCATGACTGCCATTCTCTAGGGTCCCTAAAGTGATGATGGATCAGGTAGGGGAGAGGTAGGGAGTGGGATGAGCTTCTGTTGTTTCTACTCATGTGTACCCCACTTCTCACATCAGTCCTTCCTCTGCAGACCAGTAGATGCCCCCAGACCTGGGACCTGCCTATCCTCAAAGTCAGTTTGAAATGCATACAGCAATGCTCACCAAATTAATTGCCACTGACTTGAGGATATATTTTTTAAGAAGACATTTTTCCAGGGGGAAACACGCAAGAGCTATAATTAGTTGGGAAGAGGAAAAAAGAAGGGAGTGTGTGAATCACCAGCGCCAGCGACAGACGGTTGGAGCCTAGCAGAAGTTTCAGGAGAAGTCGCTAGGGTGTGGGTGAGTTGCGGGGGGGGGGGGGGGGGGGGGGGGGGTGGGGGGCAATGCAGCATGGGGAGAGAATGTTGCCCCAGGCTGGCTGGGGTCCTTAAGCATTAAGCATGGACAGATACTTTGGGCAGCTACCCTAGTCTTTTGCCCCACCCTACTTGAGACTGTCACCCAACACCCCATCAGAGTCACAACTTTCAGCTTTTACCTGCTCTGACCTTCCCTAGGCTTCTGCCCAGCTCTGTCATATGAAGACTGATGCCACTCCTTGCTGACATATGTCTAGGGTGAGAGACTTGCATGTTAGAGGAGGAAGGCTTGAGCTGCTGGAGGTCTGGGGACCCACCCAGGCCAAGCCAACTCCTCACTCATTTGTTCACATGCTCACCAACTAGTGCTCTGTGTCTAGCCCACAGACAAGCAAACCAAGGCTCAGGAAAGTGCGAGGTCTGGCCAGGGCCACACAGTCATGAGCAGAGTAACTTCTTTGCCTGCCAGATACCACAGCTCTGCCAAGCCAGACCCTGGGCAGGGCACTGGGCCACAGAGACAGTTGTGCTCACCAAGCTCATGTTCTGAGGGGTGCCAACCAGGAACCTGTAAGTCAGGACACCTGAATCGACCTGTCAGTTGTAGAGGATTTCACGGAAGAGGAGGTAAAAATGTGTTCAAATGCTGGAAAAAGATAGACAGTAATGCTCACCTGCAATCCAGCACTGGGGACACTGAGGCAGGAAGGTCTCGATCTCAAGGTCAGCCTCAGCTACATAAAGAACCTATCTCAAAGATGCCTTCATTAAGTGACTCCATGGAAGGGGTTTTAAGTGATTCCATGTGTATGAGTAGAGAGAAACAGGAATTAGACAGAGGTGACTGGAGAGTGATAACTGCAGGCTATTACAATGCCCATTTCCCTGGTTCTCCAGAGCAACTAAAAGGATGTCATCTTCTGGGTGAGGCAGCCTGGGAATGATCCATGTGGCCTTGATCCCTGGAGACCCTCTTCAGATTATCCATATCTGGGGCTCACTGTTGCTAGGGAGCTCCTGTTAGTGCTTAAGGAAGCTGGGCCCCATGTTTCTCCCTCTCTCCTCTTCCCTGCTTGAGCATTAGCTCCCCAACTCTTTTGGGGTCCTAGCTTAGACCTCAGCGGTATCCTGAAGCAGCATGACCTGTGACTGAAGGCAAAAGTTTCAGGGTCCCAGGGATCAGGAAGTACTACTCGGATAGCATGGCATTGTTTGGTACACAGTGCTCTCTCCTAACCCCAGACAAAATTAGTCTTCCAAATTATAGAGTACATCTCCTCCAAACTGGAGATTGAGTGATAGGACAGAGGCTCAGCTTCCTGCCTCAGAGGCCCTCAGATGGCCAGTTCCCAAGTGAGGACCATGTTATAAAAGAGTTTTAGACACCCACCTTCCCCTTCTCAGTGCAGAGATCCCCAGGTCCCAGGCCTCAGTCAGCATCTGGAGCTTAGGGCAAGCCTATGCTCTTCAGGGATTTGACAGTGAGCTTGAGGCCAGGAGGTCCAGTCAAGGCTAGCCCCAAGTTTAAGGGTGTTTTGGAGATAATTTGTTCATTTATACCCTTTCTGATACTGTGCTGGGCCCTGAAACACTGAGTGGCAAGATGACAGTCATGTGACCAGACAGGTACCAGACAGAGTGAGACAGGCTTTGGCTGTGGGAACCCAATGAGGTTGGAGAGGACTTCCTGAAAGAAGAGTCTGATGAACTGAGCACCAGAGGATGAATGTGTCTATAATCAGGTGAAAAGAGAAGATAATTCCAGGGGGCAGAGCACAGAGCACAAATCTTAGGCTCAGAGTTGGGGAGTGGGCACCAAGAAGTGGGTGGAGACACCGACTGGTTCCTTCAGAACTGGGGGCCTGGTCAGTTGGCATGTTGGGAGGTTTAAATTTCCCCAAAGGAAGGAGGAGACCTGTGATAATGGGGGGTGGGTATGAAGAAGTGTGGGAGGCAGAAGAGGGCTCTCTGACACACTGGCTTCCTCTACAGCTGCCACAGCTGTAGTAGCTTGCTGCAGGGGCAGCAGACGGCTTCCCAGGCCCCAGTAGAGCAGAGGATACATGGTGGGATAGAGAGGAACTGGGAGTTTCTCCAGAATCTGGTCTCATTTGCACAGCTCACCTGACAGAGAGCTTGCTGCTCACCCAGCTGCTTGTGGAGCTCCTCCCCTTAAGCTCCGAGCCATGGCTCCCTGCAAGCTAACCTGCAGCCACCCCCAGCTCCCACCTTTGTGCCTTTGCCTCCTTTTCCTGAACAAGCCTAGGGACAGGTGGGCTGTGGACAAAGCCTGGGTTCTATAGTCTGCATGGCTCTGGCTGCCATACTGATCCATCTGTGGTAGATGGTGCCTGTAGTTCTGGCAATAAAGGTTATCAAGTTCCAGGTCAGAGCTTCCTCACTCTGTAGCCAGCATGAGAGTATTAGAAGTACCCAGCCCGCTTCCTAGATGGCTGGCTGTTATCCTGAGCATCCTGCTTGCACCAGCCCAACAAGGCCTGACCAAGTGGGGAACACCAGTCCATGGGTAGAGGCAGGGCCAAACAGACATCTTTTGGGGGGAGGGGAGCGTATTTTTGAGTCAGGGTCTCCCTGTGTCCCCAGCTGACCTAGAACTCGCTATGTAGACCAGGCTGGCCTCAAACTCACAGAGATCCACCTGCCTCTGCTTCCCAAGTGCTGGGATTAAAGGTGTGTACCACCATACCTGACTAAGGCAGACATCTTTATGGGCATCAATAGACAGGTAGTCACTTGATGAGTGCGCTCTTCTGTTGGCCCCCGTTGTGTGTCTGGCCCTATAATGGTCCTGGGCCTTTAGAAACTAATCAAATGCCAGTCCAGCATCATAGTACACACCTGTAATCCTGGTACTTGGGAAGCTGAGGCAGGGAGATCATGAGTTTAAGACCAATCTGGGCTACATAGTGAGTTTAAGAGGACCTAGTGAGACATTGTGTCAAAAAGAGAGTCACTGGGCATGATGGTGCAGACCTTTACTCCCAGCACTCAGGAGGTAAAGGCAGGCAGATCTCCACGAGTCCAAAGACAGCCTGGTCTACACAGTGAGTTCCAGGCCAGCCAGAGCTTCACAGTAGAACACAAAAGAACAAAACAAAAAACAAAAAAAGAAAGCGAGAGATGGGTGGGGGCAGAGGGAGGAGAAGGAGAAGGAAAAGAAAGGAGGGGAGAAGAGGAGTGAATTCGACAGACCCAATCCCAACTCTTGCCCACAGGAGTTCAAGGTCTAGAAAGTCACGAGGTAACAATAAGGAATCTATTTCCTGCCAGGGACACATGCCTTTAGGAGGCAGAGACAGGTGGATCTCTGTGAGATGGAGGCCAGCCTGATCTACATAGCGAGTTCCAGGCCAGCTTGGGCTACAGGGAGACCCTGTCTTAAAAATCAGAAAACAGGGGGCTGGGGAGATGGCTCAGTGGTTAAGAACACTGACTGTTCTTGCAGAAGACCCGGGTTCGAGTCCCAGCACCCACATAGACAGCTAAAACTGTCCATAACTCCAGTCCCAGGGGATCCCACAGCCTCTTCTGACCTCCGCAGGCATTGCACAACACAGGTGCACTTACCTACATGCAGGCAATACACGCATACACATAAAACAAAAATAATTTTTTTTTAAAATCAGAAAACAAACAAACAAACAAAAAATAACCCATTTTCCCAGTCATTCTAGCAAAATCTGCTCCAGACTTTTAGGAGTAAAGTCCTTCAGAATCTACTTCCTACTTGCCAGCCAGAGGGGAACTCTTCACAATCACCCCTGGCCTACTGCTCCTTCTGCTTGACCCACCATGGCTCCCCACATGGCCCTGTGTGCTATCTAGCCCCACCCTCCCTCTGCCTCCTTCTAGAAACCTGCTCCCTCCCTGCCTCCTACTGTGCCCTTGTTTTCCAATTTTTTAAATATTTTATTTATTACTTTTATTTTAGGTGTATGAATGTATTGCCTGCATGTATGTAAGTGCACCAGTGTCATGCAATGCCGACGAAGGTCAGAAGAGAGTGTCAGATTCCCTAGAACTAGAGTTTACAGATGGTTGTTAGCTGCAATGTGCGTGCTGAGAACTGAACCCAGGTCTTCTGCAAGAGCAGCCTGTGTTCTTAACTGTTGAACTATCTAATTATAACAATCCCTCTGTCCATCTGGCTTTATCCGGCCTATTCTCTGCCTGGAACATGTTCCCTTCCCATCTTACCTGTTGCTTCTTGCTCATTTTCCAGAGCTAGCTTCTCAGCCCTTCCAAGGGCAGCTTCCCAGGTTCCTAAGACTATATGGCAAGGCTTGTTCCTGCAACCCCCAGCACAGCTCCTCAGAGGACTCCATTGGTAATTAGATCCTTCAGAGTGTGTGTCTGTCTTTTTGATTGACATTGATCCCCCAATACCATGATTTTCTTGGTCACTGCTATCTATATCCTATCACTTGAGCCCAGAGCAGTGTTTAATCAATCTATATGTTAAGTAAATGAATGTAGAAACTACAGTGTTTGTAGAATCAAAATGCAATTCAGGTACACCAAACTGCCAGAGGTGGCAATGTTAGTCCATACCCACATACTGAGGGGGTTTGTAGGGATGGTAAGACTTGAGCCATCCCAGAGCCAACCCCAATGTTATGGGCAATGGCTGGCTTGGAGCAGTTATCAAGTGTAGCAATAGCAGTGACATCAGCCTTGCAGCGGTGGTCACTTCAACACCAAATGAGTGAGAATATAATTTTTTTTAGTTTATCTGTTATTTCTTTATTTAATGTATACGAGTATTTTTCCTGCATGAATGTAAGTGCACTATGTGTGTGCCTGGTGCCCTGGAGTCCAGAAGAGGGCATCAACTCCCCTGGAACTGGTGTTAAGGATGAGTGTTAGCCAGCAGGTGGATGCTGAGAATTCACCCCTGGTTCTGTAGAAGAGCAGTCAGTGCTCTTAACTACTGAGCCATCTATCCAACCCTGTAATTGAGAATATTTTAAAAAATGAAATAACATTAAAAAATAAATAACATGTACATAGTGTTGCACTCTTGTAATCTGAACACTTGGGAAGTAGATTCAGGAGGATCAAGATGTTCAAGGTGAGCCCTGGGGTCCATACGGAGTTTAAGGCCAAAAATTATAAGAAGAAAACATTTGAGCCAGGCTTGGTGGCGCATGCCTTTAATCCCAGCGCTCAGGAAGCAAAGGCACAAGGATGTCTGAGAAATTGAGGCCAGCCTGGTCTATAGTGTGAGTTCCATGCCAACTGGGGCTACAGGGAGACCGTATTTCAAAAAGACAAAACAAAAACAAAAAGAACACATTTGAATGTAAATATTCAGATATTCAGGCAAATGGAGCCAGGATTCATCCACCAATAGATTTTCTTCAGCTCAACTACATGTCACACACAGGTTGGATGAGCATTGTAGCTGTAGGTAGACAGACAGACCCTGCCTTTGCCTATGTGGGCATCAGGCTGAAGCCAGGAGGAAAAACAGGCTTAGTCGTCTGACTCTAGGTCCTCTGACCAAAGGGAAAGAAAGACTTTCCCTCCTGTGTACTGTTTGTTCTCTGAACATGGCTGCTGTCTACAAAAGGGCAGACTGGATGGGGTCTGTAGACTTCTGTGGGCTTGGGCTAGCCTGTCACCCTGGAAGCTCCCTTCTGGTAGAGGCCTGGGCCAGGCTCTCCAGAATCAGCATTCAAATGGCAGTGAGTGTCACTATGGACTGAGGCACTCCACAAAGCCTTCCTCTTCTACAGATGCCCGCTCCTTGGACTCATCTGCAGGATCCAGTCCTCAACTGTGGTTGCTAATAGTCACATGCAGGTCACAGATCAAAGCTGTGTAGTGTAGTCCCTCCGTATTATCAGACCACTGCTCAGTGTATCCCGATGACCCAAGACTGTGTGTATA
>NW_008330578.1:1204279-1220188 GCF_000622305.1 Nannospalax galili
ATATGGTATATGGGAGGACAGGCACTCTGGAAGAGAATGAAAAGTATTAAGAGCCAGGCCTTTCCTTTTATCAGAGCCCCCAGGCCCAGTCCTTGTCTTTCCCTTCAGACCAGGGTCCACAAGTCAGTACTAGGACAGCCAGCCCCCCTGGGACCAGAGCCCCATTCTTGCCAAGCAAACCTTTTCATCGAAGCCCTAGAACTTTCAGCCATAGTGCTGACGTGCCTAGGCCCAGATCTCCTGCAGGGTATGCCCAGCCCAGGCAGGGAGGACTCTGAAGGACATAGACAGTTCTTCCTCTACTCTGACACAGGGCCATTTGTCAGGGAGATAAGCAGTAGCCAGAGGGCAGAGCAGGAGGAAGGAGCTGTCTGGAGAAGATAATCTGGGGTCACTGAGAGGGCATGGGAGGAATCATGTCCCCACCTTGGGGCCACTTTGATTCCCCACACACCCTACACCCATGTCTGCAGACCGTAGGCATCCTGCCCTCAGTGAACAGGTTGCCCTAGCCCCAGGGCACATGTAGTACAGATCCTTTTGGTATTCTATGCAGAGGCAGGACTCTTGTGTTCCATTTCACTGACTTATAGATGGAAAACTGAGTCTAGGGCCTGGCTTTAGCTTCTCTCAGCAGAGGGTACAAACACAGGACCCTGCCCTGCTCTTGGCCCTACTGGTTGGATGGGTGGGAAGGAGGAAAACCTTGTGTGCCCCGTGTGCCTGCTGTGTGTCCTCTGTGCACCAATTCCCACCATCCTGTGGACCAGATGGAAACAATACCCAGAGAGGTCACTAAGGCCACATCACCTGGAAGTAGCCTGATTGGGTTTGAAAACTGATTATTCAGAACTGTGTTCTAAGCCTGAGTGGACCCCTGGCCAGCACAGTCAGCTCATTGCAGTTTTGGGCACTGGCAGAGGCTAGAACAAACCTAATAGACATAGAACAGCTCTGGGGCCCTTCTGCCCAGATAAAAGCTATCAACCCTAAATTGTCTGAATGACCTAGATTGTTCTGCCCACCACCCCCTCTCCCTTGGCTTTCAGTAGGGTTCAATAAATAATTTTGAACTGCTCAACATGTGACACTTATTTGTAATCCCAGCCACTCAGGAGACTGAGGCAGGAGGATTGAGAGCTGGAGGCCAGCCTGGGCTGTATCCTTTTCCAAGGAGGGAGGGAGAGAGGAAGGGAGGGAGGGAGAGAGGGAAAAAGAAATAGAGAGATAGAGCTGGGGAGATGGCACAGCAGTTAAGAGCACTGGCTGCTCTTGCAAAGGATCCAGGTTCAATTCCCAGCACTCACATGGCAACTGACAACTGTAACTTCAGTTCCAGGGAATCTGATGCCCTCTCTGGTTTCTTTGGGCATTGCATGACACAAGTGCACTTACATACATGCAGGCTAAACACTCATACACATAAAACAAAAAAAATTTTTTTTAATTTAAAAGAGAGAAATGAAAAAAAACTTTTGAACAAATTAATAACTCAATAATGAGAAAACACACAAACATAAATAATGATGACCTTTTTTATTGGGAGAATTCCTGGAATTCATCAACGCATACTCAGGGCTTTATACACTAGTTTGCCAGCTCCTTAGCTGGGGACACGTCTGTCCATCACTTGATGAATCTTCATGAATGCTCCATCAAAAATTACAGTGCCCCCTCTTGGGAGCCAAGAAGTTGTATCTAGGCCTTGAATTGCAGAGATAAAGAGGATGAAGAAGGAGCAAGGGGACCCTTCTTTTAGCTAGAGCCAGGCTTATCATCCCCCTATGGTGAACACTTTTGCAGTCTTCCCTTCTGGCGTCCCTAAGGGCTGGTGTGTTCAGGCATTGGAGGAGTCCAGGCCTCAGGATCCAGGGCACACCTTGGGGAGGAAGTCTGGCTTCCTTCTCTGCTCCAGTGTTCAGGCAGTAGACTCAATCCAGAGTCTTCCATTCAGGGGAAGTATTTTGGGAAACATTTTCCTTGGAGTTTACCTGACAGGCAGTAGGAATCCCAGGGGTCTTGGAGGGGTCTAGAGTCCATGACCTAGAAACTTCTAGGAGGTTCTGGATCCTCTTTAGCCTAGAAAGGCATGACGGTCTAGATTGGAAGCAGAAGGGTCCCTGGGCCTGGGAAGGGTACCTGTGGTCTTCACAGTCATGCAGAAATAATCTCACAGTACTGATGAATGAATGTCAGTCTGACCACCCTAGCCCCTGGAGGCTCCCACACTCAGAGTGGCCCTTCCTTGAATCTGGCCAGGGGCCTCCACCTATTCTAACCTGGGCTCATTGGAACTGGAAGGTACAGAAAGGGTTTTTGCTACATGATACTGGCTAAGTGACCTAACATGAGGAGACACAAGCCTCCAGTCCAGCATACAAGTACTTGGCTCTCCCCTGAACCAGAGACCAGGGCAATACCCTTCTCAGAGAAGTCTCACCCTGAGGAAGTAGCCCTGGTATTTGTATGGGTGGGTAAAGGCAGGGCTGGCTGCAGGGCCCCAGACAGAGCAGGACCAACTCCTCAGGGAACAGAACAGGCATATGGCCATAGGACAATCAAAGAAACTAAGGGAACAGCCGCCATTCTGGCTCTGTCCCAGATGCTGGCTGAGCTCTGCTTTCCGGCAATCTCTTGTTTAATTAATTCTCATGACCCTGAGAGATTTGCACAATTATTAATCCCTATTTACAGATGAGGAGCTGAGCCCCAGAGGGGCTAAATCCTGCCTAGCATCACAGAGCATCAATAATCCTCATGCCCAGTGCACACTCAGAGGGACCAACACTCTCCAGGGAGCATCTCACTGCTTAAGAGCACAGTCCTGATGAGGGGGTCAGTGCCAGCAGGATCCCTAATTTGGAACTCTGGGAGATTAAATGTCCTTCACTCAGGCCCTTCCACAGGACCCCAATGAGGCAGGTGCAAAAGCTGGTCAAGAAACAAATCCAAGCCCATCCCCTGAGGAAAGGTGGTTGCAGCTGATGTAGATCAAGTCTGTGTAGCACGTGTTAGCCCCTTTGAAGGGAGAGGGGCACTGACTATGTACACATGGGGGCACCCACAGACAGTCCAAGAACCACCCCTCAGTGCCCTATACATGCTTGCATACACACAGATTCCCCCACCAGGGGCCCCTCAGAATCAGTCTCTCTTCTCGCCGTCCTCCCTCCCACCTCTCTCCCTGCTATTGCCCTGCCCACCTGCTGTGGATGAAGGGAGATGGGCAGAGCTGAGGTCCCAGGAGTACATCCTGACTGGAGCTCCAGAAGTGGCCCAAACAAATGGCAGTTTGGGGGCCTTGGCTTTGCCCTTCCTCAGTAGTTCCTTCTTCTCTCTTCCCTGCCACCTTCCCCCCTGCATGCTCCCACCTCCCTGTTACTTCTGACATGTTGCCCCAGTCATAAGTCATACATGGCAAACTTCCCTTGCCTCTAGGTATCTGTCTGGGATCTGGCTGACCTATGGTGGCTGTAGTCTCATCCCAGCTGGGCTTCTAGCTTGACTTGGGTCAAGTTTGAACAGGGAGGAACAAAGGAGTCACATACTTGAGTATTTGTCCCCCAACGGCAGCCCTAGGCCCAGTGACATGGTGGAGGATAGAGGCTGCTCAGAGTGGGTGTGGGACCAGAAGATGGAGAGGAGGGTTTGAGACTGCTGGGTGAAGGGAAGATGGGGAGAAGCAGGGGCAGGACTATACTCTTACAGCCACAGCCTTTGCCATCTCTGCCACTAGCCCAACACCTTGACTGTTCCCTGTGACCCAATAGTCCAAGATGAGACAAGCCAAGCAGTTTCTGACATGGACTTTCTATGGCCTTGGGCAAGTTGGGGCACTGTGCCTGGCCTAGCTTCTCCATCTGCCAAATGGGACAAGGATGGCAGAGTAGTAAGATACAGGCCTCAGGGATGTAGACCCAGATCAAGGAGACAATAATTACACATTTGTCACAGCCGGGCCCTTCTCTTCAGGAAAGCCTCCCAGGTCCCCTTTTAAATACCTGTGTTGGATAGCTTTGGTGTCAACTTGACACACCCGGGTAGAGGGAGCCTCAGTTGGGGAACTGCCTCCATTGGACTGCTTTGTGGTCATGTGTGTGGGGCATTTTCTTCATTGTTGAGTGATGTGGGAGGGCCCAGCCCACTGTGGGGGATGGATGCCACCCCTGGGCAGGTCATTCTGTATTGTATAAAAAAGCAGGCTGGCCCAGCGTGGTGGCACACGCCTTTAATCCCAGCACTTGGGAGGCAGAGGCAAGTGGATCTCTGTGAGTTCAAGGCCAGCCTGATCTACATAGTGAGTTCCAGGACAGCTGGGGCTACAGGGAGACCCTGTCTCAAAAAGACCCCAAAAACAAAAAAACAAAAACAAAAAACAAAGCAGGCTAAGCATGGACGAGATGAGTAAGCCAGTAAGTAGCATTCCTCCATGGCCTGTGCTTTTGTTCTTGCCTCCGGGTTCCTGCCCTGAGTTCCTACTTTGGGCTCCGTCAGTGATGAACTGTGACCCAGGAGATGTAAGCTGAATAAACCCTTTCCTCTCCAAGTTGGTATTGGCCAGAGTGTTTTGTCACAGCAATTGAAAGCAAACTAGAACAGTAACGCAACTTTCTTCACCCAACCTACCCTGAGGTCACTCAGCTGGAGAGCACTGGTGCCAAGATTTCTCAGTAATCTGTGGCCCTTGTGCAGCAGGGTCTGCCAGGAACCTACCAGGATGGGAGCCATTGAACCCTGTGCTGGTCAGAGGAAACCCCACTCATCCAACCTCTGTGACTCCCAGCATGCCAGACTCAGGGCAGGTCTCAGACTCAGTTGCAGGTCTGAGCTTGATGATGCTCGGAGAACTCCTGAGAACCAGCCATGAAGGCCACTGGACTCTAAGTACCAGGAAGTCCCAAAACCTGAGGCCCAAGCCAGGCAAGTCCCCTCATCAGCTCTGCCACAGTTAGGTTGCTCTCCCCGTCTCTTCCCTAAAGGCAGCCTGCTACCTCCTTCTAGACACTGCTCCTGCAAGTTCTCCTTGCCGCCCGCCCCTTGCCCCCAAGTGGGGCTAGGCTCCATTCCCATGTCCCGAGTTCCAACATCAGGGGCCTCTCAGGGGCCCAGTGCCAGGCCTTCTGGACAGGGCTCTGAGCTCCAGTGGGTGGCTGGGCAACCACCAGCTTACAGCAATGGGGCCAAGACTCTGTAGGAACCCCTGCTGCTCCTCTCATACTACTCCCTGAGGTCTGGGGGTGGAGGGGGGTGGAGAGAGGTGGGGCAGGAGCAGGTGGCTCTAGGCTGAGGTTGGCCAAAGGACCAAGAAGACTGTCACATGGTGAGAAGAACAGAAGGGCTGGGACAGGGGATCATGGAGAGCTTTCTCTTTTTCCTTAGATCCTTGCCTGGCACTATCTAGGGCAGAGTAGGCAAGACTGAGCCTTGGCTTGGAGTCTCCATAGGAAGGAGGAAGCTGCCAGGGTTGATTAGAAGCAGGCTTCCTGCTACCTCAGTGCTATTCTTCATTGGCTGGAGTGTTGGGGGCAGGGCAAGGAACCCATTCATGCTGGTGTCTTCTCTGGGAGCCTGGCCAGTTCATGGGCAGGCTGGGGAGCAGTGATGGATCCTTCTATTGGGTGAGCTGGTACTGGGGAGTAGGATTGCAAGGCAGGGGTGTCTCAGGGACATCTGGGTCTGGAGAGATGTCTGACGACCTGGAATCTGCTTATCACCCCTGGCGCCAGAACCATACCAGCCTTATGCTGGCCAGGCTAAGCAACACTGGTGGGCAGTGAGGCCCAGGACTGGGGACTATGAGAGCAGAGTTGGGGGCTCAGGCATCTGCTAAGAATGGGACCTCAGGCTGGGCTTGGTGGAACACACCTTTGATCCCAGCACTTGGGAGGCAGAAGCAGGCGGATCTCTGTGAGTTCAAAGCCAGCCTGGTCTACATAGTGAGCTCCAGGCCAATTGGGGCTACCCTGTCTCTTTTTCCAGGAGCCACCTCCCTTGACAGTAGTTTGGAAGGTTGACTGGGACCAAATCCACAACTGGGCTCCCAACAAACTGGTCTAGCACATGCCTATACTTGGACTGCCACCTTCCTGTCCCCATACCCAGACCTTATGCCTCCCATTCAAATCTCACTGCTGTTCCCCCCACATCTGCTGTCTTTCAAGACATTTCCTCCCCTCTGTGTCTGTCCTCACAACAAGGTGACTCAGCCCTCTTAGCCTGTCTCTCATCGGTGACCCATGGGGTATGCCACATGCTTGAGGAGAATAGGTGTGTCACTGAATTTTTGTGATGATTCAATGTGCACACAAAAGGCTTCCTGCGGAGTCTGAACACAGCAGGGTTACACTAAGGTGAGGAGTGGTGATAGTGGTGGGTGGGTGGCACTCTCATAGTCATACCAGGTCTTGCCCCTGCCTCCTCCAAACTTCTCAAGTCCTGCTTAACCACTCCCCATTTTCCCAAACAGGAATCTGGGGCTTTGCAGGGTTAAGTGCCCCAGTGTGTGCAGGCATCACACTGCTGCCGATGGCAGAGCTGAGGTTTTAACCCGGCTGTCCAGCTCCTGCCCCTTGTATATTCAACTCTACTGCAGTGACCTGTTTAGCCCACACTGAGCACATCTGTGGCCCTCAGGGAACCACAGCCTGTTTTGCATGAATCTCTGTACTAAATCACAGGCTACTAGGGGAGGAACTCTGGCTCTATTGCCTGGCTCTGCCTTCCAGCCCTTTGGACAGGGCTCTGAGCTCCAGTCGGTGGCTGGGCAACCACCAACTTGCAGAAATGGGGCCAAGACTCTGCAGGAACCCCTGCTGCTCCTCTCTCTCATACTACTCCCTGAGGCCTGGGGGTGGAAGGGTCTGGAGAGAGGTGGGGCAGGAGCAGGTGGCTGCAGTGAACACATTCCTCATTTCTCCACGTGTGTGTGTGTGTGTGTGTGTGTGTGTGTGTGTGTGTGTGTCCCTGAGATCAAGCAGATGCTGCAGTAGTATATGCAGTGCCAACAGAGGGACTGCTGGCTCTGGGCAGACGTCTCTGAGGCTCAGCATTGGAATTCCAGGCACATCTAGAGGCTGCAGCAGAGGCTGTGGGGTGACACCAGAACCTGGATGTACACGGCTAGGAGAGACAAAAACAGACATCACCCTCTGCCTCTAGCCCCTGCTGTAGTGCTCTGAAGGGTAATGCCACAAAGACTCAGGACAGGCTGCGAGGAACAAGGGATCTACATACATATCCTCCCTGCCCCCATCTCTCCTAGGACTCCCTCTGCTGCCTGCAGGATTGCAGCTCAGTGAGTTCCTTGGCTCTCTGCCTCAACTTCCCTGTTTGCCTTGGTTTTGTTTCCTGTAAGACAGGGAGAATAGGGATTAGAGACATGGTTCAGCAGTTAAGAGTGCTTCCTCTTCTTCTAGAGGATGTTGGTTTGGTTCCCAGCACCCACATGGCAGCTGACAACCAACTGTAGCCCCAACTCCTAGGGATCTGATGTCCTCTTCTGGAATCCATGGGCACCTGCTCACATGGGGTACACATACATACATGTAGGCAAAACTCATACACAGAAAATAAAAATAAATCTTAAAAAATAAATAGTGGGGCTGGAGAGATGGCCCAGTGGTTAAGAGCAGTGATTGCTCTTGCAGAGGACTCAAGTTCAGATCCTAGTACCCACATGGCAACTAACAACTGTCTGTAAACTCCAGTTTCAGGGGATCTGACACCCCCTCTGACCTCCACAGGCATAACACACACAGGCACATGTCTTTTTTACATGCATACATGCATGCAAAACACACACAAAATAAAAATAAATAAATAGCGCTGTGTAAAAGAACAGAGGGCTTGAGCTTGGTGCATAGGAGACCTAAATGCCACTACAGCCTGGTCTTCATAGTGAGTTCTAAGAAAGCCAGTACTACATAGTGAGACCCTGTCTGAAAAAAAAGAAAAGAAAAGAAAAAGAAAAGGTCTGTAGGTATAGATGGCTGGACCTAAGCCTCCTGAGGGCCTGCATGGCCCCTTTAGTTTCTTAGAGCCTAGACAGGGAGAACGAGAAGGCAGCCTCTCATTGTCTAGGCCGCCAGTGCTAATGCTGTGTCGGAGTCAAAGAGGAAGGGCATGAGAGGAACCCTGGTGGGTGGGTCCCTGTGGAGTGTGCTGTTAGGACAGAGGCCTCATGCTTTGGAACTGAGCAGAGCTGGCCTGCTACAGGGAGAGAGGCAGGAGCCTCCAACTCCTCCACTTCCAAGGACAGATAGGGAAGGAAGATAGAAGTCCCACTGTGGAAATGTGAACAGGCTTCCTGGAGAAGGGGTCTGTGAAAGTTCTGTGTGGGGAGAGAGGACTGTGTCCCAGAGAGGTAGAGTGTAGACAGGGAAGGGCATAGATGTGGGACCCCAAATGCCGGGGGGAGAAGATGGACCCAGTGAGGACACTAGCTGATAGGCTGATATGAGTTGTCAGGGATCACAGAGCACGTCAGAGGCTGCCCCTTCATGGTGCATTCAAGTGGCAATTTCCTTGGAGCAGACACCCAGGGATAGATAGGACTTCTGGGTTAAAGGCTGTGCATATGGGAACTGGAGAGATGGCTCAACAGTTAAGAACACTGTTCTTGCAGAGGACCCAGGTCAATTCGTAACACCTAGATGGTGACTAACAATCATCTGTAACACCAGTTCCAGGGGATCCAATGCCCTCTTCTGTCCTCCATGGGCATTGAATGACACAGGTGGACATACACACATGCAGGCAATATACTCATACACATAAAATAAAACTAATAAAAGAAAAAAATATTTTTAAGGGCTTTTAGCCAGGTGTGGTGGCGCACACCTGTGGTCCCAGCACTTGGGAGGCAGAGGTAAGTGGATCTCTGTGAGTTCAAGGCCAGCCTGGTCTACATAGTGAGTTCCAGGACAGCTGGGGCTACAGGGAGACCCTGCTTCAAAAAGACCAAAAAAAAAAAAAAAAAAAAAGGCTGTTCATATTTTTAGGTCTTTTGACTCAAGTTGCCAAATGGCTTCCAGAAATCAACGCTAGCTCACCATGCACCTAGGGGGTTATGAGGCAGCTGGTGAGAGCTAAAGCCACCCACCTCCATACTGGCAGCTCAGTCATACCTGGGGCCTGGGATGAGACTGCCATCAGGATAGAAAGAAGGACCTGCTTGCCCTGACCCCAAAGCTCCATGGCATCATGGTCCCATTTCTTGGTTCTTGCCACTTCACTTGCTTCCTTTTGGGGGACTAGAGAGTGAGCTAGCCCTGCCTTGTATGTGCTGGATAGCTTTAGTGTCAACTTGACACACCTGGGTTGAGGGAGTCTCATTTGGGGAATTGCCTCTACTGGACTGGCCTATGGCCATGTCTGAGGGGCATCTTCTTGATGAGTGACGTGGGAGGGCCCAGCCCACTGTGGGTGGTGCCACCCCTGGGCAGGTGGGCCTGTGTTGCATAAGAAAGCAGGCTGAGCAGGGGCCAGGAAAGCAAGCCAGTAAGCAGCATTCCTCCATGGCCTGTGCTCCAGCTCCTGCTTCCAGGTTCCTGCCCTGAGTTCCTACCTTGGGCTCCCTGATGAACTGTGACCTGGAAGATGTAAGACAAATAAACCCTTTCCTCCCCAAGTTGGTAGTGGTCAGAGTATTTTGTCACAGCAATGAAGAACAAACTAGGACAGGGGGACAGGGAAGAAGACACAGCCAAGACACAGCCTTAGTCTGTCCCTGAAGAGATGATACTAGCAGGAGGCTGGCAGAGAGAAAGAGAGAGAGAGAGAGAGAGAGAGAGAGAGAGAGAGAGACTATACAGGGGACCCGTGGGGTAGCCTGGTTCCTATGCCTCTCTAGGGTAGAGCCGAGGCCTAAGACAATGCAGCTGTATTCCGTCCTTTCAGTCCAGACAAGTGCTAGGGGTATGGGATCCCCCGTCACACCACATGTTACTGAACACTGGCCTCAGTGTCCACACTTATAGTAAAAGGGAACCTGGTCGGGGAGATTGGAGAGCCTGTGTGAACTCTTCAACTTCGAGCTGTGGTCACTGCTGATCCCAGATGTCCAGAAGGGAGAGTCCTTCTAGGAGAAGAGTTTGTCAGAGCCCACTGTCCACCGGTCCAGGCCCCTGGATTCCCCAAGTCATGATCAGGCTCAGACAATCAGGGTCAGTGGAGAGATGGCCTGATACCACCTTCCTTCATACGTGGACCTTTCCCCCTTGCTCTGCCCCTGGGCACAGTAATCCATCACTATGTTCCTTCCAACCTCTACAGGGTCACCAGGGTGTGTTCCCTACCTTAAGGTAAGATGTCTAACTCCTGTATCCTCCAGATGGGGTACACGCCATGGCAGGGCTGTATGCATAGTCCCAACAGTGTAGCCCCCAACCCTGGGCTATTTCCTTAGCAAGGGAGGCCTTTGCAGCCCGGGTCAGCACTAAGGGGTACTCAGGAGGGACTGCAACTATTCCCTGCACCACAATTCAATGCCGTCTGCCTTTAGGGTGATGGCCTGGGACAGGTCCAGCAGCCTACACCTTGAGTGCCCTCTGTGTGTGCACTACTGCTGTCCTGGGGGGCACTGTCCTTATCTCCCCTGGAGCTCCCAGGATACCTTACATCTGATGGGACAAGTGTCATTGTCCTCACTCAAATGAGACTGAGAGAAGTGAAGCGACCTGCCCAAGGGTCACACAAAGGATCCCTTCTGAAGGTGGGCTATAGACCAGTCTGACTGTAAAGCCAGACTCAGCTGGGCCCCACAGCTTGTTTCACTGGGATTCTGCCATGTATGACATCACCCTGCCTGCTGTTTTGAGAGCCTTTGCTCATCTGAGATCTCTGTCCTGCCCACAGCCTTTGAAGAAGGCAGGAAGCACTATGTAGGGGTGACAGTTATGGCCCAGAAAGGGCAGGGCTGGCCTTGGATCACAGTCTGGAGCCACTCACTGGTGCCAGGCAGCAGCAGGTACATACGCAGAGATGCTCAGAAATTTCAGGGCTACAGGATGCTGAGCCCAGCTGCTGGAGGGCTTTCTTGCCAGTCCCAGGCTCTATGGCTGCATTGTCACCACACCCAGGATTTTATTGTTTGAATGGTGAAACTACTTTAGGTAGCTCAGTGTAAATTTCTGTGAATGCTGTCACAGGTCTAAGGCTGGCCTTTCGATGCTAGATCTCCTTCTGAGAAGACCTTGTCACCTGACTCAGCTACAACACTGTCTGGCCCTGCCCACTGAATCGTCATGTTCTTAGAGTGACACTCCAGGGGAGGGAAAAGACAGAGAACAAAGTGGAATCCCCTCATAGGAACTCCCTGGACACATACATGCTAACTGGGCCTGCTGGCTACCAGGCACTAATGTGTTTGGCCTACCAGATATTATGCAGAAACTCAGAGTTGGAACTGAGGTCATACTCAACAGCAGCCCAGCCAATGTGCAGTTTTAGGGGAGACTGGGGCTAGGACAGGGCAGGGCCTGGTTGTAAGTCCATGTCCCTCCAGGGCAGCAGGATTCCAGAGCATTGGTCCCCTGGCCCTGCTTGAGGACTTCTATGGCTTGTTGTATCTCTCCTTCAGGCTTCTGTGGTCTCTGCTTAGGAAAAGCCCTGCTCAGGCAGGTGCTAAGTAAGCCTGGAGCCTAGGCTTGGGACAGAAGCTAAGGCAAAGGCTGTATGAGAGCTGTGACCCTGCCCTTGATCTAGAAGTTGCCCAAAGTCCCAGCTCTCTCACTACCTCACCCTGATGGTGGTCACAGAGAATCAACCAGACCTCCTAGAGGGACTTGGTCCCCAGTGTCATTAGGCCAGGTCCCATATTTCCAGGCAGCCTTTATATCAGCTTCTTGGATAGACACTGAGAATTGGAGGAGGTTGAAACTGCTCAAAAGTCTAGGCCTTGTCCTTCTGGGGAATGGGCACCTAACTTCCTCCTAGGGCCCAGACTCTTTAGATACCAAGTACTCTGAAGCTAGGTTATCAGCAAGATTGGCATCTGGGACAGAGGAACATATGGCCAGACTTGCATGAGACAGCACCTACTTCTACCCCAGGCTGCCTGATGGTGGCCCAGGCTAAGCCCAACACCCTTCAGTCAGGGTAGCACCTCTATTCTATTTCTATGCTCCTAGGAGGCCTGGGCAAGAGCCCAGATGAGGGTGCCAGGGCACGTGGCTCTGGGGAGGGCTGGGCTGGGCATTTCCTGCTGATGGGTGCCAGGGCTCCACTCCCCTGGAGGGGTGATTCTTTAGTCTTAGTCAGAGGAAGTGAGGCAGGGCAAATGGGTGATGTGTGTGCAAGGCCTCTAAGCCTTCAGGGACTCTGGAGCGAGCCCAACCTTGTGGGTCTCCTATATTCAAACATACCATATCTGCCCTCCATAGCCAGCCTGGTGCCCAGCACCCAGGGGCCACCCTGACACCAAACCCGTGTTCCAGCTCTCTGCTGGTTGAGTCACTGAGCCTTGACTCAGCCCCTTACCTGCCAGGGAGGTTAGACTATGTCTTAGAAGGTCGCTTTACTTCAGAGCCTCAAGGTTTTCACCTGTGAAGTACGGATGACTGTAGAACCCACAGGGTTTAGGGAGTTTTTCCCTCCTAAACACTGAGAGTCTACTCTCCCAGTGTGGTCCACTCTCAAGGCTCTAAGTTTGAAAGAGCCCACCAGGGGAGAGTCTCTGCCCTCCCTGCACAGAAGGGTAGACTGGGCCCAGAGAGGCAGGGCTCCTGTTGGAACAGGCTGCTTAAATGTCTCACACTATATAAATGTGCACAACGGTGATTCTCAGACCCCTTGCCTTGACCCTCTGTTCACCTCTGGGTAGTAACCTATCAATGCCACATTTTCCACAGGCCCAAAGGTATATGGAGCCACCACCCTGTCCCATTGTCCCTGCTTCTTTGGAGTTACTCAGGTACCAGATGGATGGATTCTAGTTCTGATTCCAGGAGGTAAAGGATGCAGTTCCTTTCTTAGCGCCTAGACACTAAGGGATCTCTGCACCCAAAACAAGGTGAGGCCTCTAATCCTTCTTCTCCTTAGCCAACCCTGGTGCTCTGGGTCTTTGTACAGCCAGTTATCCATGGGGTGGGGCTGAGGCTAGCCCAAAGGTGAGCAAATCTGGCCCTGGACTAGCTCACATTATGGAAGGTCACCGGAAACAGAAAGATAGGCAGGGGCCTGACAAGAACCCAGAGCAACAAGCCTGGTCTGCTTTACCTCTGACAGGTCCCCTTCTCCTGGGGGCCAGGACCATCCAGGAATAGAGAGCACAGGTGGGAGGTGTCACATCTCAAGTGTGACCAACTTGGATGAAACTTGGTAGCCCACGTGCCCTACTGTCTTCCCACATGGGTAGACTGAGGCTCAGGAACAGGGCTAGTCTCCTCTAGGAAGGCTGAGAGTGAACCAGAAAGAAGACAGGGGAACCAGGAGGGTCTCTGGGACCCATGTGGCTGGACCAGACAGAGAGCAAGTCCAGGGCCTGGCTGGATGGGGGTAGCAGGACTCTAGCGGGCGGGCTGTTGATCCAGTCCAACAGTGATGAAACAGTCCCTTTGTCCTACGGCGCCAAAGTTGCTGTGACTGGAGGAGGCGTGACGTGAAAGGGTCATTGTTCCCACTTGGGCAGCCACTCAGGGAACTGGAGGACCGGCCCAGGGCAGGCTTTGTGCCAAGGCTGTAGCCCTTGCCTGCTGCCTGTGGCTGCTCGGGGTGTCCTGGGCTCTCTGCCTCAGACCCATGGCAAGTCCCTCTTTCCCTTAGGCCAGGCTGGGCACAGGTATCCCTCCCCGACCCTGGAATCAGGATAGTGCAGATTCTGAATGGGATACTCATCCAGTATTGGGGGCTGGGCACTGTACTTCACACAAGGGTGAACCTGGGTGCCTGTGAGTACCACCCAGAGCTTGAGGGTAAAGAAGCTGCTTTGTTTTGGGTCAAAGAAACATGTCAGTGACAGTCTTGTCCCAAGGCTGTGGCTTCAGGGGCATTTCCTTCCCACCCACTGCTCCCTGGCACCTTGCCCATGAAGAAAGAGAGAACCTGAGGAAGGACTTGGGTGACCATAGGCAATACAGTGGGAGCCTATCTGCTGATGCCCCGATTCCTGATCCAATTCATACTCCCTAGATACATGAAGCCCCTGTGTCCCAGCTCCCCACCCCTCTCCTGTCCCTCCAAACCCATCCCCTGAGCCTTTTTTCAAAACCCAAACCTGATCAGGTGTTGCCCCAACTTCAAGCCTGCTACAGCATCCCAAACTCAAATTTCAAGCTCTGGTGCTGACATTCAAGGCCTATCCTAAGGCATAGCAGTAGCAGCAGGGGACAGGATTATCTGAATCCTCCAGCCTGCGCCAGACACTGACCATAGCTTTACCTGCCAGATGCAGCCTGCCCCAGCACTCTTGTGCTTTGCTCTTCTAACCACCACTGGCCTCTGCAGCTCATGGCAAGTGTGCTGAGGAATGGCAGCTCCAGTCCAAAACTAGAGGCCGAGGCCCCTTTACCCTGCCCCAGGTGGCCCAGCTGGCTCCAGAGCCCAGAATTCCTCTGCATCCCTTCCCCCATCAGTTCCTGCTTCCCATCCTCCCCCCTCAAGTCAGCATCAGGCATCAGGCTTCAGGCTGGGCCTGACCCCAGCTAATGAACCCCTCCCCCAGTCCCAACCAGGCTTTGGCTCTGCTCTAGACTTCTTTCCCTGGAGGGACGCGGCTAATTAACCGAAAGGGTTTAATTAATCAATTAGTGTGGCCTCCAGACCCCTCCACTTAGCTGGGGCAATAGCAAATCTTTCTGAACAGGAGTGGCCAGACCCTTCCCCCATCTGGAACCTAGCCAAGGGTATGGTAGCAACGAGGGTGGGTAAAGGCAGTAGGGCAGCACTATGGGGATGCTCAGTGCCACCTCTTCAGCACCAACCACAGGCCATCCCACAGGGTGGGATTAGATCCCTTGGCCATGTGAGGGAATGGAGGGGTGCAAGTCCTCCAGGGACCCAAGCAACACTTCCATGTGTATGGTTCATACAGGCCAGATACCCAGAGCTGGGCACTCTGGGTGCCCAGATGACCCAGACAGATGGCCAGCTGAACCTAGCCCAGGGTTGGCACTGTAGAGAAGTCATAAGAGACACCAGATCCCCACCTGGAGAATGAGGGTAGGGAAGGCTTCCTGGAGGAGGAGGAAGCACTGAAGTAGGTCTCAGAGATAAGGCAGATGGATATCCCCATTTAAAGGGGATAGTGGGTGATGCACAATTCAGAAAGAGGAAGTCTAACACACACATGGATTGGAGGCAAGAATCTTAGAGGGTTCAGGGTCACTGGAAGGTGTTGCCTCCTCTGAGAAGGCTCCCAGACTGCATTCCCTGTTAGAGCTGGGTTTCCCTGCCTTTATACAATTCCAACTTGCATACTTCAGTAGGTCAGCCCTGACAAAACACTTCCTCCCAAGCTTCCCCCACTGTAACCAGCTCTCCTCTTCCATCTCTGCCTGCCCAGTAACTTACAGATGAATGGAATCCCTTGAGAAGGAGCTCTGTGTTTGTCTTTAGGAGACTCGGCTTCTGGTAGTCGATATGGGTGGGAGCCCGAGTTATAACAGGGTTGAGAGGGGAATCAAAGGCCTCTTTGGGGGCCAGTGAGATGGTGTCAAGTCTGAAAACCTGAGTTTGATCCCTGGGACCCACATGGTGGAAGGAGAGAACTGACACCTGCGAGTTGTCCTCTGACCTTCACATGTATGACCCTCCACACACAAATAAATAAATATTAGAAAAACAAAAGACCAAAAGTCCCTTTGGTCTACAAGGCCCAAGGTAGTTGAGAGCAGGTTCTAAGTCACCCCCCCCCCCCAGTATGGGCCCTTTCTGACCCATAGCTTTACTGCTTTGTCTCAATTTCATCTGCCC
>NW_008330578.1:1220245-1232772 GCF_000622305.1 Nannospalax galili
AGTATGGTGCCTTTCTGACCCATAGCTGTACTGCTTTGTCTCAATTTCATCTGCCCATCAAGGCTAACGCAGTCTCTCCCTCTGAAAGCTTCAGGGAGGATTAAATGAGTTTATCATCTTAAACTTGCAGGATGCCTAGACCTAGAGTGAGGGCCATGCTGGATAGGTTATTATTATCATCACTCTTGCTATACTTAGAGCTGCTGAGGATCCCACATATCAGAACAACACCCAGGCAGGGCCAGCCAGGAGGGACAGCGCGGGCCAGGCAGGGGCTCAGGCTGAGGAGAGGCAAGTTAGCCACAGGTGCTTTGTTGGGCCTCTAGCTTGTACCAGGCACAGCCAATCCTCAGCTTTCAAAAACAGTGACAACAGCCCAGTGGGAAAGCCAAATGGCTTCCTCCATCCCCCACCCCACCCTGTATCTCTTTTCCTTTCAGAAGCTAAGTCAGAAAAACAGAGCACAGGTGTTTGCCCCAGAAATACCACTTCTGAGCATGACGCCCAAGGGATGGAATCAGAGATGTTCAGAAATTACACTCAGACACCCTGTGCAGAGGTACGTATGGAAAGGACAAGGCAGAAGTTAGACCACCTGAATGTCCCAGCCCAAGGAGGGATTTAGTGTCCAGCTTCCCTCTTCCCCCAGAGGACCAGGAGAGAAAAGTAGAGACCCACTCCAGGAGTCTGGGGACAGGTGTGAGCAGGGTTTTGCTCCTGCACGTCCCTCCTCCCCACATCATCCCCAGCTCCCTAGCTTTTCTTCAGAGGAGGGAGTGAGGCTGCTATAGGAAGAAACTAGGTCTTGACCAGGGTTGAAGGGCCTAGAGGGGGCTCCTAGAGGATCTGGGCTTGGGGTGGGCAGATTGGGAAGCCACAGGGAGAGTGAGAGCAGTACATAAGGAAATTAAGGGAGCCAAAGACAGAGCTGGAAGGAAGTGGGCTGGGATCAAGTCCTTTTCCCACAAGAACAGCTAGAATCCATGCTGAAGACCAGAGCATGGAGGAGCGGGCAGTAGAGCTGGGACCAGGGGCTGAGGCTCCCTGGCGGTGCCCTTCGCCAAGAGTGCTCTGTATTCCTCTGGACCGGGCAAAGGAGGGCATCCCCTGAGCAGTGAGGAGGAGCATGGAGACAGAAGGAACACATTCTGAAGGGATTGCAGTGAAGGAAAGGGGTCTGCTGGCTTTGAGGAAGGGGCTGGCTTGGCCATACCTTGCCGGAGTAGCCCTCATCCCTACCAAGGGCCTCCAACACTAGTTCTCTTAGACTGGACATTGGATCCTGGGCTCCTCTTGGGTACAGAGGCCAGGCTGTTCAGCCCTTGGGATGAGACTAAGGGTCTGAGTTTGAGGGTAAGTTCTCTCCAGATCATTATCCTCATTGAACTGGGATGAGGACATGGGGGTGAACTGCCAAAGGTCACTCAGTGAATTAGCAGTGGCTGTCCCCAAAAAGTACCCCCTCAGCAAGGGTGGGGAGGTCCCAGGTAAATGACCATTTCCATGGCTTACATTCTCAAGGTTCTGAGAAGGGCCATCAGGGTTATGCTGTCCTGGGAAACAGAAAAGTACAGAACCCCAAGGACATTGTCTCAGTTTGGGTGCTCAGTGTGTGACACCATGACCCACACATGCCCTGGCTAAAATACATCTTTTTTTTTGAAACAGGGATTCCATGTAGCCCCAACTGGCCTAGAATTTGCTATGTAGACCAGGCTGGCCTGGAACTCACAGAGATCTGCTTGTCTCTGCCTCCCGAGTCCTGGAATTAAAGAACTGTGCCACCACACTCAGTTCCATCTTCTTTTAGTGTATATGTATGTGTGCAGTGTCTATGTGTGTACATATTCATGTGTGTGCATGTGTTGTATGTGCATGTGTGCATAGGCCAGAGGTCAATGTTGGGTGTCTTCCTTAATTGTTGTTCTAGCTTATTTTTTTTGAGACAGGGTCTCTCACTGAACTTGGAGCTCACTGATTCGGCTAGACTGTCTGGCCAGCAAACTCGAGGGATCCTCCCGTCTCTCTGTGCAGGGATTACAGAGGCGGACCACACTGACTGACTTTTACATCGCTGGGGATCCAAATTCAGGTCTTCACACTTGCACTGGCAAACACATAACTGACTAGATCATTTTCCCAGACCCAAGAGCATCTCCTAAGGCTTGGACCCACAAGGTTGGTGTTCAGGCCCCGTCACAGAGCCAGACAAGTTGGGACACTCTGCTCACATTCTGGCATCTACTTTCCATATGGCCAAGTCTTGTTGGTCCTTTCTCCTAGGCCACATTGCCCAGGCCTCTTAACCCACCCTGAATGACTGCCTGGCCTCCTCACTGTCCCCTGACCTGCACACTTGCCCTTCAGGGTACTTCCCATTCAGCACCTAGGGCATCTGACAGAGACCTTCAGACCCTGGCAGCCTTGGGCTTGAGGTCCCTTGGGGGCCTCTGGCTCCCATAAAAGGATTCCTCCCTGGGCCTCAGGTCCTTGGGAAAAACAGCTACTCCTGTTCCTTTGCCTGCAATCCCCCAGGTAAGAGGAGGTGTGGCCATGGAGGGGCCCCTGGAGCCCCTGCACATGCGCAGAAGCTCCACCGAGTACAGTGCCCCTGGATGTATGCGGTAGGCAACCCTGCGGACGAGACTGGCCAGCTAGGCACCTTGTGGGCTGGAATCTGGTCACCTTGGGGTTCATCTGGTTCAGACAGAGTAATGCTGGGCATTAAAATGTCCAGGCCTGGGAAGGGGTGATGTCACCCAGGGCTCAGCGGGAGGAGGTTGCAGTGAGAAGCTGGCTCTCTTCGGCCGCTCTGGGACCTGTTTGAACCTGTTCAGCCTGAGAAATGAGGAGGCCACGTGCGCACACGTGTGAGTGTGCCTGGCCTCTCACGGGGCCTGAGGGAGAGGGTTCCCAGTCTGATGGAGAAAAGACTAGCAGCAGGGGTGGGGGTGGGTGGGTGAGGGCATCACTCACTCTGTGACTACCCTCTTAGCCTTTGTGGAGACGCCAGAAGATTCTGAGGCTTCGTGGGGCTCTTGGCTCTGCTAGGTCTCAAGCATAGGATAGGACCAGTGAGTCCCAGGAGGCTTTTGGAGTGAGAAACACTGTGTCCTGGAGGAAACCAGAACAAGCAGCAAGTAAGGTGTCAAGAGCCAGAAGTTGATGCCCTCCATGCACTCAGGTGACCTAGACAAGCTGGACTCCTGCACAGACCCTGTAGCTTTTGACTGATATATGTGCTGATAACCCAGACACGAACACACAGAGCAGACCAGTGCCCGAGTTTGTTGGGCAGTGAGGTGGCAGGGAGAGGACAGAAGCCATTAGGAACCTGCTACCACTCCTGACTCAAGTCATTCAGGAGGCATAAGTGTTTTTCAATCTTGAAGGGGGGCATGGAGGTAGCAGGTGGTGTGGCCTCTCTTCTGAAGGCTGCCTCGTCCAACCCAGACTCAGAACAGGACCGGCTTAGAGAAATGTTCATCTCTCTGTGGTGGTCTTCTTGTCACACACACCTCCTTCAAGGTGACTGGTCCACAGTGCCTCAGGTTTCTCTTGGTGTCCAGCCTTAGTCACTCTTGACTGTTGCAATCTGATTCATTTATCAGAGGACAAGTTGAGGGCCCCCATTATCCTGCCACCCAGACTGACATCACAGAGCTTTCCCCCAGGCATGTTCCCATTCCTGGAACTGCCCAGCCAGCACAGGAAATGGCTGGTGCTTGAATGTGCCAGTGAGTAAGTGGCTAGGATCCTCCTCCCCTGAGAATGCTAAAAAGCAAAGTGGGCGAGTCCCTGGGGCTGAGGTTGAGGAGGCGGCAGGTACACAAGGACCCTGTGGCACTAAGGGATAGGTGAGAGGACTTAGGGCAGAATGACAGAGAAGATACAATGTGAGAGCTAGTGTCCATCTAATGTTCAGGGAAGGCTGGTATCAAGGGACCCAGCCAAGGATGGCTTAAAATGGGTAGGACCCATGAATGGCTAAGACAGGGCAGAATAACAGCAGGTCAGTGTGAGGGTCCATGTGGTGGGAGTCTGGGATCCAGAGCTGCATGGCCTAGCCCAACATTGCAGAGCAGGGAGCTAGGGCCCTAGCCATTCAGCCAAAACTTAAGTCTGTTGTGTCCTAGCAGGGAGCCTTAGCCAGGCAGTGTTGAGGCAGGAATTTCTACAGATGCAGACACTAAGGGTCAGAAAGATTACTAGGCCCAAGATGACATGACTGGGAAGTGATAGGGTTAGCCCCCTTCATGCACTCCCAGCTGTCAGTCCTCAGTTTGAGGAGTCGGCTCAGGAAATGACTGCCGCTCCCACCCCGGTACTGTCCTCGGACACACAGGCACTGCCAGGCACTTACTTGGCCTGTCAAGGGCCCAGCCCCCAGCCCAGCACCCGCGGGCTTCCCCAGCCCCAAGCAAGGGTAGAGGGAACAAAGGCGCAGTCTCTGCCTGCTCAGGCCCCCACCCCTGCTTGCCCCTGGCACAGAAAGACCAGGGGCCTGAGGAAATCAACAGCAAAAGTAGCACCTGCCCTTTTGCAACATTTTGAGACTGCCTCTTCTCTGGTACTCCGCAGGTCCATTTTGTTCTCTACCTTAAAGACCCAAGCACTGGAGGCTTTGTCACAGGGGTCAGTTGAACTTAAGGTGCAGTAGAATTTGGCCTCTATCTCTAGACACATGCGAAGCTGTGAAGGTGGTGACCCTTCTGGTCCTATGTGAACAGGGCAGCCAGGGACAGGCTGAGAAGAGAGCTTGGGTAACTGAGGAGAAAGTCCTGGGAGGAGTGAGGCTGCCCCCCACCTCTGGTCCTGCCCACCTTGCAAATGGGGCCAAGCACAGGAGAGCCAGAAGGGGAAACTGAGGGCTTCTAAGTTTCTGCCTGGTGGTTGGTCACCTGATGTAGCCAGAGGTGAAGGAGGCAGCCTATTCTGGCTGCTGCCCACTAGGGCTCTCATTCCCTGGGGCCCCTTTCTTGCTCTCAGCTGCAGCCTGGTGAGCCTAGGTAGAGGGCTGAGGCTCACCATGCTCTGCAGTCCTGAGTGCCAGTTTCCAACTGCCCCCTGCACATAAGTGCCCTCAGGTAAGCATGCATTCACCATGCCAAACATAAGGGAGTTTGGTGTCTCTGTGAGCTTGGTTCTTTTTTAACTTTATTATTTTATGTGTATACGTGTTTTGCCTGCATGTAGGTCAGTGTACCCATGTCAGCAATACCTGAGGAGGTCAGAAGAAGCTGTTGGATCCCCTGGGACTGGAGCTACGGACAGTTGTTAGCTGCCATGTGGGTGCTGGGATTTGAACCCGGGTCTTCTGCAAGAACAACCAGTGTTCTTAACCGCTGAGCCATCTCTTCAGCCTCAGCTTGGTTCTGCTTTAAAGATGACAATCAAGGCTCTATCCAGAAGCTCTGGCTGTTTGTTCCCTTCTTATCTTTGGGCACCTCCATTGGTCTAAGCTAGTGCCTGGTAGACTCTAGGCAGGGCAAGCCCAGGCCTCCCAGAAGCAGGCAACAACAATTTCACCTGACCTTCCCAGTCCCGAATCCCTATTGAACACCATGACTCAGTTTAACGAAAAAATAATATTTATTTGCAATATAAACAAAGTCCCGTTGCTGGCTCGGGATATATATATATATATGTGTGTGTGTGTGTGTGTGTGTGTGTGTGTGTGTATGTAGGGTCACAAATTTTCCTTCATAAGATCATAAAGCAAAACTGGCCACCCTCTGGCATACCCTCATTTATGCAAATCCAATGCATCTTTCTGGTTTATTTTTAAAATGATAGAGAGAGAACATACCATGTACAGCATGGACGTTTTTTGTCAATTTCTCGACTGTGGCAAGATTTTAATCTGCTGCCCTAAAGAATCCCTGAAAACTACCCCTGTGAGGTAAGATATGGTGGGGTGGAATTTCTGTGGCCTCACTCACTGCCCACTGCCAATGCTGGTTCCATTAGAGACCTGAGCACCCCCAACACCATCCCAGGTCGCATGATGCCTGGTGAGAACTGAGAAGGAACAAAACTGGAGAAGCATAACGGAACCCATGGCTTTGTGCTATGGATGCTGGGTAGCAGACAGAGCCTCACACTCCTTCCACTGGCCCATCCTTGCCCTAACTGCTCTTGGGTGCAAGTTTCTTCCAAGTAGAAGGCATGGGTAATACAGACCAATGAAAGTGTACATGGGGACAAGGGATTGAGAGTGGCAGCTAAACCAAAGCCATAGTGAGGGTGAGGAATAGGACTGGGGAGGCAGGGCTGTGCCCCACCTACACTTTTCCGAGGCACTGGGCCTCCATTCCCAGTTCCAACGTGAGAGATAAAGACAGAAATTTTAAGTTTATAAAAGGGCCCAGGGTCCAGCCCTCCTAGGGGCTGAGCCCAGAGGGTTAATGCTACTGCTTGGCACTCCCGAGACCTCACCTCCAGCAGGACATGGCAGAGCTGCCATCTTCTGCCTTGGCGAGGTCTACAGGACTCCTAGAGGGGTGATGGGAGGGTAGACAACTGAAAGACCACCATTACAGCTCACCAAGCACAGCTTGCAGCAATCAGGGAGTACAAATGCAGCATCAAGCTGGGCTGGGCCATGGGTAGGAGATGGCATGACCAGGGGTCCTGATGCCTGGACAGCAATAAGCCACCTTTCAAGGGCCTGCTGAAGAAACGGAGGCTTCACACATGTGCAAAATGCATTTGGTCAAGAACACGTGGTTTGTCTTTTCCATTAAAAACACAAAGAACACACACCAACGGTTGCTTTTTGAAATAGGAAGAAAAACGAAATTGAGAACATGTCTCTCTCTCTCTCTCTCTTGCAGATCAAGAAAGGGATGAAATACTGGTTTATACAATCCACTGTTGCATGTAGCCTGAAAAATAACACTTTCTGTTAAAAAAAAAAAGAAAAATAAAAATCCAGAAGAGTTTGAACACTCTCTTTGCTCCAGGGAGCTTGGATTTACCTGCCAAAAGTAAAAAGTAAACTCAGGTCCATGGATATGTCTTTAAAAATAGCCAGAATGGCCGGACCATCGGCAGAACGAGTGTCCTGGGGCAGACAAGGCCCTGCTGGCCCCCAAGTCGTGTCTGAAAGCCGAGGCCAATGTTTGCTTTGGCAGCACATATACTGAAAGCTGAGGCCACCCGAGCAGGTCCTGCCACAGGTGGCCCTCCATGGGCCCTGCCCCACAGGATGGCAAGGAAGCTCAGCCACTGCTTAGCCTGGTCCTCTGGACACAGGTGACATCTGTGGGTTCCTTGGGCCAGGGGGGTCTAGGGCCCACCACCAGGTCCTGGGGAGGGCTGGGAGACTCCCCAGTGCTGCACCCATCTGTGCATCAGGCCTCACGTGGACTCGAGTGTGTTGAGCGGGAATAGGTTGTGGTTGGTGGGGGTGGAAAAGTGGAGCTGCTCACTGGGCGTGTGGTTGTCGCATGGGCTGCTCAGCCCCAGCGTCCGCTCAAAGTCCAGCAGTTGCCCCATGAAGTTGAAGTTGGGTGAGATGTTGGACTTTTTCCTCTTGACGAAGTCATAGGCATCATTGAGGGACAGGTTCATCTTCTGCATCAGATAGGCTACAGTGACAGTCACTGAGCGGCTGATGCCTGCCAGGCAGTGCACCAAGACACCACACTTCTTGGAGCGGGCTTCATCTGAAACACAGGGACACAGGTCAGGGTGGAGTGGTCTCTAAGAACCCCTGCAAACGGGTGGGCAGAAAGGTCACAGCAGGTGGGCTGGAGCACAGAAGGCAGACTGATGGCTGGACAACACTACCTGATGCTTGAGGGACCTGGTCAGGTGCAGTGCAGATGGGGGTGACAGAGGGCAATACCATGCTTTGGCTGAGCCCCTGCCCACGTCTGTGTCCTCTTCTACCCATCCTGACTCTTATTTATTCTGTGTTCCCATAGGGACCTAAGCCAATAAAGGCTTAAATAAGTAAGACTGTCATCACCCACCATGGCCACAACTGGTACAGAGGGTGTCATCCACATCCTCTCGATGGCACCACATCCAATAAGCCCATTCATTGTGCAAATGTGGAAACACATGCAGAGACAAAGTGACAAGCTCAGGCCACACAAAGACTCCTCCCAACTCAGCAGCCACTGCCACCAGGCCATGACCCATACAGCTCCCATGGGGACTCCCAGCATTTCCTGGCATGTGGGAACCTGCCTGGGGGAGGTTCCTATGGAAGGAAGTGAGCAGCCAGGCCCAGCATGTCCACATACTCTGCCCAGCCAGTCCCTAAGGCCTTAGCTCCAGCTCCTGAGGACCCAGGGATGAGGGCAGCATCTCCTACTATGGCCAGTCTTCCCCCCCTCATCTTCTCAGCCTCCTCCAGAGCCACCAGTGGTGCCTCTGCCTCACACATAGTATAAACTCCATAAATACTCAGTTACTCAACAACCATGCTGGGATCCTTTTCCCTAAACTCCATGGCAGTAGGTTCTTTTCGCCACAGCCATGCCAGGGACATGAACTAACAAGAAACAGCCCCAGGGTCCTTAAGATCACTACCTCTCTCCAAACCCATGGGGGAGCCAGACACACAGTGGGCCCTCCATCAACACTCTCCTATGAGATGCACAGGTTCACTAATTACTCTTCACTGATTTTGGCCTGGCCAAGGTTCCCCCTGCCCTCTCCACTCACCCAAGAGGGCCTAGGCCTACAAAAGCAGTAGGTGTTTAGTCTGGGGACTGACAGGGCAGCACATAGTGTGGCACTGAGGTAGAGGTAACCGGCGGGGGATAACGGACAGATGGATGGATGGACGTGATGACACGACAACATAGGATAGTCATGTCATGCTCTGCCACATGGTCTGACCTTGAACACTGGAGAAGGGAAAAGGGTGGAGGAAAATGCCCTCAGGGTGACATGCCAGGGTGTTGAGAGAGCAGGCCCCCAGTCCTACTCTCAGGTGACTTATACTGAAACTTTTCTTGCTGGCTTGACTTGGAGGTCTGTTCTCCACTAAGTCCTACGGGAACTGATTCCTTCACCTCTCAAAAGGGGAAAACTTCCTTATCTTTGCATCCTGTTCTGTCCCCTTGTTCCTTATCAGAAATAGAGGCACTTTCAAGGATAAAATCACTCATAAACGAGGCTTACTCCTAAGGAACCTGGGGTCCCTCTCTGCCCCTCCTTGTTTGGGAAGTACAAATGCTGAAGCAGCACCCCCATCCAGCTTGGCTGTGTTCCCCCTCCCCCAGGGCAGGGCCTGAGGCTCCAGGCAGCCCCAGTGGCAATCCCTCCCCCAGGCCTCAGCTTCCTTCCTCCCAGCCAGGCACCTAGTTTTGGTTCCCAGTAAGCGGATGGGGCAGGGAAGCCTCCCACTTCCTGTTGTTAAAGCTAGCTCAGCTCAGCTGACACCAAACACCCTCAGCTAGACAGTGGCCATCAATCAGGAAGACTACCGGGCTCCCCTCTCACCCCCTCACTCTGGCACTTGAAGGCTGGGCAGGAACAGAAGCACCAGTCTCAGGGAGCACTGGGTTTATGTTTATCCTGAGCCTGCATCCCTTCCTGGCTGCCTGGGTAAGACTCAATGCCAGGGGAGATGACCTCCAGTCCAGCTGGCCAAGGAGGAAGCAGGATGGGGAGTCGGAGTCAGCTGAGGTCAGGGATAGAGGCCTTCCTCCAGCTGCCCCCACCTTCTCTTCGAAGGCAGCTAAGAGTAACTGGGTCCCACAGAGGCACTCTGGGGCACCACATGCCTGCCAACAGCTGTCAGTTTGGGGGTAGTTTGGCTCCAGGGCTATCTTCCAGTCCTTTGAGATTCACAAAAGCCCAAAGAAGCAAGCATCGTGACAGTCCCATCCTGGAGAGACACATGTGCCGAGGCGGCGTGATATAGAGCAAGTGAGACCCGTGGGAGTCTACAAGCTGTGATATTTCAACTTACTGGGCCCCAAACAACAACAGAACCAGGAAAACACAGGCTGGACAGCAGAGTCCATGAGGTGCTGACAGCTGGGGGAGCCTAGGACTTGGGGGACTGCTCAGGTCCTAACAAGTAGAGGGGCCCGAGGGACTCAGTGAGTCATAGCAAGGGTACACCCACCAGCACAGGTCTGCACATGCAGAGTGCACACAGGTCTTGACAGGCCCAGAGGTACCCAGTTGGGCAGGGGTGACACCCAGCGTCCCTCACACACCTTGCTGCATCCGCCCGCCCACCCACTAACCCAGTGCACAGAGACACCTACCAATGAAGCTGATGGCCTCGGGGAAGAACTGGGAGAGGTTCTGGCTCCAGTGGTCAGAGATGGGGATCTGCTTGTAGGTGAATTCACCACCATGCTCAAAGGCATTGGGCAGGTTGGGTGTGACATTGAGGATATATTTGATGCCGTACTTGCCAAGCACATCCAGGTTGGTAGAGTCCTTGGCGCAGCCGAGGTAGAGGTAGGGCAGGATTTGGACCGGAAAGGCTGGCTGGCTGGATGGCACAGGGCTGCCATCTGACTCGGTGGCACTGCTGGGCAGCTCTCGGTCAGACTCCCCATCAGAGCAGTCAGAGCTGATGCGTAGGCCCCCCAGGCCCAGCACTGAGGTGGGTGGTGAGCCACTGGGGGAGGACGAGCTGTCCACATTAGTCTCACAATGCTCAGAGTATTCTGTCTGGAACTTGTTGAAACCACCTGTGGCCAGGGTGAGACGGGGTCTGGTGAGTCCGAAGGGCCATACAAGAACACCAATGGCCAGGGATCCCCCATGACAAAGGCCACACCACCAATGGACAATGTGGGCTACGCCAGACACATTACACCTGTACCATGTGTTCTTACCATCTAACTATTACCACTTCACAGATGAGTAAACTGAGGCCTAAACTCTCTCTCCCTTTCTCCTAACACATCAGGGCCTGTGGCCACACTACTTGCTACAGAGCACCTGCGGACAAGCCCCAGCTCATTCCTCTTCTGCAGCTCCCACATATACCTAATAACCATGAGCATCTGGCTCAGTGACAGGCTCAGAGGACTTGGACAACCACACTCTGGGAAGGTGGTGTGAGGATACTGCTTGTCCTTTTCCCCCAGCAGAGGGAGGCTCATCAAACCGGTACCAGTGATCCACTTTCCTCTGGAGTCTTCTCTCAACACAAGAACTCCCAGAGGAGCAGAGTCATGGGGGCTATACAAGGACAGGAGAGGCAAGGAGTGCAATGCAGCTAGGTATGGGCCCTGCGGCACCCTCGGGTGCCGCAGGCCTCCCCTCCCCTCTGTCTGTCTGCTGCCAGCAAGAGGCCATTTTGGAATGTTAATTGGAAACACCGGCTGCAGCCACTAGCCCCCTGGCTGGCTGCCTCCACCTCCTAAATGCTCGGAGGCAACAGACTGAGGACCACCTTCCCCCCCATACCTGGGCCAGAGCAGTGGCCACTGCCCACATCCTAACCAAGTGCCTTCAAGAAGCTGCATTCCCGGATGGCAGGGGCCATACTGGGATCCCGAACACACCAATATAAACGGTCCCTACGCACAGGAGCTTGGATGACACTAGGAAAGGTGCCCTCTCTGACCCTAGCCTTCCAATGACACGAATTCCACGCTAGCCTAGGGGCCTTGCTCCTTTCTGGGTTCCAGTAGGCGGTCTCCACGGAGGTGGAGCTCAGCTAGAACCGGTGCGCTGTTGTCTTCCCGTCAACAAGAAATAAAATAAAAATAAAGAAAACCCCAGGCGGGTAAAAGTTTGTTTCACCCATGTAAGCAGTGTACTGAGAGAGGGCACAGAGTAGGTCTCCTGTGCCTGGCTAAACCCAGACCTTGGGGGATGGCTCTCAGGCGAGCGGATTCGGGCCAGGGGAAACGTGGCGCCCGGCCTGGCCAAGCGTGCAGAGAGCAAACAGCCTGCAGCGAAAGCGTCAGGGAGCGGTGGCGGGACCCCAAAGCCGAATGGGGTATAGGTTCTGCCCTCACCTTGGAGGTAGTAGGCCTGGCAGCCGTCGTCTCGCAGTTTCTGCAGGAGCAGGCCAAGAACCGAGGCGGGAGCGCCAGGTTCGGGCTGCCACTCGGCCGTGGCCTCGTCGTAGAGCAGCACGGTGGCCGCCTTGCAGCGCGTGGCAAAGCGCTCCTTGTCGGCGTGGTTGGGAATGATGGAGCGGATGGGCAGGTTACCCTTGCGCAGGCGGCGCAGCATGAGGCCCGGGATGGCCAGGTTGATGGCCGTCTCGATGTGCGACGACTCGAAGAGCTCGTGCGGTCTGCAATCGAGTAGCAGTAGGGACGCGCCGCCGCGCGCCTCCAGCTCCTCCTGTAGCCACTCGGCGCTCTTGCAAGGCATGGCCCCGGTTCCCGTCGTCGCTCCCGCCCCGATGCCTGCGCCCGATCCAGATCCCGCACCCGGCTCCGACCCCGCCCGGGTGCCCCCAGCCGCCGCCGCCCCCGAAGCCGACATGTGCGCCCGCGCTGGGGGGCCGCGGAGCTGGTTTTTCATGGGGAGCGCGGGCCCGGGGCCGGGGCCGGGGCCGGGCAACCCTGCCCAGGGACGGC
>NW_008330578.1:1232849-1355349 GCF_000622305.1 Nannospalax galili
CTCCGCGCGCGCCGCGGCCTGACAGCCCCAATTAAACAGCGGCTCCCGCGGCCGCGCGCCCGGGCGTCCTTTGGGAGGCGGGGCCGCGAGGCCGGCGCCCGGGCTTAAAGGCACCGCGCCTCCGCCGCCCCTCCCCGCGGGGTGCGGGCCCCGAGACCAGGCCCGACCTATACCGCGCTGAACCCCGAGCTGGCTACGATCTGCCCCAGGGGCCCCAGCCCAGATGCCCTCCCGGATCCCTTCTGAGGAGCTTAGATCTGAGCCCCACGGCAAAGATGCCCTGAGGTGTGTGTGGCGTGGGGGGCGTCCTATGCCTGGGTCTCCACCCAACATTTACAGAAGCAGAGTTTCTCCAGGGCTGGAGTTTGGGGGGGGGGGGTCCCTTCGTGCCAACTTTCCCTCCTCTTTCATTCTTTCATAAAGTTCATTCAACACATGGGAATTGAACTCCCTACTACGTGCCAGGCTCAGTATTAGGCGGCCGCCGTTTTAGGCGACTGTATGTATCATCCTCCTGATGGCCACAGGCTCCAATCCTGAGCTGGAGGGTCTCACCCCTGCAGGCCTGCTGGGGGAACCATTACCTAGGTGACTGGGGGTTGTAGAGGGGGTAGGATGGCTCAAGGGCCGCTGTCACTCTTGGAGGTTGAGCTGGAGAAATCCTGAAAGGACCATCCCCAGGGAAGTGAATGCGAGCTCTTTAAGAAAGCTTTAAAAGTGGGGTGGTGACCATCGCGGAGTGAAGCGCCACGTGACTTTTCCACTGGCGCTGGTGGGAGGGAGAGAGCGCTTCATAATCAGCTTTCCTTCACTTACCTCCCTTTCGATGCGCCAATCAACTTTCGCGGTAGGCGGGCACGCGCTTAGCAGACAGTCAATCACCGCCGAAAGAGGCTGTGGGGAAAGGAGGCGGGGCCCTCAGCCTGTTCCACCCAGCTGGAACTGGGCGGGGTCTCGCTAAACGTGGTGTTTAAGCTCTGGAGCGGGCGGGGCAGAGGAGGTGAATGAATCTGCAGGTAGGGCTAAAACAAAGCGGCTCGACTCTGGCGGCGCGCGTGCGCAGGACCTATCGTGCTTTCTTTACCGAGCCAAGGTGGTCTAACCTGGAAAGGGAGGGAGGGAACCCTCCCGGCTCCCAGCCCCTGTGCATTCCCTGACTGGCAGAGTGGCCCCACCTCCTTGAAGCTTAACCCCTCACTGTGTCCCAGGCTGGTCAGCTCTAAACCACCTTGTCCCCAACTCCAGCTGGCATGGCAGTGGTGTCTGGTCAGAGTGTAGTTTCAAGGCTCCAATTCCCAATTACAGAGTTTTCTAGAATACAGTCGGCAAAGCTGATCTCCAAAGAAGCAGGGACCTCTCCTACATTCATTCTCAGAAAGGTGTCAGCAGGGCAGCCAAAGAAGGCCTTGTAGGAGGGATTGGATGCCCAGAGAAGTGAAGGAGTGTACGTCTTCCGAGGGTTGTCCTGAGGTTGCTAGGTACAGCTTGTAGACAGCTTCCAGGCTGTCCTCCACTTGCTGATGTGTTGTATGACCTGAGTAGGGGGGCTCACTTCTCAGCCTCAAGTTTGCCAATGTACAGTGCTAATTTGGACAATGCTGTCTACCCATCCACCCAGGTAGAACAACACCCACTGAGGCTAGGCTCATAGGCTCGTGAGGGGCAGCAGGTTGTCTGGGATGGAGGCAGCAGCAGTCCCCCAGGGGAGGATGGCCAGTTGACTGAATCATTCATAGCAGGCCTAAGGGCCAGGCACCAGGTAAGCCTGGGACTGGAGCAATCAATGTCACTCCCTCCTCCATGCACCAGTACCCACAGCCTGGGTGTGTGTCCCTCCATTCCACCAGAGGCCTGGGTGATTCTCCCAAACCCTCAGCAGAATGAAGTGACCCCTTTCCTTTGGGGGAAGATCGGGCTTGGTGCCTCTCTCCAGATAAGTTCATGTTCTGTTAACATGCTGTCAGACAGACATCCCCAGACAGGTAAGAGCCACAGTAACAAGAGGCTCTTGCTATCCTCAGGTGAGGCTGGACTATGTATGGGTCCACTGTGTATGGCATGCTTGCTTCTGATGCCCTGGGGGCGGGTGTGGAGTGGGGAATTGGCTGGTATTCTGCCCAGTTCAATTGAGGGTTTAATTGACATAGACACCTCTTGGGTGCCCTCACAATCCCACCCCTCACCCCAGAGAAAGGCAGGGGGATCTGCCATCCCTTACGTTAGCATGTGATAGCTCACTAGTCAGTCTCTCTCCCCGCTCTATACACTCTATCCCCACTCTCTCTCCCCCAGGACAATATACACCTGTAGGATGTTGGCAGGTAAGGAAGGATATGTGGGGAGGGAGTGATTATAGGAACAAAGGAATGGCAGAAGAACTAGCCTGGTCCTGTGAGGTACTGGCTGGGCCTGGACCCCCTTCACCCAAAGTTGGAGAAAAGCTCCAAAGGCTTGGGTTCTGAGCAGACACCCTGCAGCTGTGAGCTTCCCTCAAAGATGCTAGGAGGTCCCTGAGAGTGTTTTTTGCTGGGAACCTGGTAGCCTGAGTGAGTCTTTGGACATTCTTTCTCTTTATCTCACAGTAGAAGTGTCCAGCTCATCAGGGTATCACTGAAGGGAAGGGTGGAAGAGTGAGCAAAGGCCCCCATAACATGTCTGCATCCCTCAGGTAAGTAGATCCTAGAAGGGCTTGTATGGGTGGGTCTGCTTGAGTTCTTTGCTGTTGGTAGCTCTTCCATACCTCAACTTGGACAGTTTTTGCCCTCAGCCTTTGCCCACTTCTGACCCCAGCTCAGATATCACCCAAGAGTCTCCTCTGATCCTCCGGCCCAGATTAGCTACTGGGCATCCCAGGACCCCTGTCCTCATCCTGTCTGCATTCCGTCACAGTTATTGCTAAGCACCCCCAGACTTCCTCAGTTTGGATGCCCAATGGTGTGTACAGTGTTCTACTTCTTCCAATTTGGTCTCATCCGTAATCACCTGGAACCCACAAGGCACGTGTGGAGCTGCCGTCCCTGTCTGTGCACTTCTAACCTAGAATGACACAGAGAAGGGCAAGCCTGGCCACAATGGTGAGTGGGTTCCTACTCTTTGCTGTTTTTCCAAGAGGAGCTGTGGGTCCCGAAGAGCAGATGTGAATTGGTGTGCACTTCCCCCCTCAATCATGTGGCTTGGTGACCGTGGTATTGTGCCACCAAGAACAGTTTAAGCATCTTTGAAAAAGACTTTCCTCTAGTGCCTGTGGATTCTTATAGATGGAGCATTGTGTTTTGGGTAGCACATGCTGCAAAGGAGGGGGTCACTTTTTTTGTCCTCTTGATTCTAAAGAAGCCAGCACAAATTGAGAGTAAGCTCCTGCTAACATTCTCTTGTATCTCCCCACACTGTTTCTCCCTCCCTTCCTTCTCCCATTCTCTTCCTCCTCTTCCTCTTCCTCCTCCTCCTCCTTTCCTCCTCTTTAGAGGGTCTCACTATGTAGCCCTGGCTGGCCTGAAACTCCATATGTACACCAGGCAACCAGGCTGGCCTCAAACTCAGAGAGATCCTCCTGTCTCTGCCTTCTGACTACTGGGATTAAAGGAGTGCTGCCACCACACCCAGCACCCGTCTTTTCTTTTTTGTTTATGTTTGTTTTTGAGACAAAGCCTCCCTTTGTATCCTGGGTATATAACCCAGGCTGACTTCAAATCAGGATCCTCTTGCTTAGGCTTCCTGAATGTTGGGTATGTGCCATGACTTCTGGCTAAGAGAGCAGCTTCATAGCAGAGTCTTTCCATGCCGGCCCCCCACAAAATCAGAGAGATGAGTGGGTGTGGGGAGCGATTGTAGTCCATGACTTCTGCTGGTAATGAGTTAACCTGTACCCAGTGACACTCCACAGCATCACCATTGGAAACCTAGACTCATCCTGCTTGTCCTTGACCCTTGCCCAGCTGTTGGTGGGTCACTTACCTGAGTGGGTGTCTAGACAAGTAATGTTTAAGCCAGGTCAGGAGTAGGCTGTGAAAAAGCTAGCGACTGTCCTTCCCTGTAAGAACTCTTGTTTTATATACCCACATGTGTGTATCTATACACATACATACATACATGCAAGAACACACAACACAGGCCCCAAGACATGGATCTATTTATGCTTACAGGCACCTAGAGAAATAGATACAGACTTAATGTGTGCACTCATCCTGTTATATGCACACTTACTCGATGTCTGGGGCTTGCCACTCCTGTTGGAAGGAGTAGTAGACAGGACAGCCAGAGGGGTTGTCACCAGACAGCTGGAAACCACGCTCTTTTCTCCCAGCAATAACTCACCAGACTTAATGTGTCTTTGCTAGGATCTCTGTGGTTTGAAGTTCCTTATGGAAGAAGAATCCATCCTTGGCCCACCCCTGCCTTCCTCCTAACAGGAGGCTGCTAGTTCCCAGATGACAATGGTAAGGCACAGGAAGACCAGGAACCACATCTGCCCAGATGTGTGGGCAGAGTGGGTGAGAATGTAGAGCCTTGGGGAACAAACAGCCATGACAAGAGATAGGACCATTTCCAGGTCAGTCAGAGCCCCAAGACATGACAGAATAGAAGCAATGGCCTGGGAAACCTGTGGGAATCCAATCTGCAAGGCTGCCTGGAAAGAAGGCAAACAAGAGGGGGAGGAGAGAGCCAGGTCACAGGCTAGCCTCCTACCTGTTCCTTCTTGAACATTTTCTGGGCACCTGTGCCAGGAAAGATACAGAGAAATGGAGATTCAGATGGGATTGACCAGCCCCTTCATGGAGTCCCCATGTCCACTCACTTTGAGTGTATGTCTTTCTCAACCACATGCCCCCTCCCCAACATGCAGACATTATTAGTAGCACTTTTTTTTTTTTTTTTTTTTTTTTTTTAAAAAAAAAAAAAAAAAAAAAAAAATCCCCCTCTGTTTGTTTTTTTTTCCTTCACCCCCCCCCCCCCCCCCAACAAACAGGACTTATTTTGTGTAGTTTTTTTTTTTTTTTTTTTTTTGCTGAGCCATACCCTGACCTCAACATCCTTCCAAGCAAGCATGACCAGGCCAGATGATAGACAAAGGTCATAAAACCTATATGTAGCCAGGCCTGGTGATACAAGCCTATAGTCCCAGCTACTCAGGAGGCTGAGGCAGGAAGGATCACGAGTTCAAGGCTTGCCTAGACTATAGAATGAATTTAATGCCAGCTTGGGCAACTTAGTGAGACCGACTCAAAAACTGAAAAGTAGAGGCTAGTGAGATCGTTCACTCTGGGTAAAGGCACTTGCCACTGAGCCAGAAGATCTGAGTTCCATCCCTAGGACCCACGTGATGGAAGGAGAGAACTGATTTCTCTAGGTTGTCTTCTGACCTCCACACTCACACGGTGGCACGTATACACACACATACACACACACACACACACACACACACACACACAAATACAAAGAGCACTGAGGATATAGTTCAGTGGTACAGTGTTTGCCTAGCATGTACAAAAACCCTGGGTTCAGTTTAATCCATAGTACTATAAAAATAAAAACCCTGGTCTCTCTTCCCACCTCATCACTTCATCTCATTCTGACCTTCCTGCTCCTTACGCCAGGTTTTTGACACAGTGCCCCTGCCCCCACTCTGAACTCATCCTATTCCTACTCCAAGTTTTGGGGATTGAATTTAGGGTTTTGTTCACATGCTAGGCAAGTGCTCTACCACTGAGCTGCATCAGTAGAACTTCTTTTTGAGATAGGGTCTCACTTTGTAGCTAAGGTTGACCTTGAACTCTTGAACCTTCTACCTCAATCTCCTTCTGCTGGAATTACATACATGAGTGACAATGCCCATCACATCACTTGTTCCTGATGGGCTTTGGCCTCAGGAAGTCTTTCCTGCCTGACTTCATCAGGGTCTGTTCTAGTTCCAAATCTTCCCTTATGGGGTTCAGCATTTTTCACTCTTACACTTAAAGGCAGTTCAGCGGAGGGGGTCTGGGATCTCACCCTTGGCCCTTTATCTGATCAGGCTTAGAGTCCCATCACCTACAGTGGCCTCCAGCTGATCATTCCAAATTCTCAATATGCCCAAGAGGATGGGACTACTTGGCTGGCTAGCCTAGGCAGGTCTGAGCTGCCCTCTCTATGGCTAGCCACCTCTTACTTTCCCCTCCTCACCCCTGTGTTTGTCCCAGATTCCCCACCAGGGTGAGCAGAGCAGGGCTCTTCTGACCGTTCTACAGATGGGAAAGCTGAGGCCCAGGAAGGGAAGTGTCTTGCCCACAGGGCCGGCACTGGGCCCAGCCACTTACTCATATACCCACAGGACCTGGGGTGAGTCATGGTGGCCCAGGTGATGGGAAGGAAACATATAAACATGGGCAAGTGGGAAGGGCGGTCTAGGGGGAGGGTGGAGGCCTGCCTGGGCTCTCCGTATGAGTTCCCACACATGGATCCCCATGGGCTTACTGGCCAGGTGCACATCTGACCATGTCTAACCATGTTCCCCTCTAGCCTTGCATCTGGACTTTATGTCAGCTCTGGGAGGGCTTCCAACTTCTTTGATGGATGAAGAAACTGAGGCCCACGGTCACAAGACAAGCTGTGGCAGAGGACCGGGTCCTGGACTAAAATCCAGAGGTCCTTTTTCATAGCCAGGTGTCCCCAACTAGTTCCAGGCACCTCTGTTTATTTCCTATCCCCCCTCCAGGGAGGGCACTGGCAGGGTGGGGGACAGACTGGGGGTAGGGATAAGAAGGCAGCTGTTTACTTCCATAGAGGGGCTGTTAACTACCTTTCTACTTTTATAGCAGACATGGGTAATTCACCCAGGACCTGAAAATCTTTGACCTTGGTCATCACTCCACAGACCAGGCTTTCTAACTGCTCCCCTGGGTCCCTCCAGCCTTTTTCAAGGGCTCCTGCCTCCAACTCCACAGCCCTGTCCCCACACAACAGCCTGAGGATGTCTGAGAATGCTTGTGAGCTGGGTCCTTCCCTGCTCCCCAGCCTAAAGCTGCTCCTGGCATAGTCTGGGCTACTGGCTCTGAGTCTCTGTCCTTCCCTGAGTCTCAGCTGCACTCCACTCTCTTTTGCTCTCTGTCTGGGCTCTGACAAAGTCCATGTGGCTTCCTCTGCAGTACCTTTGCCTCAGAGGTTCTTGCTTGGGGAGACGGAGATTGTGGGAGGATAATGGAAGGATGGACATACAACTCATGAGTCCCTTTGCTAGAGCTCATCTCTCCCAGTTCTTTCTTTTGACTGCCTTCTTATCCTTCCCAGATCCACTTGTCCCCCTGTAGGCCAGAGTGTGTTCCTATAAAGTAGCTGGGACAGGATTAGAACTCACCCCAACATACTTTTTTCTAGAAACTTGTCAACCATAAGCATGTGGTCTTATGATTTAAAATGTTTTTGGATCTCCTGTCACATAGCATGATTCCGGAAACCTCTCACTTCCATTCTCCACGTGGCCTTCAGCATGTCCCGTCTGACCTACGTAGAGTTGCTCAGTGGGAGTCCCTGGAATCAGATAGCTCCCTACTATGCCCCTCTCCCCACATGGCAGAGTCTCCTGCCAGGTGCCCTGTACCCTTCCCCCAAAGGCTGAGCCACCACTCTGGACTCTTTGTGGACCAAGTGGTCTCTAGGGTCCCAAGCCTAGGTTCCAGGCCCATATACCAGCACCCCTCAAGCCTGGAGGAGGGGCGAGGAGGGTTTCTGACTCAGCCAGAAGCCCCATCTGCTGACACTGAAGTCATCTCTAGAGAGCCAGAAGCTACTTCACAGCCCGGGGGAACCAGGTAGGCTTCAGAGAATTTTCTTGGGCCTCAGAGGCAGGCAGACCAGAGGGATAAAGGGGCCCTGCCCCAAAGCACCCCTTCTTTAGCACCCTCAGTCCTTCTGTATCTCCCTCTTCTATGATACTTCCTGGATGGGGACCGTACCCCATGAGTCCACCTTGGACCCTGAGGGAAGGAAGCTTGGCTTTGGGTGGGGCAGGGTCCTTAGGTGCTCACAATGTCGTCCTCGGCTTTAGGGGTGCCCTGGTTCTGACTGTGGTTTTTGATCTGGGAAAGTAGGAGTAAAAAGACTCTTCACAATGAAGCCAATCCCACCTTTGAGGCTGGGAGGGTGGAACAGGCCAGGAATTCCCAGAGCACCTGGCCTGGGCTGAAGGATGTGCCAGGGGCCTGGGCTGGGTCTGCCTTGGGTGGGCAGATCTCTCTGTAGCTGCTAGGCCTAATTGCCTCATTAACATCCGCCTGCTGCCTGGGCCTGTCGGCTCCCCTCCCTGCCAGCCTACACAGCCCTGTTTTTCAGGAATCCCTCCTATGAGGCATTGATGGTGACATTGACAGTGACCGTGATGACGCTAGGGAAATGGCCTGGGAGCCAACTGGCCTGGCTCTGACACAGGGGTGCTGACTTGAGGCCTCACAGCCCAGCCCTGTCCCAGGTTTCACACCTAGTACATCCTACACAGGCTGGGCTGTCCAGCTGCTGCCTGCCTGGCACTAGGTTGCCTGTCCCCAGATCAGTGGCACCAGGAAACAGACCTGGGGATGCCCCTCTCTGGCCTGGCCCCACCTAGCCCTACTCCTGCCATACCAGCAAGTGGCCTAAGGAAGACACCAGACACTCGGGTCTCTGGAGTGAGGATGGATGGGTTGGACAAGGGGCCAGCTCTCTCAGAGGCCACTCTGCCTTCTTCTTGGCTCTCTATCACTTGTGAAGTGTCTTGACTTTCATCTCCAGGCAGGATGGCATTCTGCCTGGACCCTAGGCCAGGGTGAGGATCCTAAGGAGGTATTTGGCTTTAGCTGGAGCCCTCAAGCAGAGCCCCTGAAGCAGCAGTCAGCTTGGAACCACTGGCACAGTCCAATGATTCAGGCTGAGAAGTGGTTGGACTCCTTAGGCTACAGACTCTACCCAGACTTGGGACTCCCAGGCAGTTCCCAGGGGCCACACAAAGGCCTGGGGAGCTGAGAAGGCCTAGTTCTGCTGCCTGCTATGGACTTGGAGGCTCCAGCCCCTGGGCCTCCATCTGTCTAGCTAATTCCCTGGTTCTCCGTGTGAGTATTGGGGAAGATCTGCTGTGGCTGAAGCGGCTAGACATAATCATTGCTTTCAAAACTCTCATACCCTGTAGGCAGCAGGAGTAGCCTTAGCCTGGTCCATCATGCCAGACTACTTGCTGTGGCTCTAAGGCAACCAAGATACGAGTGTGCTACTTGTGCAAGGGGGTGATGGGGTAGAATGGAAACTAAGGAACCTAAGACAGCTGGTTCAAACCTTAGATTACCACTACTGCTATCCAACCTGCTTCTCTGTAAAGTGGGTTGTAGTATATAATGCAAATCCTCCGTGAGGAAGGAAAGGCCTGTATGAAAGGCCTAGCCCTGTCCCCTACTCAGCCCTCCTTCCACCCAGACAGGGGCAAGGGCCTAGGCTAGGGGATGACCGCCCCCCCCCCCCCGGGAAGGCCTTCTAGAACAGAGTGCTGGGAGACCCTGGGACAGCTGTGCCAGTGTGTAGGCAGAGTGGGTTCTGGGAAGAGGCTGGCTCCAACTGGGCAGGAAGTAGGGACAAAGGAGTTCTTTAGAACTTTGAGCCGGTGGCTGCCCCATCCCCAGGCTGATGTTGCTATGGGTGGCAGTGCAGACACTCCCAACACCCTGGGCCTGCCTATGCAGGTCCCATTGCATGGGGAAGGCCCTACCTGCTGTCCTGGGTCTCGGTGCCTATATTGTCCCACCCATTTGCCTGCTTTCCCGTGAGGAAGCAACACCAGGTTGGGGAGTCACCAAGGCTCTGGCCTGGCCCAAGCATCCTTTGATTTTGGCCATACCAGCCCCCTGCTGGGCTCCTGCTCCCCTTTCGCAGCTGTCAACCCCCTTGAATTTCCACTTTTCCTCAGAGTCAGCAGATAATCTCTGCTCAGACCCCCAAGGAGCCTTTCCTATTAGGGGGCTCCTTACTGCTCTTTCTATAGTATTTTCCAAAGTGGGTTCCATAGAACTCTAGGCCACCAGGTATTCCTATATACAAAGGGACATCTAGAAAAACAAACAAACAAACAAAAAAAAGGGACATCTGGAAACAGCTTCGCTATGTAGGAACGCATTAAAGGCTCTGTCTGACAAGTCCTTTGGGGAGATTGTTGGCTTTACCTATTCATACTGGCATTTCCCACAGCACCAGATTTTTTGCAAAACCTCCATGTAGTGGGGCTTTTCGGAAGAGGATGTGGCCTTATGTTGCTCAGTGGCTAGTCTACATAACACTTCTCTTCCCTGGACTTTCCATTTTTCAGATAGGAAGCTGAGGATCATCAAGTTAGTGGCTCAGAACCCCCATACCCTTTGCTTGGCCTGCTTCTGGGACCTGGGTTCTGCCTTTGACACAGGTCCAGCAGCCCCAGTGGGATCAGAACTCCCTGGCCTGGTTGCTGGGGAGGCCAGGGAACTTGAAAGGAAGAAATGTGAAGAGCTAGGATGGTCTGGTCAGGCTTCTCCCCATCAACATGGCTGACTGTTGATTGTGGCCAGATCCTTGTGGTCTTGGCTCAGAAATACTCAGGGCCAGATGGGTCTGGGGTGTGTGTTGGGGGTGGGGCACTACAACACGTGGGGAGGCTACAGCATCTCTGTATGAGCTGGGAGGATAGGGCCCCCTCCCTAAGCCTAGGCCAGAGTTAGGTTACAAGCCCTGAGGGTCTTCTAATGAGTTCCACATGGGGTAGATGGTTTAGAGAGGAAATGGGAAGGGGCTGTGGTGGGGGAGAGGGGCCTGGGAAGGGATTGGAAACATGTGGCTATGGAGGAAGAGCCAGAGAGGCGGGAGGCAGCAGGAGGAGGCAGGAGATGGCAGGCTGGGCCCTCAGAAGCTCTACCCAACCCCAGGTTGGCAGACAGGCTCCCAAGGCCCCTGCAAGAGGCCCAGGCCAGTGGACAGCTGGAGGCAGTGCGAGGCCCCTAGGAGGCTGATCTTTTCTTTCAGACAGAAAAACCACAAATCCTGGTTCTGCTTATCCAGGGTCCTGGATCATAGCAGGGTAGGGGGCAGTGGGAGTAGCAGGCTAGAACCAGGTGGGTAGGAGATCCTGGGGACAGAAGTTCTCTCACTTCCAGTGGCCAATGATAGAGCTGTTCTTTCAAGTCCTGCCCTTCCACCAGGCCTGTTGGAGCAAGGCACTGACCACTGCTTTCCTGCCTGACCCCCACCTTGGCCCTCTCAGCTAGTGCACAGACATGGTAGGGAGACCTGACATGTGGGATTAAACATGGACACCTGGCTTGGACTGGTGTTTGGAAGTCCAGTCAGGAAAAGACTATGCAGAGGTCAGGCTGGCGTTTGGGGACAGGGGTTGGGGGTCCAGTAAGTGATTCATGGTAGTTGATCAGTGGAGCATGAGAGTGTCATAAGGTACAATGGATCTCCCTCCCTGGAGCTCTGGCTGAGCCCCAAGTAGCCCAGTCAGCAAAGGCTGAGCTGACTGAGACACCAATGCTACAGGTCCAACACCTGGGTACTTACTCCTATCCATTCTGTCATGGATCACGGCCCACTGGACACAAACCCAGCTCTTGGAACTGCCCGTGAATTGTCTCAGCAAGTCTTCCAGCAGCCCACGAGGCCACTGCTGCTGTTAGCCCATGCTGTCTATGAGCTGAGGTTCAGAGGTGAAGTCCTGCCTTCCTGGCAGCAGGATGGTGGGGGCAAAGGCCCTGGGACTGAACAGTGAAGAAGGAGTGTACTGTGGCTGGACAGAAATGAGGGTAGCAGAGTTGAGGGTGGCAGGTAAGGGCAAACAGGACTGGAACAGTGGCGCTTACTTGGTCTGTCTTTGGAGGAGGCTGGGGACCCATAGGTGTGGCATGCACTATCTTACAAGCCTCTTTTTGATTATTTGCTGTCTTTTAGCCCGTCCCTTTGGCAGTCTGCCTGCTGTGTTGAGAATAGATGGGACAGCAAAAAGCAGGTGTGGAGACTAGGCTGGAAAAGGCACTCCTTGGGCGGGGGGTGCTCCCTGGTTGGCCTGCAAGGTGAGCAGATTCATTCATGCTGCTGGGGAGGTTGGGGGTCCTTACCTGGCCTACCTACCTGAGGCTCCCACTTCCAACTGAGGCTCTTTCAGATCAAAGGCATTGGTTCCCATCAGGATAACAGACACCCCTGAAAGGGCTATGGGCATGTTTGTGGGGCCCCATGAGTGATCTTATTCTGAGGTACATACTAACTACTTGGAAAGTTGGGCTTAATCCACATTCCACAGGCAGCCTCAGGAACAGAGGTCAACCTCCCAGCTCCAGCCAGAGTCCATGGCACCCAGGCTCTGCGACAGAAAGTGCCTTCTGTTTCCAGTCAGCAGGCACAGGGACAGGCTCTGCTGCCCAGAGGGGCAGAGAGTGCTAGTTCCACCACTTTTCAGCTCCAAGTTTCAGAGGCTTCTGAGGGATAAATTCAGAGCAGCTTTATGGGAAGAAGATTCTAGGCCCTGAGCAGGGGTGGAGATGAACACAAACAGGACCCCATCCCGACCTTGAGCACAAGGGTGTGCCTTTGGCTAGGATCAGAATCCAAGGGGCTCAGTGTGGAGGTGGACTGGGTTACTGCAGCAGCTTCTTCAAGAGCTGGATTATTCTAGAAAGACCTGCCAAGTCAGAGTAAGGCCCCAGGCTAACCCCAGCGAAGGGAGGGCAGACAGCTGTGAGAGGCAGAGTATCTGGAGGTACAGGTACCCTCAGTTAGGCTTGAGACCAGGGGAACACAGGCTGGGTAAATGTGAGCCCTGGACCCTAGGGATGCCCACAGCTTGGAAGTCAGTGTTGATTCTAGCACCCAGCTAGGAAGGAATGACGTGGAAAGGAACTGGTGTGAGTGAGTGTGGTTGCAGGACACTGACCTTGCGGGACAGCTTCTGCCTATGGGGGACCTACAGAACACGCTAAAGTCCCCTTTCCAGGAACACATGCTTTTGCCTGAAAGAGAAGTGGAGGCGGAGAATGGGAAGCGGTAGGAAAACATCACTTCCTCTCTTCCTGCCTGCCAGTGTTCCTCCGCCCAGTGAGCAGACTTCTCCTGGGGGCAGGAGTGGGGAGAGGTGGGGGTTCCTCCACAACTGACTCCAGGCTACTGAGTTGGTGGCCTCACCTAAGTGAAAACACTCCTGGCCCTATTCTATAAATAGGTTCTGGGGAGAGTGTTTCCAAACGCAGGAGGGGCTGGCTCCCAGCTTCCTAGTAGCTCTGCAGCAGGCGCTCTGGACTGGCTCAAGGCCCATACTAAGCATAGCTGTGAGCGCACCACATACTGGGCCTTCCTGTGGAGGAAGCTTCTAGAGGGACTCTTCCCTAGTGTGGCTCAGAGTGAGGCCATGGTGCTCCCGGCACCCTGACTAGGGTGGGCTGGAGCCGACTAGGCAAAAGGAATCAGGCCCCATGCCAGGGCAGCAAAGTCTACAGGGAGTGGAATTATGCCTCAGGGTACTGGGACCGCCACCAGCCTGCCACTGCTGTCTTAGCAAACATGGTTCTCTCCTCAGCAGCTCAGGTGGGGTGGGGTAGGTGGAGTGGGGATACTTGGTGAGAAGAGAGCCACTAGGTAGTTTCTGGTCCCCCTTAAATGGTCATACACTAAATCTGGGGCTATCAGGGGCTTATCTTGGGCAAATCATTTAGGAAGATGAGGTTAATGACAGGGAGCTGGGACTGTGAGGCCAGGGTGACTCACCAAGCTCTTTGCTTGCTCAGCGGGCTGGGTTTCCGGGATTCTGGGTAATCATAAACACCCACCCCCAAGCCTGTGCCAGCCCTAGTGGTGGCAGAAGAGGTGGCCTCCGAGTGCTTGCCTTCTCACACTCCCAACTTCCCTCTTGGAGATGCAGGTGGCAGGAGCTACTGGATTAAGCCACCTAGAATTTGAGCCAGAAGGACCCTGGAACCATAAGCCCCATCCCCATTGATATGGAGAGCTAAGTTCCAGGGAAGGAACCACCTGGTTGTGGGGCAAAAGACAGTCATATACTACCCATATTCACTCTGAGTACCCAACGAGAGATAGGTGTTATTTTACAGAGACTTCAAAATGTAAGGGAACTCTCCAAGACCATGGAGCCAAGTCTTAACTTCATTATTCTGCCCCTGCCACAGATACCCTCACCAGGGAGAAATCACGAGCCACAGGACAGAGGGCCCAGGATTGTGTGGGCAGGAGGATGGGAAAGGGCTCCAGGGCCAAGAGCAAGGAAACAGCCTCAGGCCTACGAGGGTCCTTGGACTGAGGGAGTAGTAACTCAAGGATGCGAGCCAGGTAGGCTTACCACTGGTTGCGTGGTAAGCTTAGTGGCTTCTTCCCGGGATCTGCCCAGCCTGGTGGTCCAAGCCTGTTTGGCCTGCCTCTGTTGCTTCTTTGACAGGAAGTGGAGGTTCAAGTTCTGGAACTTCCAAGAAGCTGGCTATGGCAATTTAAAGCAGACAGAGGAAGGGAAAGAGGAATAAAGAGAAAAAGGAGGGGGAAAAAGCTGCAATTTGGCTTTTGGGAGGCTGTTACCCCCAATCCAAAATTATGGAGAGGCTGGCTGAGCTGAGGTATTCACATTTCCAGAAGGGCTGTTGTTGGCTTGGCGGCAGTAGGGAGGGGTAGGGACAGAGAAGCCATTGGGTAGGATTGACAGGGAATGGAAAGGACCAGTTAAATGGCCCCCCAACTTTGTCCAGCCACCCCAAGCCCACCCTGGCCCTGTGTCCTGCCTCCCACCGCCCCAGATAGTTGTCCAGCTCAGGGGGACTATGTCTTTACAAGGGTAGGAGATAAAAGTATAGTTAGGCAGGAAAGGCCCAGAGTGGCCAGAGCACCTTAGACCCTCTCCTCCCAACCAGGTGCAATATGGCCCCCCAGGTTCTCACTTGGAGCAGTGAAGCTTCAGTTGGGCCTCATGGGGGCAAAACTAAATGAGCTTTAGATAGCCCTTCACAGGTCTGCCCTGGGCATAGAGGAGGGAGGTCTCTGTTGGTAAAGACCAGCACATGGGGCTGGAGAGATAGCTAAACACTTAAAAGCACTAGTTGCTCTTGCAGAGGACCCTGGTTCAGTTCACAGCACCTACATGGTGGCTAACAACCATCCGTTAACTTCCATACAGATTCCAGGGGATCTGATGCCCTCTTCTGGCCTCCATGGGCATTGAATAACACAGGCACACTTACATGCAGGGAAAGCATTCACACACACACACACACACACACACACACACACACACACACACACACACAAAGACCAGCACTCATTCCAGGAGTCATGTAGAATCTGTGCCTACTGAGAATAGCACTTGCCCCAATTCCAGGGTTAGGCCAGTGGCTCTACCAAGGGAGGTGGAGGAGCATGAGCTAGAGATGCGAAGGAGGGCCACTGTACTTGTTACTCTTCCCCTCTGCTGTGACAAAATACTTCACAAAAGCAACTCAAGGGAGGAAAGTTACAGGGTACGGTCCATCATGGTGGGGAAGTCACAGCAGTAGGAGCGTTATACAGCTGGTTACCTTATGCCCACAGCTAGGAAGCAGAGTGATGAAGGCTGATGCTTGGCTGCCTTTCTCCTTTTTATTCAGTCTGGGACCCCAGCCCATGGAATAGTGCCATTCACATTTGGCGTGCACGTGCAGGGTGTGTGTGTGTGGGGGGGTGTCCCTTCTTGCCTCAATGAACTCAGTCTAGAAATCCTCTCACAGACATGCCCGGAGATATGTTTCCTAGGTGATTGATTCTAGATCCTGTCAAGTTGACAATATTAACCATCCCAGCCACCTAGATCATTCTAGCAGAGCCATCCTGGATGGCCTGCCTGTGGGCTGGGGGTGGGGGGAGGCTATCCAAGTTTGGCCACACTCAGCCTGCTTCTGTAAGCAGAGCCCATGCTGTGCTAGTCCTAGCATTAATGTCCCAGGTGGTTCTAAGACCCACCAATATCACACTGCAGGAATAAGATTGTGTGAAGGGGTGCATCCCCTCCAGTTACGCCTGATAGTGGAACCTCTACCAGCAGCTTACGGCACAAAACATATCACTACCCCTAGATCATCTCCCTAAAATATACACTTTCTTTTGTAAAGAAAGGTAGATTTCAGATTCCAATGACTGCCCTTGAATTCTAGGCCAGTCTGGGCCATGTACTGAGGTCCCTGTCTCAACACAAAACCAAACCACAACCAGATCCAGACTTGATCCTGGAGGAAACTAAAAAGGTGTTAGCAATGCTAGTTTGACAACTGCAATATGCCTTGGAGACCATACTTGGGCCCTGCTGTCCCTAGCAAGGATCACCAACTATGTTTGGATATGATCTTGCCCTAGGCTGGCTGCTCAAATCACTATAGTCCTACTAACCTGGTACTTCCATATCTAGGTCTGAAAGCCATAGCAGGCAGCCCAGGGTGGGTTGGTAGCAGAACCAGCAGGAGAGGGGATGAGAAGGCTGGTCCTGTAAGCTGTATCCCTCTGAGAAGGCTTCTCCAGGCTAAAGTTCATGGGGTGGGGGCTCACTACTTCTATTCCCCTGGCAGTTGACAGCCTGTTTTGTTAGTGCAGGCCGGCAGGCCCCTCCTCATACTGAAGGTCCCCAGGATATCCTGAGCTCAAGCCTCTTTACTATCTGATGTCCTTGACAACAGATGCTATTGTCTCTCCATCCAGTAGACGGGTTGGTTCCCTACTCTGCACTAGGCAGGGTTCAGCAGCTGAAAGAATGGGGGTTTGGGTCACCACTTCATGCAACAAGAACAGGTCTCAGGTCAGACCACAGTGTTGAGAGATATAGCTAGGGACAGGCAGAGAGCTCAAGGCCTCCTGGAATTCAGCTCATCTCATCTAGAGGAGGCAGCCTCCCTGGCCTGTGATTTATCAGAATTCAACACAGGTTGGCCCCCTTGCCAGCCTGAGCTTTTAGACATTCAGACTCTGCTTCCCCTGGAAGCTGCAAAGGCTGGGACCCAATTAACCATGCAGTACTGACAGCTCCTGGGAAGATCTAACACTGCCCCCCCCCGACCTCCCACCCCCATGGCAAGGCAGGTGTGTTAAAGGATAAAGATCTTCCTTGCTGGCTAAGCCCAAGCAGCTGAAGGCTGAAGGCATGAACAACACGCAGACATATGGAAAACACTCACTCTGATTTTCCTGGACCAGATGTGGAAGAAGGGGGCCCTTGAAAACCCTCACGAAGGAATGGAAATTCAGGTGCCTGGGGCCTCTGGATCCCCACAGAAGCCAGCAGGGGCCTGTCAGAGGGAGGTGGGTGGTACACCGGGGATGTGGCTGCCCTTACTCCCCAGAACCCCTGAACAGCTGCAAACAAGGGTGTAGTGGATTGTCAGAGACAATCTTCTAAGGAAAGGGTTCCCCCCAACCCCAGCTTGCCACTGTCATTCTCCCTTTATTGGGCTCTAAGATGGTAAGACTGATTAGGTATCACCCAGAACAAGTCATTCCTATAACAGGATCAATCAAATTAGGGGTTAGAGAGATGGTTTAGCAGTTAAAAGCACATACTTCTCTTGCAGAGGACCTGATTCAGTTCTTAGCAGCCATATCAGGGAAGCCAGTGCCCTCTTCTGGGTTCCACAGGCACCTAAACTCACATGCAGATAATCACTCACACACACACACACACACACACACACACACACACGCACGCACAATTAAAAATAAATCTTAAAAAAGATCAATCAAATCAGTTTTAATTTTCAGATTCCTTCACTCATGCATGCAGAGAGGAAGAAGGCACCAGGCCCTGGTGAATATATGTTGTCACAGAAATTAAAGCCATTGCAAAACTACCATCCATTCACAAAGCTTGTTTCTGGACAAACCTGATTCCAATGGGCCCACTGGGGGCATTTGTCAGATGAAGAGAAAACTCTTGGCTCATCCAAGCCAAGAGCAGCCAATTCTGAAGCCAGTCATGGGGTGAGAGGTTAGGTGAGTGAAGACCTGACAAGGCTCTCTTGAAGGACAGCCGCCATCTTAGGACTCTAAGGCAGCACATGTTTCAAGTGGCTCCTTTTTGTTAAATGAAGTGTGGTCCTACTAGCTGGGTCTCAGGCATCCTTTGTACAGCTCTGCCCACGGGGGGCCTCCTACTGTCAGGCAGAGAGGCTCCAGGTACAAAAGCAGGTATGTTGGAAGAGGGCAGGGGCACCCAATCCTGGGCTGGGTACAGATGTTCCCAAGGGCTGAATCCCTTTATTGATTTACTCAAGTCCCCAGTACAAATCCCTGGCCTGCTGCCCCCCTAATCAACTGAGCTCCTGAGTCTTGCTCTCCTGATCATGGTGTCGTCCTCTGCATGATTAGCTGTTGGTTATCCAGGCACTTCTTCAGCTTGTCTTCTGTCAGTGTCAACCGCTGTTCCAGGATGGACACTGTCTGTAAAACAAAGGGTGGCTAGGCTCAGAATCAGGGACACCTGGCTACCCTAGGGACTACCATCGTTCAGTCCCCACTCAGCCACTTCAGGCTACTGCCCAAATGCCAGGCACCAAAATTTCCACTGAGGGGCTCTGTCTGGCTTTTGTTCCCTCTGCTTGTGTCTTTGGAGTTTGTGGGCAGGAGGAGATGCCACAAGGGAGGACAGCTAGCAGATCTCATAGCCCTCAATCATTCTCCAACCATGGCAGCAGGAATCTCTAGCCCTGGTCTGGGCCAGGCTCTGTCTGAAACCACTGGAGACCGTCAACCATCTCTATCCAGAGGAGAGGAAGTTGCCACATAAATCACAATAATCTACCTGGATCCTGCCCAGGATGGATGCAGCCTTCTTACATCTGAGAATGCACTGTCACAGGCTGCCAGGGGACAAAGGCTGAGAAGTAAGTCCCCCAAGTCAGGAAGGTAGGGGGCTCTGCTTGTGCAAGTCCAATGAGGACCACAGAAAGAATGTGCCACCTGGGGGTGAGGATGAGGGCGATCACAATCAAGTGACAACCGCACATCAGAGCCACTTACTTTGTGTCCGCAGCACAATGACTGCCTGTGGACCTAGTCACCTGAGACTACATGCGCTTCATGGACCAGGACCAGTCTTGTAGACAGGGCTCCCCATCAGGCCGCAAAAACCTGTCCACTTCCTCTGGCTTTGGGCAGTGCCAGTAGAGGGACAGCTGCATACTTCTCACGGAAGGGCTGTCCATCCCAGTCTGCCCCACCAAACATATACCTACCTTAATTACGTACCCAGTTGACCCAAAGTCTGCTTCTGCTGGTTGTTTCACTTCCACCATTGAGGGCTGCTGAGTGCCTACTGTTACACATGGGCCACACCAGCCACTAGATTAGTCTACTGAGGATAAGGTCACCGTGGACAAGGCTGCTGTGTATACAGTAGGCTTTGTTCCTGTACCATGGAGCCTACAGGCACCAGTAGGGGCAGGTAATTTTACTGGAAGATTCTTTCAAGAGATACTGTCCCTTTCCCTGGGGTTCCAAGAAGGTTGGTTCAGCGGAAAGGAAACCCTCATACACTCATAATAAACCTGATAACATTTTGGGAGGGAGTTTCCCCTCTAAGGTGATTATCAATTCTTTGGGCATCCTGCACGGATGTTAGCTGCCATGGAGGGTATTCTGACAACTGGCCCCTTCTGAATGAGCTGGCCAGGGATGGAGGGGCTCTGCACCCCAGGTCACAAGATAGAGCCTGGAAAAGTCACTGCCCGAGGAACATGAACTGGACCCTGAGAGGCAGAGCTGAGCTGAAAGAAATAATCACATCCTCCAAGCTGGCCAGCCAGCCTGGAACAGGTCTGCATCTTGTAAAAGTGGTGGTGGAAACAGCCCCCGGCTGGCCCAAGCAGCATTCCTGGAAGTTTCCACTGGCTGCTGCGAAGCTCACACAGCAGTCATTCTTCATTCAGCCCCTTTCCGGCAGGTAGTGGGGACTCAAGGCCGCAGTGGGGGAGCCCTGGCCATGGCATTTCCTTTACTGCCTTTCTTTCTTTCTTTCTTTCTTTCTTTCTTTCTTTCTTTCTTTCTTTCTTTCTTTCTTTCTTTCTTTCTTTCTTCTTTCTTTCTCTTTCCTCTTTCTTTTCTTTTTTTCTTTCTTTCTTTTCTTCTTCTAAACTTTTCACAGGAACCCACTTTCCAAATGCAGAGACCATGGACCCAGAAAACATGAGGTGCTGGACCAATGGCAACACTGGGGGCCTCTACTTAGTTCCATGGGAAGCCCATACTTTTCAGCTCAGCAGGAATGTGGTCATTACGTACCCAGTTGACCCAAAGTCTGCTTCTGCTGGTTGTTTCACTTCCACCATTGAGGGCTGCTGAGTGCCTACTGTTACACATGGGCCACACCAGCCACTAGATTAGTCTACTGAGGATAAGGTCACCGTGGACAAGGCTGCTGTGTATACAGTAGGCTTTGTTCCTGTACCATGGAGCCTACAGGCACCAGTAGGGGCAGGTAATTTTACTGGAAGATTCTTTCAAGAAGAATAGAAATGCATCCTCTATTTCACAACCAGTCAGGAATGGAGGTACTGGTCCAGCTGGGAGCACTCCCTTTCCAGTTCTGAGGGGGCATGCCTTGTGTAGCCCTGATACACGTAGTCCAAGCTACCCTCAAATTCATGACAATCCTCCTGCCTCAGCGTTCCCAGTGCTGGGATGAAGACACGCACCACCATGCCCAGCAAGGGACACCTCACACTGTACTCTTCAGATCTGTATCTTCCCTGACTGCTACAGTCTAGCCTCGCCCCCTGCCAGCTGACCTTGAAGAAGCCTGCCATCTTTTTGTTTCCCCTATCCCTTGTCCCCAAGTCTATTCTGCCAAGGGGCCAGGTGGCAGTCACCACCAGGGGATGACTACGGGGCAGTTCCAAGATAGGTTTGCTCTTACTCAGCCTGCTTTGGGCACAAAGGATGGGCCCAGGCAGGAGGGGGCTTTCTGGTTTTCTGAATATTAGAAAGCTGCCTGGCACCCTCTTGCTTCACATATTTTTCTCAATGATCCTTTTCCAATAAAACACAAAACTTCGTCCACAGAAAATAATCATTCCCCTATGATAAATTGGGCCCTGGAAGTCTAGTTCTTGAATTCTGTTAATTTGTCTTTTTAGTATGGGATTGGAATTCCCTACATTAATGCAAATTGTACACCTTCTTCCTAGCAAGATTTTTTTTTTCTTTCTTTGGGGAAGGGTCTCCTGTAGCCCAGGCTGGCCTTGAATTCACTATGTAGGATGACCTTGAACTTCTGATTCTCCTGCCTCCACCTCCTAAGTGCTCAGATCACAGGAATGCATGTGCCACCATCCCCAGTTCACAGGGTGCTGGGTATTAAAGCCAGGGCTTTGTGCATGCTAGACATGTACTCTACTAACTGAGCTATATCCCCAGCCCTGATGTGCTTTTTTCCTCAAGGGAGAGGGATTTCCCAGCAATGGAAAGACCCCATTGGGGCATCTGAGTAGGAGTGATTATACACTTTCAGTTCAGGGCTGGGGATGCAGGTAAGTGCATGGAGGAGCAAGCACTGGCAGGCCAGGGGCAGGGATCTGCCCAGGTTACAGGACTGGAATGGCCAGAACAGACTACCACTGTGCCAGGACCTGAAGAAGGAGGGGAAGAAAACATCTGAGGTGGCACGTAGGCCATCTGGAGCATTCCTGGCAAGGACTAACCTTAGGTCACTTCAAGTGGCCTTTTCATGTGATTCTGGCCCGTTGGTTGAGTGCAGTGAAGGGTAAGCATACACTAGTGATGGACCTCAGAGGGCTCAGTAAACAGGTGCTGCCTCAGTGTCCAGAAGACACAGGCAGTTACTGTTCCCTCTCGAGGCCCAGTGCCTGTAAGGATGCCCAGGTCATACCTGTGAGACAGCCTGAGCCTAGGCCCAGTTATCGGGTAGCTAGCTGCTCACCCCACCTCATTTTTGGGTCCTGGCTTGGGAATTCTGTCACAGAAGGTCTGTTTTGGTGGGCCTGGGAAACAGGGCCACACCTTCCCCTCAGAGGGTGAGGAGGACTTTAAAGTCACACCTGCAGTTTTGAGAGGCCATACCCCACAGCCCACCAGCCTTGACTTTCTTTTATTCAAGAACTGGCCTTCCAAGCCTCCCTATGACCCACACTGCCTCTCACTTTGCTCTGGCCAGAGGAGCAGAGCCCTGGTCTAGTCCCTCAGAGGTGTACATGCCAGATCACGTCGCAGGTGTCCACTGGGGAGAGCACCTGCCATAACATCTTCTAGCCCCAGTGCCTAAACACAAGTAGCCTAAGGAGAAGGCTGTGCCTGGGCTACCTTCTGTCCTGGCTGAGGCCTCCTGAGCCTAACTCCAGTTCCCCTCAAGGCTACCCAGCAGTCCTATCACACCACCTAGTAACACTCAGGTACACGTTCCAGGCCTCAGGCACCCTGCACTCCAACCCCCAGAAGCAGACTCTTACTTGCCTAAGCTCTTTGGAATTATCATAAAAGTTATGAGGGCTACAGAGATGGCAATTAGGTTAAGAATACCTACTTTAAGGCGTGGTGGTGCACGCCTTAAATCCCAGCACTCAGGAGGCAGAGGCAGGCGGATCTTTGTGAGTTCAAGGCCAGCCTGGTCTACGTATGAGTTCCAGGCCAGCTGGGGCTACAGGGAGACCCTGTCTCAAAAAAACCTACTTGAAAACTGACTCCTGCCAGGCGTGTGGCACACTCCTTTAACCCCAGCACTCAGGAGGCAGAGGCAGGCAGATCTCTGTGAGTTCAAGGCCAAGGCCAGCTTGGGTTACAGGGAGACCCTGTCTCAAAAAGACAAAAAAAAAAAAATGAAGAAAAAGAAACTGATTCCCTAGAGTTGTCCTCTGATCTCCACATGTATGCCATACTCTCACACATATACCATACACACACAATTTTTTTTAAAAAGGTAACATTATGAGGAAAACTAATGTACCAACATGAACCTCTTAATAAATATGCAATAACTAGCCATACCTTCATTTTGATGCTTTTTCTTTTTTAATTTTCTTTACTATTTTTATGTGTATGCATGTATTGTCTGCATGTAGGTAAGTGCACCCGTGTCATACAATGCCTGAGGAGGTCAGAAGAAGCTGTTGGATCCCCTAGGACTAGAGTTACAGACAGTTGTTAGCTGCCATGTGGGTGCTGGGATCTGAACCCAGGTCTTCTGCAAGAACAACTGGTGTTCTTAACCGCTGAGCCATCTCTCCAGCCCCCTGATGCTTTCTTTAAGCAAGACACATGTGTCTCTGCAGCTTAAGTGATCAGCCCCAAAACACACTTGGGTCACAGGTGATATGTTACTTTCTCAAAGACTAGGCTTGAGTTTAAACAAGGTACCTCTCTTCCTATACCAGAGCAACAAGAAACCAGAATGAGGACCCTATGCCTGAGCACTGTCTGCTTCACAGGGTTACAGCTCTGGAGGACAGTGGGTAGAGTCTAGAGGTCATCAGTCGTCAGAGCTCAAGAAGTTTTCTCACTGAGGTCACACCTGTCAGAAGGTCACCTGGGGGCTCATTTCTGAAATCTCTCCTGTTATCAGTAATTTCTGAAACGCCATAGCCCTCTCTGGGCCGACCCTCTGGCCTTTGAAACGCTTGCCATTGGATGGATCATTGCTTTTCTCTGATAGGGTGGTGAACGACAGCAGAAAGCCTACTCTTGTAAAGTTTACTGTTTGTTGCTGTTTTTTTATTTTTTAAAGACAGGTTCTCCCTGTAGCCCCAGTTGGCCTGGAACTTGCTACGTAGACCAGGCTGGCCTCAATCTCACAGAGATATGCCTGTTCCTGCATCTGCTTCTGCCTCCCAAGTGCCAGGATTGAAGGTGTGCTATGGCTGCTTTCTGTAGAGTGGGCTGCTCTGTGACCTACTGTTTAAGACAGTTTGCCAAATTTTGCCCTAGATTCTTCTCTCCACTTGCTCAAAGCCTCACTGAACATCTCCCAGCACTGGCCTGTGCCAGGTATCAGTGGGCCCATATGTCACTCACTGGTTAAGGAAGGTGAATGGGAAGCAATCACACAGGCCAAGCCAGCCAGAGGAAGTGAGAAATGAGCAAGAGGGCAGGAGGAGCATGATCAGCAGGAAGGACACTACAGGAGGCTCATGTAGATCAAGGAGAGGGCCTCAGGCCCTGAAGCTCATGTGAGACAGCTTCATCTTGACCCTTGAGCAGCTGGTTGCTATATGGGGATGGTCTGGAAGAGGCTATGAGCTGTGGGAAAGCAAGGTGAAGTCAAGGATGAGAGGGGTGGTGGTGGCTTGGATTGGGGGAGCGCTGGAGGAGAGTAGACAAAACTAGAGCAATCTATGAAGAATAAACCACCTCACTGGTAGTGAGCCAGTGATGTTGCCATGCCCCATGGAAGGTGGCCAGGTAGGGACTGCCCAACCCAGGTGAACTGATGGGAGGGAAGTGCTGTGTTGGGTACCAAAACCAAGAGCTTGGTTGGGCCAGCTCCTGGCCCTGAGCTGCTAGGTAAGAATCCAAAAGAGATGTGTCTGGAGGTGGGGCTTCTGGTGTGACTCATTCTGGGCTTCTGGAGGAAAATCCTCCTAGGATAGGCTCAACAATCACATTCTATTTCCATCTTGGTTTTAAGTGAAGGGAGGGGAGGCATAGTGATCTCTCTTCTATTGGGGCAACATTCACAGGGTAAGTGCGTCTTCTCTCAGTCACAGTTCAGGATGTGTAAGACATTTTATGTAACATCTTGAAGGGCCTTCTGAGAACAGCCTAAAAAGAAGTGATTTTAAAGTAACAGGCCTTTATTTTTAGTTACCTAAGAATTGTAGTGATTCCCAATGAAGTTGTACCAAAATGCCAATCCTGAGACATGTCTTGCACCTGGGCCTCCCTGCCCTAAGTGGCAGAGGAAAAAAGCCCCAAGGTCATTTTGATAGATTCCCCCACTCTGCACTGGACACTTCAGATGTCTTTCTTTACCAGCACTGAGTTATGAGGTGTCTGCTAGTGTCCCCAGGGCCTCCAAACAGCTGAGTCCAGGTTGCATTGTCTCTCACACCAACCAATGGCCCACACTGGCCAGGTCAGGTACCCTACATGGGACAAAAGCTGGGCTTAGGCATCTTGTTGGCCTGAAGTAGCTGAGGGGAGAGTCTGGGCTCCTCTGACTAGTATGACCGAGACTTGGGCACATGAGGTATACCATAGGAAGCTAGGGCAGGTTTGCAGGGCCTCTGCCTGACTGTACAGTAGGTGCAGAGCACCGGTGGCCACTAAACTCCTTCATCTGCATAGTTCAGAGAAGAGGAGTGAAGAGTCTAGAAGCTTGAATGGATCTCTCCCCTTAGAAGTGGTGAACAGTAAACAAGGGCAGGTATGACTTGCCTGGTTGCCCCTCACACTTCAGGGAGTGGTACACAGCCCTTGACAGCAATGTCTGCTCTCCCTAGTTGTGTGGGCTTTCTCTTTGTACGTTCTTTCTCCTGCTGGCCACCTCCTGGGCATTCGCCAACTTCCTTACTGTTGACCCTCCTTTCCTGTAACCTTACTGGCCTCTTTCTCGCCCTGGGTTTTCTCTTAAGGTAGGCTTGCCCTGCATCTTTCACAACTCTTTTCGCTAATTCTCACTGATTTCTTCTTTCATCCTACTTTTCACTTTGTGTTTGGGAAGAAGGCAGGAGGGCAGAGTGTGGTGTCTGATTCACTGGGATGGTACCCCCAACACAGTTCTGGGGCTGAGGCTAGGGACTGGCAGAGTTGTGAAGGAGATGCCACCTCTGGCAGGAAATCCTCTGAGATGAAACATCCTAAGATGGGCCGATGGTAGTGCTTTCCAAGTACAAGATACACCAAGTGGAAAGACACTGAGGGATACTTTTGGAACTGTAAAGAGGCCAATGTGCTTGGCCTGAAGTGGTTGGGAAGAGATACACAGTAGAAGTCAGGAAACTAGAGTAGAAGCATCCATAGCCCGGAAGGGAAGGGAATAGGGAAGCCTCTACTTCCTGGCACTGTGTCATCAAGCCCCAGGTCTAAGCAGGTATGGCCAGGGAAGATGGAACTCCCACCCACTGTGGCCACTTTGCAGAGTGCTGGTTCCTGAAGGAACGCTGGATAAAACTAACCTTAGCCACCTGACCCCACAAGTAGTAGAATGAAAGGCACTGAGATGGCGCTTCACAACACAAACCAAGGACACACTGTCAGTGCCAGGTCCCTTCCAGCAGTTGCTGTTCCCCCCAGAGCTCTAACACCACCACCTTCGTGGAAGGTCTCTTGTGGAAACTGGAGCCGAAGGGGCCATGGGACACTTATAGGGCCCTCCTGACCCACCCAGGGTATCCAACATTTTTTAAAAAAATATTTTATTATTTTTATTTTATATATATGATGTTTTGCCTGCATGCATATAAACTGCACCTGTATCATGCAAAAATCCATGGAATCCGGAAGGCGGCAGCGGATCCCCTGGAACTAAAGTTATGGATGGTTGTTAGCAGCCATATGGGTGCTGGGAACTAAGGCCTGGTTCTCTGCAAGAGCAGCCAATGTTCTTTTTTAAATTTTATTTATTTATATTTTTTTGTGTATGAGTGTATGTCTGCATGTGTCTAAGTGCATCTGTGTCATGCAGTGCCCATGGAAGACAGAAGAGGGCTTTGGATCTCTTGGAACTGGAGTTAAAGATGGTTGTTAGCCACCAGGTAGGTGCTGGGATTCGAACCCGGGCCTTCTGCAAGAACAGCCAGTGCTCTTAACCACTGTGCCATCTCTCCAGCCAACATTTTTTACTCCCACATACTTGCCACTTGCCAGGCACCCATCACACTCAGCACAAGGGACTCTGACTCCTGGGGTTTCTAGGCACTGCTGTGGCTGCAGCACCAGTTCTGAAAGGACTGCTTTTTGGCAAAGCCACTGCACCACCACTGACGGTGGGTGACATCTTGGGGGGAGGAAAGAAGCCTGTGTGATGGAGCCTGCCATTCTAGCTATGCTTCTCAGATGTACGGCTAGATCCTTAAAAGGATTTCTATGTGTATAAGCCTTATTTGAAGCTTCCCCCTCAGTACCCCTACTCCCACCTAGCTTTGGGGAAGTCCTTCTTCCCAGAAGCCCCTGCTCACCCTGGCAAGAGCACTTCCCCATGCCCACATTCTGTTCTTAGCAGAGCCTTCGGCCCTCTGGTGAGTGGCAGCAGATTCCAGGGAGAAGGTTTGCTACATGAGCTAGAAGATAGGTAGCGTGGAGATGACCAGGGCCACACTGATGGATGGTGGTGGAAAGCCAGCATGCAGCCACACACCCATCGAGCCTTCTGCCTGGGCAGGGGAAGCTGAAACTGCAGTCTAGCAGGGAAGCCCAGGGCCTGCTTGCTTTGCCCTATTCCTGGGACACCCTTGATTCCTGTTCTCCCCACCGTTCCTGACAACCCTTTTCCTCCTAAGAGCTCAGACTGCTTGGCATGACACATGACACTTGTGGCCTTGTGCAACTGCTCACTACTGCCTCCCAAAGATCCTATCTAGCTTCTCTCCCAGGATGCCCTCCTGGCCCCAGCCCATGCTTGGGAGCTGCCTTTCTCCCCTTCCAGCCTGCTGTGACTGCAGCATGAGTGTGATTCCCAGTGGGGAGCTTTGCCCTGTATAGCAAGAGAATAGGCTCCAGACCTGGATGGCCTGGGTTCAAATCTCAACCTCAACACTAACTTGCCTACTGGCTTTGCCCAAGTTACCTCACTCAGGGCTTCAGGTTCCTTGTTTGTAAAATGCAGCTCTCATAGAGCAACCGCAATACTCATTAACAGCTCCTATTTATGCAACACTTACTCTGTTGGGCTGAGCACAGGGTGTCCTGTGGGCAGCATGGCTCCCCTAGCTCTTGTCCTGGCTGAGCTCTGGGATACTGGGGAAGTCCTGGACATGGAAAGGACCTACTGAAATCCCAAAGAGGGTGGCCTGTGGCTTCTTACAGTTCTGTGATGGAAAGCTGCTTTTAATAATTTTCAGGACTGTGGCTGATTTGGGCTCCCCCAAGAGGTCTCTCTGGAGGGTCTGGGGTTCTTCAGTGCCCTCCCTCTCTAACACAGGATTCAATTATGGGGGATAAGGGGTGCTAGCTGCTCTGGGTCAAAGGGAATGGGTGTAGTCTCCCTGCCACTAGAGGCATCAGTGCCAGGTCTGGGAAAATGTTCTGGGCCTGGCCATTGGATCAAAGGCCCTAATCTAGCCGGGCGTGGTGGCACACGCCTTTAATCCCAGCACTCAGGAGGCAGAGGCAGGTGGATCTCTGTGAGTTCAAGGCCAGCCTGGTCTACATAGTGAGTTCCAGGACAGCAGGAGCTATAGGGAGACCCTGTCTCAAAAAGACCAAAAAAAAAAAAGGCCCTGGACTGTGCTGAAGACAACATCTAATTCTCCTTTCATTGCAAAGATGGAAAATGTGGAATTAATCTCCCCTGTAGTGTAGTTTTGACTTAACTCACATTCTCAAGATCTAAAACAGATGCAATAAAAGGGGAGTCTCTCTGCTGTGGGGTCTTGTGAGCTATGAAAACAAAGCAGGGACCCTCTAACCCGTCCCAGCTCTGTCCTGTCCCTGGTCAGCCCAAACTCTGTCTCTTGGTACATGTCCATGTGTGTGTGTGTGTGTGTGTGTGTGTGTGTGTGTGTGTGCATATAAACATGTATACAGAGGCAGCCCTGCCTTGCTGATGGTCCCTGGCCAGTCTGTTGCCACGTGTATAGGGTGACTAGGGGCTGGAGGGAGCTCAGCTCCCTGGGGACAGGTTGTTCATCTGAGTCCAATCCTTCCCAATACCTAGGCTCTGCCTTCCAGCCTGGTATTGGGCCCATACCTAATGATCTGTGGCATAGGGTACCAACATTAGCCTTCAAGCAGCCCGTTTGTCAGTCTGGAGGCAGCACCACAAGGGCAAAGTGTCTTATTCTTGTTCACAGCTGTCTTCCTGCTCCCAGACATACCTGGCACATAGAAGATACATGCTGAGTACCAGCAGATAGCCAAATGTCAGATGCTGAGTGCTGAGGGAGTGTGGAGAACACAGGTCCCCAACGCCAAATAGCAGTCCTGCTTTGGTGATGGCTCTGCCTAGCTGCTGAGTAAGAGTAACCTCAGCTAGTGCACCTGTACCTGGCAGGCTTGAAGGGATGGTAGGGGAGATAAATGGGTGACAGGTCAACCACCTGACCTGAGCCTCTATCAGCTGGCCTTGGGAGGAAGCCCTTTGGCTTCAGCAGGAAATGAGGAGGACAAAGCAGAGGCCAGAACCAAGGAAACCACCAGTCCTTCCCTCCATCTCAGCCCTGACTTAATAATGACTAAAAGTTTCAAGGCCTGAACTGTGGAGGGAAGGGATGGAAGTTCCCTCTCATGTGGACATCTGACACGCTAAAGTGCCCAGGATCATACATAGTATCAATATGAAATCCCTAGCAATCTCTGGGTTCTGAAATTGTTAACTATTCCCCCATCAGCCCGTAGTCTGCTGCAAGTAACACCAAACAAGCTTTTGGCTCCTGAAGCCCATGGGTCCATGGCTCTGTTTCACATTATCTCAGGGATATAGGATTTCTCTGAGGTTCTTGCCTGCCCCAGCCCCCTCCTCTGCTGAGGATTAGCTCTCTTCGGGAAGTACATGAAACAATTTTCTATCAGTGGATTAGCCACTGGATTAAGGAATCTTGACTAATTTACCTTCTCATGGCAAGTCCTCTGAAATAAGCACAGCCTTTCCCTAAAAAGGAGAAACTATTAAAGAAGGGTCTATCCCCCCATGTTTGTAAAACCAGATGCTCCTGGGACCCATGGAGTGCTGCTCAGACCAGAGAGGGCACCGAGCCACAATCCTGCCAATGTGGACCTGGGTTTAAGCACTTCTCTTCTCCAGTCATGTACAGGCCATCTGGGAATTCAGGTGTCTTACAGACCCTAAGGTATGGGATGCCAGTCATACTTGGCCATTCTGCTGTACTGATTTCCAACAGAGTGACGTGGAGGCATGAGTTTTGGCTTTGGCCACATTCTGCATCCCATTTCTTCAGAGGCTGACACTCCCAACAGTCCACACAAAGTAATTAATTTACTAAGGCCCAGGAAAACATGACTGTCTCTAGTCTGGGATGAAAAACCTCAGTGTAGCTTGGAAGTTGGGCTGCAGCTCCTGGCCAACAAGACCTCTGCAGGAAAGAAGGCACATACCATCAGGGCAGGATTTCATAGCCCTGTCCTACCAAGTACTTACTGATCCACAGTGGGAAAATCTGCTCTGCCACCCTGGCTAACTTTCTATAGCCACCAGCTAGGCCCAGATCAGAATGCGGGAAAAAGAATTGCTCTCCTGCACCATGCCATGCTAAGCTCACTACTTCTATTTTCTCTTCTTCCTCCAGCCAAGGCTCCCATGGTATGGCAGGGTTTGTACCCACAGTACAGACTTGGATAAAAATGAGTGGAGGAAAGCAGCAGGCCCAACTGCAGCTTCCCCTGGCTTACTGTAAAAAATGCCCGGCAACCACAGGCTTGGCTAATCTTAGAGCAGCACAGGCCTGTTTATGTCTGCCTGCCATAAAACTCACTCAGGCCCCATCTTGTGTTCTGCTTCTTGCTTTACCCCAGAGGAATGAGAGCAAATCACTGGAGTCCCCTGGCTCCTCTCTAAGCACACCCAACCGGTCTGAATGGGGGTCCCTTCATGAGCTTCAGGTTTCCCTACTCCTGCTAAACATCTTCCAACCCCCTCCCCTTCTCCAGGTCTGCTTGGAGCCTTACAAGACATCTCATATGATCGACTGTGAACATTCCCAGGCTCCAGAGGTAACCATAGCCATTGCCCAGCCCATCTGACAGGCAGGAGCCTTCAATCGGCAGCGTCTTTAGGGAGGGCACGTTTTTTTTTTTTTTTTTTTTTTTTTTTTGCCACAACCGCAGACAGGATAGAAGATGGAAAGCAAGAGATGTCTGCTAGATCCCCAGGGGAGCTGCCATCCCCCCCCATGTAATAACAAACATGAGCCAGTTTTGAAGTACTGCTAGCAAGCTGCATACCACGAAGGGAGGTTGCACGCTGTCCTGCCTTGGTACGCAAGAAAGAAGCAGCCTCTCCATCCCTCCCCATTGTAAAGCCGCAGGAACCTGTGGATAGAATGCCAAAATGAACAGCAGGACTGGGGAGGGGCCAGGGGTCCAGGCAGATGTACTTCCTATTCCTCCCCGGTGCCTCTGCAACTAGCTAGAGTCAGGCACCAAGCATGTCTCAGCCACAGACTAGACAGTGTCTTGAGTCCCTTGTCTCCTAGAAGTACCCTCTTAACAGAGGGAGAAACAAGCCTCTTTTATCCAAACCCCCAAGTGGCAAGAGCTCAGACTGTTCTGAATTTGACTGTGACCAAAAGGGCAACCCATAAACATCCACAGAGGATGGCCAAATTCATGCTGGCCCATCTGCATGGTGGCTAGATGTGCTGGCAAGTGCTGACGTGGTTTTGGTAGAAACAAACAACTACCTTCCGGTAAATAGGGATTGCTGGAGGGCACACAAGGAGACTTTTGCTCTATACTTTCCCAACAGACTGGGTCTGGGCTCACCTGGGAAGATCAACCCCTTAGGGAAAATGGTATGATTACTTTAAAATCCAGAGTCAGTTTCTATAAACAATAGCTGCCTGCCTGGAAAAGAAGGACATTGACAGTGCCCCTGACCCTGAGTGGTCAGGCAGCTTGGCTCACAGTACTGTGGCATGGCCCAGCATTCCCATCTTTCCCACTAGTGTGGAACTTAACCACAGCAGCCCATCAAGCAGGGAACCACCAGGACCCAGGGGTGGTAGTTAAGGTATCTAACTCCCCAAATCAAACAAAAACCCTTGGCCCTGTTGAATTAGGTCAGCAGAGCTCAGGGACCTGAACATTTAACAAATTTAACTGTCAAGGGTTCCTCCTGAGTGAATTTCAAGTCTGGGAGCCCAGCAGCCACCGTGAGCCATAGCAAACTCAATGTGACATTGCAGCATGGCTGGGCTAGCCCGAAGTACTGCATGCCATAAAAAAACAGTTGGAGCAAGAATTTCATGGCTTGGTATTTTTAAAAGCCAGTAAGATGTGAAATTGGAGTCAAAAATAACTTTGCTGTCGGCTTTTGAAGCAAAACCACCAAGCCACTGGCTGGGCCTGTGCCGGGTCTTTCACAGCAGAATCCCAGGTCCTGGGTCGCTGTCTACATTGCCACACTCTACCCTACGTCCTGAAGAGAGGCCCAGGACCTCTAACACTAGGGTGGGTAGCTAGGTCCTGCCCTGCAGTCCTTTGGGCCTCTAAGAGTCCACAGAGGAACTCAAGGGAGCCAAAGGGGAGGTGAGCTAGTGCAGGAATGCTATGAGGGGGAAATGGTCTCTACCTGCCTGCTGGCTAGCTTTCCAGCATCTATGAAAAGGACCCCCAAGTCAGTTGGCAGCATCTCCACAAGGGCACATGGGGAAAGACTATGCAGGCCAGGGCCTGTGCCAGCCCCCCAGTACTATTCCTCAAGCAAGCAGGCCTGGCAGTTCTGGAGTCTAACCTGGCACCCTCCAGGTCTGGCCATGATGAAGAGGCCCAGCCTCGGGGCAGAGCAGATGCCACAAGGCCTCATGGGAAGCCCTGTCCCTGCAGGGAGACCTGGCCCTACCTGAGATGCTGATATCTACTGTCTGCCTCATTAGACAAAGCCATAGATGTTGTACAGCACAGTGGTTAGGTCCACGTTGTATGAGTGTGGGAAAGCAGTGGGATGGCTAGTAGCACAAGAGCAGTAGGAACAGATACTCCAAAGTTCTCTAACTGCTGGACTAAAAGCTTCACCCTATGGAAAGCCTTAGAAGGCAAAACCTGGTCAGGACAGCCAGGTCTTCTTGTTCTTGGTCCTGGCTTTTTTTTTCTAGACCCCTCAGGCTTCTGGGGTGGAGCCATCTTTGTCAGCAGAAAAGACTTAGGCAGGCCCAGCAAGAGAGCAATGGACAGGCCACAGGACAGGAGTATTCTGGGTGGCGAGGCAATAAGACTGAAGTCAGGTTCAAAGGAGAGCTCCCCAAGGCTCAGACATATGAGTGACACAAATGTAGTACACAGGGCACGTACTCCTGTCCTCAACCCCACCTGAGAATGCCCAGGGGCTTTAAGAGCAAAAAGTCCCCAGAGGACAACCCAAATTCTAGTGTTAGAAAACACATTTTCTCCAAGCCAGTTGCTGTTTGCTTCTAAGACAAGACCACCAAGCCACTGGCTGGGGCTTGCAGGACCCCTCACAGCAGCCTCCCAGGTCACTATAACTTCATCCCTGATTTCCAACAGCCCCAGCCTGAAGACTGTGCCTGCTCGGGAAAGTAGAGATGGGAGACAGAGCAAAGGGTCCTCATTTTGCAAGGTCATTCCAAAATTTATGTTCCTCTTAAAATGTGCCATTGAAAAGTAATGCATGGGGCCTGGAGAAATGGCTCAGTAGTTAAGAGCACTACTAGCTGCTCTTGTAGAGGAACCAGGTTCAATTCCCATCACCCACATGGCAGTTGATGACCATCTATAACTCCAGTTCCAGGGGATCTGACAACCTCTTCTGACCTCTGCAGGCAATGCATGATACGGGTGCACTTATACACATACAGGCAAAACACTCATAAAATAAAAATAATAAAACATTAAAAAAAAGAAAAATGCATACACTTTATAAAGGGTATTCTCTAGAACGGGAGAGATGGCTCAGCAGTTAAGAGCACTGGCTGCTCTTGCAGAGGACCCGGGTTCAGTTCCCAGCACCCACATGGCAGCTTACAACCATGTGCAACTCTAGTTCTGGGGGATCCAATGCCCTCTTCTGGCCTCTACAGGCTTTGTATGACACAGGTACACTTTCATACATGCAAGCAAAACACTCATACACATAAAATAAAAATAAATAAGTTTTTAAAGAAGGTACTGTCTAAAAGATAAACAGCACAATTCCAATTTTGGGGTTAAAGAGCTTATTTCTGATGATGCACACACCTCAAGGGCAGTTTGGATTCTGACTGAGCTGAAAGGTCTCGGGCCCAGGGCCAGGGGACACTGCCTCAATGGTTCACGTGCTCACTAGGGAGGCCAGAAGCTTCACAATCCTGCTCACCTCACTACCCACTTCCTACTGCCTGCAATGAAGCTGGCTCCAAGGTTTTGGGAAGTCACTTCCCAGGAACAAGCCCGTGAGAGCTGTGCCTTTTGCCTCTTGTCCAAGTCCTGGCTTCTCTATGCTCCTATTCCACCCCCCACCCCCCAGCTTTTGCTGGGATCCAGCTTCACCTCTGATCTGCTGTGTCCTATCACACAAAGTCCAAACTCCTGGGCTGCTGCTTCTGTAATTCCATCCAGAGGACACAAGTCTGCATGCCCTGGCATGCTGGGCTCCTTGATACATTGCTCCCAGGTATCTTGGTGGCCCCATCTGCCTGCTCCTCCTTGAAGGCCAGGCTCTGACATCAGGGAGACTTCTCAAAGATGAGACTGGGTCTCACACAGGAGTGAACACGTAATGTTTGTGCACAGCAGGAATCCTCACCTTTGCCTTGAGGGCCGAGAAATGGCTCTCTTGGTCAGGGGAAGGTCTAGTTAGGAGGCAGTGGGGAACTGGGAGGAAGGATTTGTAGTGCTGTCACAAGAAGGCTCTGCTCCCAATGAGCCTTGTGTAGTAACAGTGGCAGCATGACATGCTAGCAGCACATACATTGCTGGACCCTGCTTGCTGAGCTCTACCAGTAGACACATTTCATCTTCCCAGAGGCCAGTGACATGGGTGCCAGTATCAGCGCTGTGCCCCAGATTTGGAAATTGGGGCATAGGGAATCTTAGCTTTGCTCTAGATCACCCAGGCTGCAATGAAGCTAAGACACACTCTGAGCCCCAAGGGGCTTGCTCAGTTTCCTGACCTCAGGCCTTTTCACTGAGGGATTACTGTGATTTTTGTCTCTGGTCCCCAAGACTGGTGCCAAACTAACTACAAATATCCACAGAGGTGGCTTGCCACACTGGGATGCACACCCTTACACCCAACCTGTTGAATAAGAAGGCAGGTTATTGTGTGTGTGCGTGTGCATGTGCATGTGTGCGTGTGTGCGTGCGTGCGTGTGTGTGTGTATGTGTGTGTGTGTGTGTGTTGTGAGATAGGGTTTATCTGTGCAGCTAGTGGCTAACAACCATCTGAAACTCTAGTTCTGTGCTGGATAGCTTTAGTGTCAACTTGACACACCTGGGTTGAGGGAGCCTCAATTGGGGAATTGCCTTCATTGGACTGGCCTGTGGCCATGTCCATGGGGCATTTTCTTGATTGTTGAGTGATGTGGGAGGGCCCAGCCCACTGTGGGTGGTGCCACCCCTGGGCAGGTGGGCCTGTGTTGCATAAGAAAGCAGGCTGAGCAGGGGCCAGGAGAGCAAGCCAGTAAGCAGCGTTCCTCCATGGCCTGTGCTCTAGTTCCTGCCTCCAGGTTCCTGCCCTGAGTTCTTACCTTGGGCTCCTGGATGAACTGTAACCCAGGATATGTAAGCTAAATAAACCCTTTCCTCCCCAAGTTGGTAGTGGTCAGAGTATTTTGTCACAGCAATGAAGAACAAACTAGGACAAGTTCCAAGGCATCCAACCCCCCTCTTCTGGCCTCCACAGGCATTACATAACACAGGTGCACTTACATACACACAGGCAAAACACTCATACACATAACATATAAATAAATTTATATTAAAAAAATAACTAGATGGCTTTTATAACAGGATGCTGGAGGTCCTGTGACTCACTCAGGAATCATCCCTGGCCATTGCCCACTGCAGTACCATGGCTGTCCCTGGAAGGATGCTCTGCAAAATAGAAATGTGAGAGTCCTAGGAAATACCATCTGCCCCTGGGAGGCCATGCTGAAGTAGACTTCCCTGCAGAGGAGGAAAGCAGCAGTGAAGTGGGGGCAGGCAGCACAAACAACATGATTCATATGGACATCTTTGAAACTTTTTTTTTGAGACAGGGTCTCTCTGTAGCCCCAGCTGGCCTGGAACTCACTATGTAGATCAGGCAGGCCTTGAACTCACAGAGATCCACCTGCCTCTGCCTCCCAAGTGCTGGGATTAAAGGCGTGTGCCACCACCTGGCTGAAACATCTTTGAGTCAGTGTTGGGGTGGTCAGAGGCTCCAGAGCACAGAGGACTTTAGGACTAAGCAGATGATAAGGAGATGCTGAGGGGGTAGCATCCAAGACTAGTACCCACAGACCAATAGGGAGCCTGGCTGAACAAGCCACCTGAAAAGAATGGCAGTGGCTGCCCCAGCTTTAGGTCTCAGGAGATGGTTGTGTCAGTCTGAACCACGCAGAGAGGGGCATGCTTTGGGCCTGCCCTCTGCTCAGCCCATCCCATGTGGCAACAGCCCTGGCTATGGCTGGAACACCTCAACTAGAACCAAAGGCCAGAGTTACATGGCCAAGCCCCTGGAAAACATGGTCGCAGGAACTCAAATAAATCTTTTACAACAGTGGACTGGGACTTATGGCCTCATGTGGGGCTTTAATGATGGAATTCAAACTTCCGCAGGACACACTGAGCCCACAAGAAACGCTTCACATTTTATAGTACCCAGGAATACATATGCGCTGTCAGCTTTGCAAGTGAGTGACTGGTTGATAATGTGTTTGGCATCTACAAGAGGATGAGACTGCTGTGGATTTGCAAAGATCCCAAACAGTTGAGGTAGGACAAGTGTGCCACAGGGACATCCAGACACCCAGCTGTGGGCCACTTCTGCTCTGTGGTATGACTTTCTTACAAAGCTATCATACTCCTGACTGCTAACACATAACAAAGTCTGCCACATGCACCCCTAAAACAGTAACAGGAAATGCTTTCAGTGCTATACTCCTCTGGATCTAATGATGCTATTTTTAGCCATCTTCTCAGACTTAATTTCCAATTTTATCCTATAAAGTTCTAATTGATTCCACTCCCCCGATCTCTCACTTGATGAGGCCGTGAAGATCATTGGGTGGTTTCTGTTGGGCTTGAAGTGGTTTTGTTATTGTTGTTGTTTTTTAAAGGCTTTACACATCACATACATCTCTCTTACAACAGGCCTTCTTCCCAGGGGGTTAACAGGCCTTCTGAAATGTCTATACATCGTGCCGGAGTCCCAAGACCCTGACACCGTTTCTCTCCGGTGCTTCCATCTGTGGGGTGAAGGATGACACTCCACCAACAATGTGATGTGAATTTTTTTTTTTTTACTTGTCCTAACATCCAGAGGCAGGGAAAGGATGCCAGGCCACTTCTGCTCCATTGGTTAGAGACACTTCAAAGGTCCTTTACATCCTTCCTGTAAGGTGAACCGGGGACCACTTGCCCCTCTCCCTGCTTTTACAACCATTCCTAGTATGCAATGGGCCCCTCCCATAACCTCACTAATCATAAGCTGGAATGGGGGAAAAGAGGGTCTGTAGAGTCCTTGCCAGGCATCAAGAGCCAAGGAACCAGGAAGATGGGACCTTTTTTGTTTTTTGTCTTTTTGAGACAGGGTCTCCCTATAGCCCCAGCTGTCCTGGAACTCACTGTGTAGACCAGGCTGGCCTTGAACTCAGAGATCCGCCTGCCTCTGCCTCCCGAGCGCTAGGATTAAAGGTGTGCGCCTTTAAACACTGTCTTGCCTGCTGCCCCACTTCATGCCATATGTCAGCCACATTGAGCTTCACTCCAGACCTGCAGGTAGGTTTCTCCCTGTCACATCTTGCCTCCCTCAAATAAGATGCTCCACTGAGTAGACAGACCCCTAGTGTTGGGGCTCTTACTGAAACTGCCACACTGTAAGTTGTAAGTTGTCAATGTAATTTAAGTTCCAGAGAGCGAGACTCGTATTTATCTCACTAATAAAGGTCATAGGCAAGGCCACAATTAACATTTACTGAGCAGATACCCAGAACCAGACATGAGCCAAACACCACAGAGATTTAGCTCCCTTGATCCTTACCACAAACATGGGAGGCAGAGTGCCCAGGACTACTTGCATGTTACAGGTCAATGCACCATGGTTTAAAGATCAAAAGGGATTTTCCAAGGCCACCTGGAGAATATGGAACAGGGTGATGCTCAAACCCAGAGCCTGGGCTTCCAGAAGGCCCAGCTCACTGCTCTTAGCTCCCTGACTTATTCCTGGTAAAAGTGAGATGAAGAAACAGCATTTCTCTCAAAGTTCTATTGTGGCCCAGGCCATACTGGCAGACCTGTGCTAGTGATTTTGGGGTCTAGTGGACAGGGTTTACATGACTCCAATAGCCAGGATCCTAGAGCAGACACTGCTATTGCATTAATTTAGGTTGGAAAATAGGATATCTAGCTAGCTATCATCTATCTTCTATCTATCTATCTATCTATCTATCTATCTATCTATCTATCTATCTATCTATCTATCTATGTATCTGTTTTCTCTCCCTCCTTTCCCTCCCTCCCTTTCTTTTTAAAATATTTTATTTATAGCTGGGCATGGTGGCACACGCCTTTAATCCTAGCACTCAGGAGGCAGAGGCAGGCAGATCTCTGGATCTCTGTGAGCTCAAGGCCAGCCTGGTCTACATGGTGAGTTCCAGGATAGCCAGAGCTACACAGTGAGGCCCTGTCTCAAAAAAAGTAGGAAAGAACAAGAATAAACATAAACATAAAAAATTACTTGCTTCATTGAAACCAACAATCCTTCAAATAAACCACTAGGGGGCAGTGCTGCTGCCAGCTTGCTTGTCCCCAACTCTTTGAACAGTGAAATTAATAGACTATAATGCACTGCATGGTGTTCTCAAGGAAATCCTGTTTATTTAAACACATCTGTGTGTGTGTGTTCTCAAGCATGCATGCTTTTTGAGACAGGGTCTCCCTGTAGCCCCAGCTAGCCTGGAACCTGGAACTCACTATGTAGACCAGGCTAACCTTAAACTCACAGAGATCCGCCTGCCAGTACAGGGATCAAAGGCATGAGCCACCATGCCCAGCTCTTTCTTTCTTTTTAAAGACAGGGTCTCACTATGTAGCCCTGCTGTCCCAGAACTCACTGTGTAGACCAGGCCTGTCCCAGAAGAAATTCACTTGCCTCTGCCTCTCAAGTGTTGAGATTAAAGGCATGTGCCACATGCCTGGTCCTCATTACATATTTTTTTAAAATCCAGCAATTGCTGGGCATGATGACATACAAACCTATAAGAGCAGCACTCAGGAAGCTGGAGTAAGAGGATTGAGTTCAAGGCTGGCCCAGGCTACAGAATGTGACCATGGCTCATTAAAACAAAATAAAACCCAGTGCCTCCATCAAATGGCTCAAATGCACATGAATGGGTGTGCTACCATCATGCCTACCTGTGTGAGGACATCCAGCTGGCCCACAATGTGCTCTAGTGTGCTGGTCAGCGTCTGGGGCATGCTGATGGGCTCCTGGGGTTGGTCCTGCACTGACTCCAGACTCTTGCCTCTGCCTGGTGGGCCAGGGAAATCCATTTCTGGCTAAAGACAGAAAGAGATGAGTCCTTCAGTTTATTCAATACTTGAGGAAACATGGAGAGAGGAACATCTCCAAAGAATTATGTGAAAAGCCAGCAAGAAACCTGAGGAAACGTCTTCCAAGTGTTGGTAAGGAACAGCAGTGAGACAGGACTGCCATGTTCAGGTCCATATACCCATCCTTCACAGTAAGGCTATGAGGGAAGAATGGAGTCTGAGTGCCTCAAAGTCCAGGCTAGACGGGGCCCTGGCAAAGGGGCAGGTGGACCCATGGGTGCCCTCAGTATACTCTCAGAGGCCCTCAGGGAGGCTGAGTTATTTTTCTTCATTCATCATGCACCCTCCATGAGGCATCCTGGTGGGGCCACATGGCCTTGAAGTCACCCCTTCTCCCAGACAGCCTAACTCCAATTCCGTCTACCCAACGTGGACTGTCCCAGGCTTCACTAACACCTTCCTACAGGCCTAGCAGCTGTGGCCCAGAACTGGGAGGGGATAGTCCAACCCTCCCCTACCCCAGATCTCCTGGGAAAACAAAAAATTTCTGTGTGACTATACTGGCCAGATGGTTGGCAAGAGTCAGAATCCACAGGACAGGCACTGCTGGGCTGTTTCCAACAAGACTCCAGGAATGTGAGGCACTTGGGGTTTTTCCTTTAAGTCTTTCAGCCCCTAAGTCATAAAAGTTGGGCCCCTGCTCCTGACACAGGAAGCACCCTGCATATGTTAAGCAGGAGGGGGTTCCCTGAGCACTGGTGCCTAAGGGCAGGCCAGCAGATGCCCCAGTTCTGGATGCCTGCAGCTTCTCTGTGAACTGATCCCTGCAGGATTGCTGTGTGCAGTGATGTCTCTCAGTCAGCCCCAAACCTCAGTGACCCATAAACACCCCATCTTCCAACTCTTCGGGAGCCTGAGCTTTACAGCACTACTTCACTGATGAACATCCCAGATGGCACCATGTCATTCCTCACCTTTGCCAATCCTTTAGGGATCCCTGGAAGAAAAACCCAAGCCCTGACAAGGCACTCTGATCCACTCCACTTCCTTCCATGCCCCTCTTGCCTCTGTACCTTGGCACCTTGCCATGGGGTACTCTCATTTACCCTTCTTCCTCTGCTCAAGTATCTCCCCTCCTCACCAGGAGCTCTGTACTCCTGCAAACCAGGACCTCCTCCTGCCCTGGCCTGTTCCTCCAGCCATTGCATCTTCAGAACCAGGGCTAGGACACCGGGCAGATAAATCAATGCTGGCCCTCCCCACCCTGCCCATGTACTTGTGCTCCTCTTGCCTCCTGCTTGCACTCATCATTACCCTCCCCTCGAACCCAGGACATCACTAGGTTCAAAGCTTGCCAACCACCCATGCACCACAGAGTCAAGCCTACTCTACCCAGGCGGCCCCCTGCCTCCCAGAGTCAAGGCCAGCAGAGTATGCTGGGACTCATCTAGGGTACCTATGTGCCCACCCACCACCCATCTCTGATAGCACCGGGCTGTCTGCAGACTCACCGTCTGCAGCTGGTTACTCACACCTCCCCTCAATCTCTCCCCTTAGATTAATCCACAGCAACCAAGCCCTGGAAGATGCTCTGGCCTAGACACGTTCACCTGGCCTACATCAGGGTCTTGAAAAGAATGGGCCCAGGAGAGGATTCCTAAGTGACAGGAGGAATGCAAGGGCCGTATAGCACGTGGAATCTACCTGCATACTTTCCTTTATTAGGAAAGAGTCTCAAACTTATAAACCACAAACTCTCAAGAGCATATTGATGTGAACCTAAAAAAATGCAGGCCCTGGTAGTTAATGGAGAACTTGAATGTGAGATATGAGCCAGAGGGCATGCTAAAGAACAGAATCAGCGCCATGCCCACATGCCCATTGCTGACATGTCAGCTACGTAATATGATCATTTCCTAAGCCTTTGACTATCAGAGCCAGGGATCTTCCATTCCCTCCAGGGATTAACGCACTGCAGATCAACACCTACCCAGAAGCTTATTCCAATAGGAAACACATCAGAAGCCTACCAGCCTTGCCAGGACAGCCTAGAGCCCACCACAGTGGCTCCTAGGCCCAGGAGGTTCTGTCAAGAGACATAGCAGTGAGGCTGACTTCCCCATGCCTCTACTTTCTCATCTGTAAAGTGGGGTCAATGGCTGAGCTGTAAGGAGCTCATCTGAAGCTACCGAGCAAGCCTTGAAAACGGTTCACAGTCCTGTGCCCACTCCTTCCAGACAGGCATACTCTTCCCTTGGATACTGAGTCCCCATGGCTCCACCAGGAAAGACCACTAAGAGGATGGTACAACCCTTCTTTCCTGACAGCAGCATCCTTATGGGGAGGGCCAGACTGGCACTGCCTGATGCCCAGGAAGAAGAGAAGGGAAATTCTGAGTGTTTCTACAGAACAGTCCAGAAACTGCCAGTGTTGAACTGAGCCTCTGGAAAAACGGTGGATGATTGGGTGGGGAGTAAGCTCCAGCTTTAGCAACCCTCCTGAGCCAAAGTCAAGCAGGTCCAAGGGAGCAGTAAGGAGCAGAGCCACAGTACTCCAAGGTTTAGGAGAGAAACATGATCCCATGGATACCATCATTTCATGGGCTATCTCCCTATCACAACAAAGGAAACTGAGGCCAAGACAAGGAATGATTATCCAAAGCCCCCAGCCTCTGTCTCCCTGTCCACTCTCCTAAAAAACATGGTAGCATGCCTGGTGGGGTGGCTCATACCTGTAATGCCATCACTCAGAGGCTAGAGGACTGAGAATTCCAGGACTGCCTGGGCTACATATGGAGACTCTATCTAAAAAAAAGGAGGGGCAGGTTGCTGGAAAGACAGCTCAGCGAAGGGTAGGGGTGGGGTAAGGGGATAAGCACTTGCTAAGTTCGATTCCTAGAACCCACGATGTAAGAAGAGAACCAACTCCCAAAAGTTGTCCTCTGACCTCCATGCCCATGCTATGACACATGCACACAAATACACATACAATAATAATAATATAATAATAATAAAATAAAAATTAATAATAGTTCAAAGAATTCTTAGAACTTTTAGAAAGAATCTGGGATTGAAAGCTAAGCATGGTGGCATGTACCTTGTAATCCTAGTACTTGTGAGGCTGAGATAGAAGAATCACAAATTTGAGGCCAGCCTGGACTATACAGTGAGTTTAAGGTCACAATGAGTCTAGGCCAACCTGTCTCAAAGGAACAAAAACCCATCATCATAGCATTTAACAGGGGACCAGTCTGATGACTGCTGTTGTCTACTTGCTATCTACTACTAATGCTTTGTTTTAATGTCACCTTATTTACACGTCGCCTCACTGAATCCTTATGATGAACTTTCACAATAGGGATTAGCCATTTTATTTTTTGGATAGAAAAATTGGACTCAGGCAGGTTAAGTAATTAGCTCTCAATCATCCAGCTGGGACCTAAGCCCAAAGCATAGACTTTCTGGATACCAGGCAGCCCGTGACAGGTGACAGGTGATACTGGATGCAGCTGGGCTTCCAGGTACATAGTCTCTCTCTAGCATAATGGTCTCTGCATCTCTGTCCTACCCTGACTGTCCTGGAATGCCTGCCCAGCACAGAGCCTAACACGAGAGGCCCCATAAACACTTGATGCCTCAAAGAGCCCAACCCAATGGAGCAGTGAAATTCCCTTGTGATGAAACCTTTAATGTCTGCACTGCAGCAAACCACCAGCAGCCCTGCCCCAACAGCCTGCAGTCATTCACCTGCACTCCAGCATTTGAGGGCGGTGGCATTTCCTCTAGAGCCTGGCAAACGAGCACAAAAGCAGAGATGGAAAAGCTAAAGGCAGGAGTAGAAAGGGACACTCATAGCAGGGCTGTAATGACAGTGGCAGAATGACCATGGCAGCATTTAAGAGGCAATGTCACATCAGCATATGGTCTGCTTACCTCAAAGTATCCTAGGGTTTGGGTGGCTCTTGGGTATGATTAATACTTATTCTTCACTGTCAACCTGACTGCTTTAGGAGTCACTAGGAGATGCACCTTTGGGCATGTCTCTGAGGGTGTTTTCAAAGATTTAACAGAGAAAAAAGATCCACCCTAAATGTAGGTGGCATCATCCCATTAGTTGGGGGTCTCAGACTGATTAAAAAGGAGAAAGCACTGGGGGCATATGGCTTTAATCTCTGTACTCAGAAAGGCATAGGCAACGCAGAGGTTTATGAGTTTGAGGCCAACCTGGTCTACATAGTAAGTTCCAGGCCAGCCAGGGAAACAGTGAGAGAGAGAGAGAGAGAGAGAGAGAGAGAGAGAGAGAGAAAAAAGGAAACAAGGAGAGCGCTGAGTACCAGCATTCATCTCTTTCTGCTTCCTGACTGTGGACACAGTATGACTGGCCACCTCCCGCTCCTGCCATGCCTTCCTAAAATCATGATGGACTGTATCCTCTCAACCTGTGAGCCAAAATAAACCTTTGCTTCTGTTAGGTATTTTGCCACAGCAACAGGAAAATATATTTGTTATCACAAGTAACCACACCAAATTGTTCACAGCAAATATGCTGCTTTTGAAACAACAAAAAAGATAACTCTCAAAAGACAAATGTACTTAACTTTGTGGAAATTTCCCTTGGGACCTGTAGGTGACCCTTTTCATAAGCCCTGCTATAAGATTCTAGGCCAGTACAGTATGCCCACAGGCTGCCCTCCTAGGTTTCCGTTTCTTTGCCACCTCCCTGTCACCAAGTGTTCAGCCCTTCACATGGGCAGGAACGGAGATAAAAGCTGAATCTGTGGTTGATGTTCAATCATCCAGACACATGAGGCATCAAACCATAACATTTTTTCATCAAGAAACAAACCTGAACAGTCTGCAGGTGTTCTTGCCATAAGAAATCACTCTGGGGCTGACCTCCTGATGGGTCTCTAGGGTGACTATAGTCCCAGTTTTTTTTTTGGTCTTTTTGAGACAGGGTCTCCCTGTAGCCCCACCTGGCCTGGAACTCACTATGTAGACCAGGCTGGCCTTGAATTCACAGAGATCCTCCTGCCTCTGCCTCCCAAATGCTGGGACTACAGGCGTGCACCACCACGCCCAGCAGTCCCACTTTTTCATGCGGTAGACCTAGGTCACTGGAAGTTGGGGAAAGCATCAATCCCATCCTAACAAGAAAACAAGGGACGATCTAAAAGAATTAAAGCTTTCCTTGAATCAGAGAACTAAGGCCACAATTCACTAGGCCTGACATCTAAGGAAAGACAAACTCCTAAAGAAAACAAGGACTATTACTCATAGCCAACTGTGGCAAAGCACAGGAAGAGAGACTGAATGCCATACAAGTGGGTAATAAGAACTAAGTTACAGGGTTTAAAATTTTTTTAATGTTTTTTGTTATTTTAATTTGATGTGTATGAGTGTATGCCTGCATGTGTGTAAGTGCACCTGTGTTGTGCAATGCCACAGAGGTCAGAAAAGGGTGTTGGAGCCTGGGTTTTGTTCCCAGCATCCACATGGCAGCTAACCACCATTTGTAACTCCAGTTCTAGGGGATCTGATGCCCTCTACTTGCCTCCACAGGCATTGCATGACACAGGTGCACTTACATACATGCAGGCAATACTCAAACATAAAATAAAAACTTTAACAAAATAATTTAAAATAGGGCTGGAGAGATGGCTTAGTGGGTAAAGTGTTTGCCATGTAAATGTAAGGACCTGAGTTTAAATCCCCAGACTCCATATAAAACTGGGTATGATAGCGTGCATCTATAATCCTAGTAGCCCTATAGCTAGATGGGAGATGGAGACAGAATTCTTGGAAGCTTGCAGGTCAGTTAACCTGGGGTACACATCAGGGGAATGACAAAAGACACTGTCTCAAATAAGGTGGAAGGCTAGGACCAACACCCAAGGCTGTCCTCTGACTTCCACATATATGCAGTAGCATGTGTACACAAGCATGCATGCATGCACACATGCATGCACAGGGTTTAAAAAAAAGCCCTATCATGGATTTGTTTTCAGTGTTTTTATTTATTTTTAATTTTTATTTTATGTGTATGCATGTATTGTCTGCACATAGGTAAGTGCACCCGTGTCATGCAATACCAGCAGAGGTCAGAAGAGGCTGTCAGATCCCCTGGGACTGGAGTTACAGACAGTTGTTAGCTGCCGTGTGGATGCTGGGATTCGAACCTGGGTCTTCTCCAAGAACAACCAGTGTTCTTAACCACTGAGCCATCTCTCCAGCCCCTATATTTTTTGGCCTTTTCAAGACAGGGTCACCCTGTAGCCCCAGCTGGCTTGGAACTCCCTATGTAGACCAGTCTGGCCTTGAACTCACAGAGGTCCACCTGCTGGGATTAAAGGTGTGTGCCATCACACCTGGCTATTTAAAAATTTTTTTAAACTTTATTATTATGGAGAGATGTGTGTGTATGTGTGTGTGTGTGTGTGTGTGTGTGTGTGCAGGAAGAAGTGTGCACATATCATGGTGCATATATATGGTTAGAAGACAACTTTTGTGGAGTTGGTTTTCTCCTTCCACCTTTTTTGTTGTTGTTTTTGTTTGTTTTTGTCTTTTTGAGACAGGGTCTCCCCATAGCCCCAGCTGGCCTGGAACTCCCTGGGACTAAAAGTGTGCACCACCACACCTGACTATTTTTAAATTTTTAAATTTTTTAAAAAAATTTTATTATTTTTATTTTATGCATATGTGTATATTGCCTGCATATAGGTAAGTGCACCCATGTCATGCAATGCCTGTGGCGGTCAGAAAAGGCTGTCGGATCCCCTGGGACTGGAGTTATGGACAGTTGTTAGCTGCCATGTGGGTGCTAGGATTTGAACCTGGGTCTTCTGCAAGAACAACCAGTGTTCTTAACTGCTGAGCCATTAAGAAGTTTTATTAGTGTGTGTGCATGTGCACAGGCACATGCACCCATTATGGTACATGCATATAGTTAGAGGACAACTTTTGTTGTCCCTCCTGAGGGCTGGGATTAAAGACATGCACCACTGGCTGTTTTTTTAGTCCTAGCCTGCCTGGAACTCACTATGTAGAGATCAACCTGCCTCAGTCTCCCATGTGTTGGAATTAAAGGCATGTGCCACCATACCTGGCTTCTTTTACCTGTTAAGTGCGTTCCAGAGCTCACTCAGGTCACCAGCCTTGTGCAGCAAGTGCCTTTGGCTGCTGAGTCATCTCACCAGCCCCAAAATTTCATTTCTAAAAGTTATTTTTATATGTGCTGAGTATAAAATTTTGGGTTAGTATCTTTCAATTCTTTAAAGTAAGTTTTGGATTGTATTTCATGGAAGAATTCTGTCATTCTTACTTTTGAACACTGTATGTAATATTTGTGGATTTTTTTTTTTTTTTGTCATTTTGTTGGTTGTTTTTTTGACAGGGTCTCCCTAGTCACAGCGCACCTGGAAGTCACAATATGAGCCAAGGTGGCCTCGATCTCACAGAGATCCACCTGCCTCTGCCTCCTGAGGGCTGGGATTAAGCTGGGATTAAAGGTGTATACTACCATGCCTGGCTGTAATGTGTTTTTATTTCCTCTGTCTAAATCAGTCTCCCTTCCTTCCTTCCTTCCTTCCTTCCTTCCTTCCTTCCTTCCTTCTTTCCTTCCTTCCTTCCTTTCTTTTTTTCTTTACCTTCTCAGGCCCCTCATAAAACCATAAAATATCTATTAGTTTTCCAGTGTGGCTATAGCAAATTGCTACACTTGTGACTTGAAACAACAGGAGCTTATTTTCTTACAGCTCTGGGGTCAGAAGTCTGACATCAAGGTTGAGCAGGGCCACACTTTCTCCGGGTGTACTAAGGGAGAATGCCTCCTTGCCTTTTTAGCCTCTGCTGGCTCCAGAGTTCCTTGGCTTGTGGCTTCATCTTTGATTCCATCTCCATTGTCATTGGGTTTGGAAACAACCCCACACAGGATCATCTTATCTTGAGACTCTTAAGTTACATTTGCAAATATCCCTTTCTGAAGTAAGGCCACAGCACAGATTCTGAACATATGGGGGCGAGGGCAGCACTACTATTCAACCCAATATGAAATGCTTAGTTATTTCTTTTGTTGATGTTGTTTTGTTTTTAAATTCCAGACCGGTTTCACTGCAGCCCAGGCTGGTCTCAAACTTAAAATTCTCCGGACTTGGCCTTCTAGAGTATTGGGAATATAGGTATGCACCACCACACCCAGCTATTCTTGGGTTTAAGTCTAACAACATACATGAAAAACCTATGATGAAAGCTACAAAATGCTGAGAAAAATCAAAGACAATCTATTACTGAAGAGATAGGTACACCATGTTCAAATGTTAAAGGGTCAATGCTGTATGATGTTACTTTTCCCCCAAACCATCTAAAGACATCAAGAAACTGGCACTAAAATTTATACGAAGAAATCAAACAATTTTGAAAAAACAAGAATGAAAGTGCAATTAGAGGAGATTCATCCTACTGGAGTTTGAGATTTATTGGACAACTACCATAATCAAGATAGTGTGGTACTGATGGAAGAGAGACAAAGATCAAGAGAACAAACAGAGCCCAGAAAAAGACCCATAGATATTTAGCCAGTTAACATTTGAACTCCCTATGTAGACCATGCCAGCCTTGAACTCACAGAGATCCACCTGCCTCTACCTCCCAAGTGCTGGGACTAAAGGTGTGCACCCCCCACTCCAGGCTTAGCCAATTAATTTTAACAAAGGCATACAATTTAGTAGAGAAAAGATAGCATCTTCAACAATTGCTATGATATTTAGATATCTATATGCAAAAAAGAAAGAAAAGATATAAAAATTAATTTGAAATGGATCATAGACTTAAACATAAAACCTAACTAAACCCATAAAACTGGTATACATTTTCTTCTAAAACACAGGAGAAAATCTTTGTGACCTTGTGCAAAGATTCTTGGTTTATACGGAGTTCCAGGCCAGCTGGGGCTACAGGGAGACCCTGTCTCAAAAAAACCAACCAACCAACCAACCAAACAAACAAACAAAAAACAAGGGGCTAGAGATTAAGAGCACTGGCTACTCTTGCAGAGGACCAGGTTTGATTCCCATTACCCATATGGTGGCTAGCAATCATCTCTAACTCTAGTTCCAGGGGATCTGACACCCTCTTCTCACATCCGTGGGCATCGCATGACATGGGTACACTTACACACATGCAAGGAATACACTCATACACATAAAATAAAAACAATAAATAAAATATTAAAAACAAACAGGGGCTGGAGAGATGGTTCAGCGGATAAAAACACTTACTGTTCTTGCAGAAGACCCAGGTTCAAATCCCAGCACCCATACAACAGCTAAAAACTGTCTGTAACTCCAGTTCCAGGGTATCCAACAGCCTCTTCTGTCCTCCTTGGGCATTGCACAACATGGGTGCACTGACCTACATGCAGGCAATGCACTCATACACATAAAATAAAAATAATAAAATATTTTAAAAAACAAACAAAAGAAAATAAAGCAGTAGTTGCCTGTATGCACAAAGAAATAGAAGTAAACAATTTGGAATAATGAAAATATTCTATATCTTGATGGGAGGGGGTTACATGACTATATCTGTCTGCCCAAACTCAGAACTGCTCACCTTTTCATTGGTGAATGTTATTTGTAATTTATAAAGTTTTAACAACAACAAAAACCCTAAAGATATAATTAAACCTACAATGTCCTCAGAGCCCACCTATCCAGCATATGACACACTTGACACTGCCACCACTGCCACTCTGCACTCAAGTTGAAAAGTGCCACCTCACCACAGAACATTACCAAAGGGTCAAACTGCAGGCTGATGACTCTAGGTGAGGCCCATGAGGCTTGCCATCAATATGGGAATTATAGTTTATAACATGTAAAGCCAGAGAATTTCATTGCAATGTAGTTCAACTCCTAAAGCCTCAGTCTACCCAGGTGAGGAAGGTGAGGAAGCAGGGGACCCACTGGCAGGGTTTCCCAAGCAGTAGTTGTCCAGCCCTCAAGGTAGGGAATCCATGCAGAGATGGAGCAAGATTTGCACACAGCTGGTGAGAGGCCAGGAATGGTTGGAATTTGACCATAAGATGTTGTGAGCTGAGCTAACAGAATGGCCTCTGTGGGAGGGTGGGTAAATAATGATCAACACTTGCTTAAGGTGCACATTTCCCCTTTTCTTTTAATCTTTAACCCTGAACCTTGTCTTCTGCCCAGGCTCCTCCTGAAACTCAAACTGTAATGAACAAGCATGAACCCATGGCTTAACATCAGGCCCAAGTGGAGCGACTAAGGAGACCTAAGGCTGGGCTCTCTCACTGAATCCTTGCATAGCCTGCCTGGTCACTGCCACTTGGCACAACAAAGCTCTTCACTGTGTTTCCAAACAGGGCTGAGTGTAACATCAGGATTGGGTACACACACACACACACACACACACACACACACACACACACACACACACAAATTAAGCCTCTTCAGTTTAACCTTTCACGGGACTTCTCGATACCGTCTGCTCAGCGTGCATGAGGGGCTCAGTCAGAGGTGTTTCTTTGTCCTGACGTCAGGCCTTTGGCTGTTGACAATTTGCTCTCAGGAAAAGCTAACTGCTGCCTTCATGTTTGCTAAACCTGGCCCTGGGGAGGGAATTAGACAAAGGGCACAGCTCACTTGGGCTCAGCCTCAAGCCTAGCTTCTCAAGTGGAAGAAGCAGGGCTCTTTTCTCAAATCAAAGTTTGAAAGAATTATGGTACTGTGCTTGCCACACATCTTTGCAGACTAGATATACTTCAGTCTTATTTGTTCTGTAATTTAAGGTTCCAGCCTGGAATCCATGAAGAGAAGAAGCTTCTAGTTCTAAACACAGCCTTGAACCCAAGAGGAATTCTGGTTTTTAAAAAGCATCTAATTGTTTGGCAGTCTGACCAATGTTCATCCAAGCCAATGGGAGCATGAGCCTGGGGTTAGCTTACTGCTGCTGCCTTTCTAGGAATATGAACTTGTGTGTTTCCCCATATCAGGCTCTAGGGAAGGCAAAATTCTGGGTCATCTGCATAAAATCAGAGACACAGAGACATAGGGACAAAGGGCCCGGGTCAAAACAGCAGCCTGTAAACTGAATGTGACATGGCAACCAAAGATCCTAGACAGGTCTCAGGGCTACACTTTGACCCTAGGCTTCCACTGCTGGGAAAGTGAGCTCATGTCCTCAAAACGAAGAAGTAATACATAGGCCTGACCAACAACTAGATGCCAGGCCCTCCCTGCCACACAGAACCAGTGCAATCTGAGTTTCAGAACCACAGGCAACATGGTGTATGCTCTCATCTCATGGCTCCCCCTCAGAGAGGCAGGGGCCATGGAGGCTTCATTACACTGTGCTGCTCTCACACCCGTGGGCATGGGGGAGATGCTAAATAGGCAAACCAAGGAACCCCACTCTCCTGGCCCTAAAGCTGGGACAGCTACTCCTGGGCTTATGCCCAGCCTGGCTTGCAAACTTCTAAGCATTTTCCCCAAACAGAATGTGATTCTTCAAAGGAGGGAAAAGAACACCTTGGCAGGCAGCAAATGGAAAGTTATTTTGTTTTCACATTTGCCCCCAGAAGTGGGTAGAAGCTGTCCTACTGAAATGATACACACAGGTGAGGGAAGCCAGAGAGAAGCAAGATGAAACCAGAGAAGCAATTTCAAACTAGTGGAGGCCTTGAGAAAGCAACTAGCCATGTCCTTCATGTAACATTTCTTGGCCCAAAAGAGGTCCCTGGCCTTTATCCCTGGAGGGACTGGGGGATAGGAAACAATAACCAGCCTGTTGGGGCTGAAGACTTTCTGACCATCACATCTGCCAGGGCACAGCCAGAGGCACACATAGGTGGAAGCAAGGTAGGGCAGGAGGTCAGAACACAGGAAGTAGAGCAGGAGAGTGAGTTCTAGGACCTTCTACATGGTCCATAGGAGCCTCAGGAGGAGATAGGACCATCCCAGCAAAGCCTGTATCTACCCTTCCATATAGTCTGACCCAGACTTACTAGAGCAGGTACACTCCTGAAGCATCCTCAGAAAGGATACAGGACTAGCAAGGTGGCCCAGCAAGTAGAGGCTCTTTACTTGAACCTGATGACTTGAGTTTGATTTCTGGGAAACACATGGTTGAAGGAAAAAAACGACTCCCTCAGGTTGTCCTCTGACCTCCACATGTGTGCACATACACAAACAATAAAACTTTAAACGTTTTTAAAATTAGGTAACATTACATATTTAGTAGATAAGCAGCCACCCTGAACTACTGACCAAGCATTCACTTGGGCCATGCATGTGGCTCCCTACAGGGTAGCTCCTGTTCAGCTCAGTTCCAAACCATTCCCAAAGGTCCATTACAGCTCACAGCTGAGTATCTCAGGGCTACATCTACCCTCTACCTATAGGAAGAAATGCCTACCACAGAGCAAGCACCTGAATTGAGCGGGAGATCAAGAATCATGATAAAGCTCAAGTGTTGACTATAGTTTTTTAAGTTTATTTTCTTTTACTTTTCTGGTCTTTCTGAGACAGGGTCTCCCTGGAACCCCAGCTGGCCTGGAACTCCCTATGTAGACCAGGCTGGCCTTGAACTCACATAGACCTGCCTCTCGAGGGCTGGGATTAAAGGCATGCGACACCATGCCCGGTGGCTTTTTTTTTTTTTAAGATTAAATTTCTTTGAACTAAATTTAGACTTGGAGAAAAGTTGCAAAAAATAGTACAGAGAGTTTCCATGTATTCTTCCCTGAGTGTTAACATCTTACATAACCACAGGACAATGATGAGGCCAAGAAATTAACACTGGGAAACACCACAAACCAAAGTTAGGAGCCTCTGTGAGCTGCACCAGTTTTTTGGCTGCTAATGTCCTTGGATCTCCATGTCTAGACAGGATCCTACCAGGACTTCATTCACATTTGCTTGTGTGTGCATGATGTACATGTGTGGACATGTTCGTGTGTGTGCATACCTGGAGGACAGAGGTCAACGTTGGGTGTGTTCTTTAGTTGCCTTCCACCTTGTATTTCCAGACAGTGTCTCTCTCTGAACCTGGGACTCATCCATTCTGCTAGGCTGGCTGGCTAGGGAGCTCCAGAGATCCTCCTGTCTTTGCCTCCTTGGCACTGGGATCTACAGATGGTCACTGCCACACCCACACCCAGCTTTTCTTTTTTTTTCTCTTTTCCTTTTTTCATATTTTTTTATCTTCTATTTTTTTGTTCTGTTTATTCATATTTTATGTGTATGAGTGTTTTGTCTACATGTATGTAAGTATACCACTTGAATGCAAAGCCCATGAAGGCCAGTAGAGGGCACTGGATCCCCTGGAACTGGAGTTTCAGCACTGCCCATGTGGGTGCTGGGAACTGAACTGGGGCTCTCTGCAAGAACTGCCAGTGCTCTTAACAGCTGAACTGTTTCTCCAGCCCCAGATTTTAGTAGTTTTTATTTTATGTATATGAGTGTTCTGCCCACATGCAAGTAAGTGCAGTACCCATGGAGACAGGAAGTGGGAGTCAGATCTCCTAGAACTGGAATTAAAGATGGTTGTGAGCCACCATGTGGATGCTGGGAACCCAACCTGGATCCTCTGCAAGAGCAGCCAGTGCTCTTAGCCACTGAGCCATCTCTCCAGCCCCATACCTGTCCCTTTATATACTCATATATACTGGGGTTCCAAACTCAGGTCCTTGTATTTGCTTAGCAAGCACTTTACCAACAAGCCATTTCCCCAGCCCCTTCACCCACATTTATTATATATTTAGCCTCATATACTCTGTATCAGTTCCTTAGTCCTACTTGTCTTTCATGACTGATACTTTTGAAGAATATCAGTCAGTTATTTTGTCCAATGTCAACCAATTTGGGTCTACCTGATGTTTCACTAATTCAGGTTACAAATTTTGACACTGCCACAAAGGCCATGTTGACATTGCAGGGTCTATGTAGACAGGACTTAATGCTGTTGGTGCTGACCTAGATTAGTGGAGGCACTCACCTCTCTGTAGATTTCTTTAACGCAAAGCTACTTATTTTCCCCTAGTTAATTTGGGGTCAGGAAGGACAACTGGATTTTTAAAAGGGAATATGCTGTTGTCTCTACAAACTGTGTCAGCCCAGCTTCCTGATGGCTGCAGCTGCCCCACAGATGAGAGGCATCTAATGAAGATGAGCAGCAGAGCGACGTCTCTGGAAGACGCCAAAGCATTTGGTGACAAAGAAGAACAGTAGCAGTTTATTTATAGATCCACTTGAAGACAGCTCATTGTAACTACTGGAGTTGAATTTTTAAAGCCTCAGGAACAAAGGCTAGCTATTTTAAACTCTCCTTGCACTTAGTTCAATGGAGAGTGTTAGAGCCACCGACCATACCCTGGGCATCACTCCCAAATTCAGTAATTCACATTTTGTGCAGCATCTCAGGACATGAACCAGGCCTGCCAAGACATATACCCAGGCTGGGCTCTACCCAACCTGAAAAGGCAGCTGGCTTCAGATAGGCCAGTTCTTTGCCAATATCCCATACTTCCCACTTCCCATACTTCTCACAGCCACTCTTTTTCTGGAAAATGAAGTTGCAGACAGTTATGTGAACTACAGTTACATCATCTCTCTCTCCCCTACCCCTGCAGGCTTTGAAGAGGACCAGCACCACCCAGAGGATGCCCACCCCAGGACGGACTGCAGTAGCTGGCCTACCTGCCCCTGACAGAGAGCTGGGAAGAACCAAGCAGCTCACACAGTACAAAACTCCCAGAGAAAAGTGAGGGTGGCACAAGTCCAGAATTACCCCTTGTCCCTGGCCTGAGACTCCAGCTGCAGGCTAAAGACCCTGAACCCCTCCATGAACCAGAACCATGGGTAGGGTGACCTTGAACTTCTGATCCTCTTGACTCTAGCTCCTGAGTGCTGGGGTTACAGGCGTGCGCCACCATGCCTGCTTTTATCTGGGGCTAGGGATTGAACCCACACTTTGTGAATGTTAGGCAGGCACTCTACCAGCTGACCCACAACCCCAGACCCACAAAATGCCATTCTTGACACAATGTGGGAATATGTGCTAGGTATTTGTTATGAAGGAATTACTAATTTTGTTGAATGTGATAAGAGCCTTACAATTATATAACCAAGAAAAGTCCTTATTTAGAGTAAAATGTTATATCTGGAATTACTCTAGGTCTTTTTTTAAAAAGTCTGGGAGAAAGATAACATAAAATTTGCAAATGTGGAAACTAGGTGAGGGGTCCGTGGGGGTTGTTATATTATTCCCTGCACTTTTTGTGCTAATTTGAAAATCTTTTATAAAATTTTTTATTTTTTTATGTGTGTGTTAAGTGCTCCTTAAGAAGCAGATGTCAGAAGAGGGCGTCAGATCCCCTGAGACTGGAGTTACGGACAGTTGTTAGCTGTCATGTGGGTGCTGGGATTTGAACCTGGGTCTTCTGCAAGAACAACCAGTATTCTTGACTGCTGAGCCATCTCTCCAGCCCCTGGTGAAATATTTTTATATGGCTGAGTAATTCACAACTGCTGATTAACTTGGATGTTCCGCAAGAACAACCAGTGTTCTTAACTGCTGAGCCATCTCTTCAGCCCCCAAAATCTTTATAATATAAAAGTTTTTGTTTTGTTTTAATAAAAAGTGCTTGCCAGTAACTGAGCAAGCTGTAGAGCTGAGGCCAGGTTGGGGGACCCCAGCAGGAAGCATTCACAGGATCTCTGCCATGCTGGTGCCCTGGGATTTACAGCATGGGAGGTAGCTGACTTTAAGTCCACAAAATGTCCAGAATAGCCATTGGGGTGCCCAGAGAGAGCCTGTGATGGCAGTGGCTGTATTCCCTGAATCCACAGCAATGTCCAGACCTTCAAAGCAACTAATTGTAAGATAATCTCCATGGAAACCATCTATTCTGATTTTTTTTTGCCATGGTAACCAATAAGAACATAAACATAAGCATTATCCACCACCCTTCCACCACATGGGCAAAGCTGCCAGCCAATCTGGAAAACATAAACTGCAAAAGGTTTTTTTCCATTTCAAATGAAAGGAAGTTCTGGAACTCCAGTCCAGACATGCAGATCCTACCACTCTTTGTGGCCTGCTAGCTGCCCTTAGCCACCCATGCTATGTGCCATAAAATGAACAAACAAGGCAGAAAGTGACTTCATTTATTCTAGGATCATGAAAAAAATGCCTCAAGGGCAGAGTCAGAGTCTGTCTCCAGGCTGAAGCCATGCTGCCCACACTGCCTGAGGACTGCTGGCATGGGTCCTCTCCACCCTGATTTTCTGAGCACCCTTTACCAGGTACATGCTGGGCGCTGTGGGGAAAGCAAGGCTCCAGCCTTAGGGCTGTGAATAACTGATGTGGCGGGGGGGCTACTCCAGGAAGGAAAGTGCTCTGGGTAGGTGTAGTAGGAAGAATTTCCAGGGCTGGCAGATGGCTCAGCAAGTAAAGGTGTTTGCCACCAGCTCTGATGACATGAGTTAGAGCTCCAGGATCCACAAAAAACTTCCCAAAAGTTGTCTTCTGATTACGTATGCATGCGCGCGTGCGCATACACACACACACAAAATTTAATTTAAAAACCAGGGGCTGGAGAGATGGCTCAGCAGTTAAGAACACTGGTTGTTCTTGGGGAAGACCCGGGTTCGAATCCCAGCACCCACATGGCAGCTAACAACTGTCTGTAACTCCAGTTCCAGGGGATCCTATGGCATTGCACGACATGGGTGCACTTACCTACATGCAGGCAATGCAAATAAAATATTTTTTAAATTTTTTTTAAAATATTTAAAAATCAGGGTCTAGCTGCCAGTGTTAAGGTGGGCTACAGGCCTGTTCTCTGTGGCCAGGATGGGCCACTGGCAACTCATCCACTTTCACATCATGCAACTGATGAACCTGCTCTTTCTGTGGGTGGGGTCCACACTGCATCTGCACAACCACACCATGACCATGTGCAGCCACTATGACTCCTTTCCTGTGTGCACCTCCCTCTCTTTTTGGAGACACTTCTGACATGACCTCCACTGGCCTAGACTAGTGCCTAGCCAGGAAGACCAATAAACAGGTGTTTGTCAGCTATAACCTTCAAAACACAGGCAGTGACTTCAAATTACTTATAGAAAACAGGATCAAGGAAGAAATGGAGAGTTTTCCAGAAAAGTTGTGGGTGGCAGAAGAGAGAATTTGTAATTTATGTACAATGTACATTTAAATAAATAGACTGGATTTGGTTTTGTCAAAAAATAAAATAAAAAATGTATTTAAGAAAGAAAAAAGAAAAATAATAATTTCCAGCCTGCTAGACTCCTGGGGAAGGCTGCATGGAGGTGGTGCCATCTGGAAACAGCGTAAAAAGACGAAGACAGGTGACAATGGCCCAGACATGCAGAGTCAGCCTTAAGCAGCTGGGTTTATTTCTACATGTGGCTTGCTTTTCCCACTTTCATGTTTCTGGGTTTTAAAAATAGAACCAAAAGAAAAGATAAAACAAAAGAAAAGGGAGAGAAAGGGCCTCTGAGGCCCAAAGCCTCAGTTCTCATGCAGTCTACTGTGCATCACCCAGCTGACTAGGTTCTTACGGCCTCTGCAGGCCATAAGAGGTAGAGTGGTGACTTGTTAGCACCATTAGCGAAATAGCAGTGTCACAGCAGTGGCTCCAGTAGCTGAAATGACAGGTGTCCCAGGACTGTGTGTGTGTCTCACAGTAAAGCACTGTGATGTCTGCTGTCCCTCTCTGTGATTCAGAATCACAATCCCACTTGCAAATGGAATTACCAATAATATTGAACCCACGATTTGGCTGCCAGGGGAAAGGAAAGAGTTAATGAAGCTCAGAGATGAGTGTGTGTGGCTGGGTTTTCGTGCCAGATGTGGAGCGGAACCTGAGGGCCTCCAGGTGTTGTTTGAATTCAGGAGCCAGGTTCATCCATCTTTAGAACACAACTTTCTTAACATGCCATGCCCTGGATGTCAAAAGCACACTTGCCATTGCTATTCATCATCAAAGAGGCCTTGCATTAAAGAGGCCTTTCTTTCTTAGCATCACACTACTTTACTCTACAGAGGGGGACCTACATACTTGCAGAGCTACAATGAGCCCTGCAAAAGGACAGCTCAGACAAGAGCGTCCTGGAATCATTCATCACCTCTGTTCTTGCTACCTGGAGATACTCCTCCAAAGGCTTGGGGAAAAGACCATCTAGGAGTTTAAATGTTAAGTCACTAACACAATCTACCTCACGGACAGTCACTCTTCAGCTCTCTAAAGCCAGTAGGCTCTCTAGAAGATGGGAGCCAGACTAGGTACCCACATCAACAGGATGAAGGTGGGAGACAAGGATACCAAGAAAGGAAACACTGAGGACTATGCAGGAGGCAGGTGGCTTGCAAATGTAGATTCAACAAATAACTGGATTAGTGGCAGAATAACTAATGGCAGGTCAGGAGGCAAGAGAGGAAAACAGACCTGGCTGAGACCTACAGCAGGGCCATAGTATCTTCCTTACCAAAATTCTCTGCTAGTAATAAAACTGTCTTCCTACCTAGTTCTAAGCAGACTGATAGGTGTCTGCTAGTTTAAAAGGCTCACAGGGCAGCAATGGGATTTCTTTGAATTACTGGGATTCAAACTAAAGTAACACCCCTTCTTCCCAACACCCCTTTTCCACTACAGTGGGTTGAGAGGGACACTGATCCTTCAATGGCCTCTCCAAGGCTGTAGCTTCTACCAGTCATAGAAACTTCTAAGATGGAAAAAAGACTCCTTGTCTAGGATGCCAGAAACGACCATCTACACCATTTTCCAAAAGATCAATGATTTTCAAAATGGGTCCCTGTACCAGCAACATCAGCACTTCCTAAAATGCATTAGAACTATAAACTCCTTACTAAATCAGACAATGTGGGGATGGACACAGCCAGCAATAAGCTTTAACAAGTCTACAAAGGCCACGATGCACACTTAAGACAGAACCAGTGTGAGGGACTTATGACAATAAATGCCAAATGTCAAAAGGCCTGTCTTATCCCCAGTAATGCCTGGGAAGCCCCGCTAACATGTCTGGATGAACTTCTGCAAATGTTGTCTCCTGTTTGCCAAACACAATTGTCCCTTTATGGAAACAGTCATTTTAAAAACCATGTACCTGGCAATCAGCTGTGCCCTCAGGAAGGCAAAGAAGACAGGATCCTGCCTGTCCTGGGGCTGGCAGAGGAGCACTGGAATCTTTGGTGCTCTTGTATAGCTGTGTTACCCACTAGCTACTAATCAAGGGTGCTCTGTTTTAAGCAGGAAATTTTCTTTTAAAAAGTGTCAGTTTGAGGCCAGGTGTGGTGGCCACGCCCTTAATCTTAACACTAGGGAGGCAGAGGCCAGCCTGGTGTACACAGCAAGCTCCCGGTCAACTGAGGCTACAGGGAAACCCTGTCTCAACAAAAAAAAAAAAAAAAAAAAAAAGGAAGAGGGAGAAAAGGTAAGGTCAGTTTGCACTGGGCGTGGTGGCACATGTCTTTCATCACAGCACTTGGGAAGCAGAGACAGCCAGATCTTTGTGAGTTTGAGCTAGCCTGGTCTACATGAGTGCCAGGATAGCCAGAGCAGCAGAATGAGACCTTGTCTAAATAAATAAATAAATTAATTAATTAATTTATTAATTAATTAAATAAAACTGGGAGGTGGAGAAAAGGTAAAGAGAAATTGCTATTATTCTTGCAGAGTACCCAGGTTTGGTTCCCAGCACCCACATGGCTGCTCAAACCATCTGTAACTCCTGTTCCAGGGATCCAACACCCTCTTCTGGCCTCTTCAGGCACCAGGTACACACATGGTACAAAATACATACATGCAGGCACACACATAAAATAAAAATAAATAAATCTCTTTTTTTTTTTTGGTCTTTTTGAGACAAGGTCTCCCTACAGCCCCAGCTGTCCTGGAACTCACTATGTAGACCAGGCTGTCCTTGAACTTACAGAGATCTGCCTGCCTCTGCCTGCCTCTGCCTGCCTCTGCCTCCCCAGGGCTGGGATTAAAGGTGTGCATCACCACGCCCGGCAAATAAATCTTTTTTTAAGAAAATGTCAGTTTGGGAACATATATTGAACCTTCTTTCTAATATGTTCTCTTCCCACTGAAACTAAAAAGCCTAGAATACTTCCCATGAATTTCATTCATATAAAGGTGAGAAAAAGTACTCTTGAATTCAATTCATATAAAGGTGAGAAAAAGTACTCTTGTCCAAAAATTCCTATCATCCAGAGAGGCTGTGATAGCCACCCCTCTGCAGAATGGCCTTTTGCAGAATGAACGTATGAAGTGGAAAATGCCCAAAGGACACAATGCTGGCTGGTGGGGAGTTAGTGCACACAGTCAAGACAATCTGATCTTATTCACATGGATAAGAGATACTGTGCACAAGGCCAATTATTCAGCTTGAGGGTGTGAGCAAGGCAAGAACCCACAACACCACAACACATTAAGAGGTTGATCTCTGTGAGAGCAAGGCCTGCCTGGTCTACGTAGAGAGTTCTAGGCCAGCTAGGTCTACAGGAGACCCTGCCTTTAAAAACATGGGGGGATGGGGGCATAGCCAGACGTGGTATGAACACCTTTAATCCCAGCACTCGGGAAGCAGAGGCAGGTTATCTCTGAGTTAGAGGCCAACCTGGTCTACACAGTGAGTTCCAGGTCAGCTGGGGCTACAGGGAGACCCTGTCTCAAAAAGACCGAAAAAAAAAAAAAAAAGAGGGGGGGGTACAACGTGACCACCAGAGATGTTCTGCACCCAGAGGCAGGGGCAACTCCATGTGTTGGAGTTTGGCCTCATGAAACCAACCCTTTTCCAAGCTATATAACTTCTTGGGCATCTGATTCACTGGCAGCAGGCAGAAAGCCAAGAATTCCTTTTAACAGTCTTTTAAAAAGCCAAGCGCCAGAAATGGGGTCAAGTGGAAAAGAGAGAGGCTCCTCTTTAAGACACATAAATCTGGGGATCATTCTGCTTCAGATACCCATAATGCCCTTCCTGCTAAACATGCTCTTGAATCCACTCTGCGTGTGTGTGTGTATGTGTGTGTGTGTGTGTGTGTGTGTGTGTTTTGAGGCAAGCTCTCATATAACTCAGGCTAGCTTCAAGCACCTTATATAGCAGAGGATGACCTTGAACTTCGGATTCTCCTCCCTCTACCTCCCACAGGCTGGGATTACAAGCATGCATCATCAGACCCAGCTTAAATCCACATTTCTCACTACTGAAATCAAATGCCAAGCCAGAAATTTGTGTTCTGGGAAACAAACCCAAGCCAGGAAATCAATTTGCCAATATTCTGAATATTTGTGTTCTCCATAAAGTTCATATATTGAAATCTTAATCCCCAACATGATGCTAGGAATTGGGGCTTTGGGATATAACTATATTATGAGGATGGAGCCTCCATGATTAGGATTGGTGCCCTTATAAAAGATCCCAGGGCTCTAGCCAACCCCATCTACTACATGAGGACATAGAAAGGCACCACCAGATCCTCATCAGTGACTCTGCCAGTGCCTTGTTTGATCTACCCAGGCTCCAGAACTGTGAGACATGAATTCCTGTTGTTTAAAAGCCACCTAGCCTCCGGGCATGGTGGCACACCCCTTTAATCCCAGCACTCGGGAGGCAGAGGCAGGCTACCTCTGTGAGTTCAAGGCCAGCCTGGTCTACATAGTGAGTTCGAGGACAGCTGGGGCTACAGGGAGACCTTGTCTCAAAAAGACCAAAAAAAAAAAGCCAACTAGCCTACAGTATCTTTTTACAACTCCTGGAACACACAAAGACCAAATCCTTAAGACAAGAGGATATAGGTCACCTCTCTGCCTCCTTCCTAACCCCATGACTCTTTAGGCAAGGTTCCTGAAGGGAAAAGCCAGTTCTTGAGCCACCACCACAAATACCAAGGGCCCTCAAAGCAGGACAAGAATCTCTGGATCACGAATCAGAGCCTCTTAGCCAAACCTACCCCACAAGGCAGCACCCAAAGCAGAAACAGGCGCAGGACGTGATTGGAGCTTTGCCCTCAGACCCTGAGGCACAAGGCAGAAGCAGGCAGTCCTCCAGAAAGCAGGGCTCCAGGTTAAGGTCAGATATTCATGCTCGTGTGACCCAGTCCCTCCCACAGACAGTTCTGGAACTGAGGTTCTGGGATCCCCCGGCATCTTGTCGTGAGGAGTCTTGGTAGGAGGCAGAAGGCGGGAGGTGGGAGGAGGAATGGAACTGGTTTCTATCCATCTCAGAAGTTTACTTTTTCATCTGTGCACAGAGGACTTGGGTCTGTCATTAGCAAACACAATATATGCCTAAAAACCTCCCTGGTCCTCAGGAGGCCCACTGCAGGAGGCAGCCAGCATGGAAAATTAGCCCACTCAGAACTGTTACCCACCCATGCCCAGTGTCCCTCACTCCAGTAGGTTCTGAACACTTGATCACTCTAACTGGCTCTCAGTAGGACAGAAGAGGCGAAAGGAACATTTTCTAAATAGCTACAGCTTGGTGAGCACTTCTCATGTGCCAGGCACAGTGCCAGGTGCTGCTTGGCATGCCACCTGTGAAATCTCATGAAAGGAGGGCCCAGTATCTCCCCATTTGACAGAAGAAGAACCCAGGCCTCACAGAGATCTGGCAACTTGACAGGGTCACAGCCCAGGCAAGGCAGGGTCAGGATTCAATTACAGGTTGGTTGGAAGCCAGAACCCAAGCTCCTAGCCACAGATGACCTTTTCTCCTACTAATGCAATCTTGAGAAGTGAGCAGAGAAAAGCCCTCAGTCCCAGAGTTCAAGGTTAATGTCTAAACAGGAGAGCAGCCAACCTTAAGAATTCAGGAAGTGATTTTTTTTCCTGCTGGTTTCATTGAATTACCTAGAAATCTGTGTTCTTCAGCCTCTCCCCGACCCGACATAGTACAACCTTCCTTCTCAATTGCATAATGGGCCTCTGATTTGGGGCGGGGGAGGGGGAGAGGTGTGTTGGGGGGGTGGCAAAAATAAAAGTAAATCCAAATAAGTGCATCTTTGTTAATTAAAGGTAATTTAAAAACTTTATTATTCAGAGATGATTTCTGCCAATTTTTTCAATTAAAAAAATTTTTAGCCGGGTGTGGTGGCGCATGCCTTTAATCCCAGCACTCGGGAGGCAGAGACAGGTGGATCTCTGTGAGTTCAAGGCCAGCCTGGTCTACATAGTGAGTTCCAGGACAGGGACAGCTGGGGCTACAGGGAGACCCTGTCTCAAAAAGACCCCCCCCAAAAATTTTTTTAATATTTTATTATTTTTATGTTATGTGTATGAGTGTTATGCCTACATGTAAGTGCACCCGTGTCGTGCAATGCCCACAGAGGACACAAAAGGCTGTCAGATCCCTAGAACTGGATTTACATACAGTTGTTAGCTGCCATGTGGATGCTGGGATTTGAACCCGGTTCTTCTGCAAGAACAGTCAGTGTTCTTAACTGAGCCATCTCTCCAGTCCCCAATTAAAAATATTTATGTGTATGAGTGTTTTATGTGCACCCACGCATGCAATGCCCCTGGAGGCCAGAAGAGGGCGTCATACCTCTTGAACTGGAGTTAAAGACCGTTGTTAGCCACCATGTAGATGCTGGGAACTAAACCCAGGTCCTCTGGAAGAACAGCCAGTACTCTTAAACACTGAGTCATCTCTCTAGCCCCAAAGATAGTTTTAAATTACTGTCATGGCTGGGTAGAAATATGTCCTATAGAAGCTGAGCTTTGGCATGGGGGTCAGAAGCTAATTTCAAGGTCAGTCAAGACACTGGGGTCCTTCTACCTAAGGGGTTGACCCCAAAATACAGTGGGGGTTGGGAGGAGTGTAAATACAGAAGCCTGGGGTGGGAGATGGGTAGGGAACAGAGCTAAGCATTAGGCCCTTGAAGATACCAGTACAGATACCTGCTACCGACATGTCCTCTGGGATACCCACTCCTGCCCCTGCAGGAGGCATTCTTCTGTCTGCAAGTGGCCCTTCCAACCTTCTTCCAGCCTCACAATATATCACAGGGCAGAGCACAGAGCTTCTTGTCTACCTTCAGCCCACAGAATGGCCTGGTACCCTTCATCCTCAACCTTCTAAGTAGAGAGTGTGTCTCACTACAAGCCCTGAAATTCCTCCTCTGCACAACTCAGCCAAGAACAGAGGGAAAATGGCACCCATTATTCTCCTTCTGAATGGCTGGGAAATGGCTTTTGCTTTTCAACATGAAATGTGCCTAAAAATAAGCTGTGAATTTCAACCAGGGGTTGAAAATAGCTCTGCAGTGAACAGAGCTCTGCCTAGAGTGGGTTTAAGGACAGACTTCATTCCAAGATCTGAAAGCTAAAACTCTACAGTCAGAGAAGGGGTCATGGGCAGGGGGTTTGCAGGGCGAAGGGACCGCCACAGACTCACAAGCTGCCCTTGCCATGCTCTGCTCCCTCTGGTTTTTCCATGATCACACTGGAGCAAGCACTGTTAGAAATTCCACACCACACCTGGCCCCACAGACTCCCCGAAAACCCCAAATACCCAAGAGTGCTCACACAGCTTCACTGCCTAAAGTGATGTGGAGACAGAGGCAGAAGGGTGTCAGATATGGCTGTGGAGCTCATGAGTGCTCCAAGAAGTCAAGCCATCCAGGCCAGCCCTAAACCTCTCATCAGACATTATCTCTGAGCTAGGGAGGTCTTTGGACAGGACACACAAGAAACAATTTAAAGAAAACCAAGTTGCTAAAGGTGAACAGTCTTATTTATTGCTTACCATCATCTCTAGAAGACCCTAAAATTAGATAGGCCAAACAGCACTCCTAAAAAATGAACTTCTATTAGAAACTGCCAGAAATCTGGGCCACAGCTGCTGGTGGGAACCCAGAACAAACCCATCTGAGCAGAGTCCCCACACGGGCTCCTCGAGCATCCTGTCTTCTTTCCCTTCCCATGCTCTTCCCACAGCTTAAGCCAGCCCCGGCACCTTACTCCTCCCACTGCTAAGTCAACTTTCTTTCTGGGCTCCTCTGAGAAAGGAGGTATGGCAGTGATTCTCAAGTGGGCACATCTGCCAACATCTGAAGACATTTCTGGTCATCATAACTGGAACAGGATGCTACTGGGTAAAGGCCCAGGATGCTAGTAAACATCACATGGTGCACAGGATAGGAACCACAGCAAAGAATTTTCTGTCCCTGAAATACAAGCACTGTGGAGGTTTAACAATATGAACAGAGATGTAGGGTGGGGGCTCATCAAACTCAGTTCACAGGACAAGAGTGCTTCTGGGCTCCCCCAAGAAGGACCTTTTGGCCATCCAGGAAATCTGAGAACTAGGGAATGCTCTGGAAAGAAAGGTAAGAGCACACTCATCAGTTTCCCTCCTATACCTGGAGAAAACCTGACCACCAAAGAGTGTTATAAAAACTAGCTGCTGCCAGTCTCAGAGGATGAAAAAAATAGGGTGATGACTTACTGAGTTATCCACTGAAACATAGTTAAAATGCTCAGTTTTATTACACACACACAATTTTCCCATAATAAAACCAAGTATAACAAACACCCTGGCCCTTTTTCCTTTTCAGAGAAGCCTCTCAAGTGGTGACATGGGTGGGGTGTGTCTACCTGTCCACTCAAGGCTATCAAAGAGACTCAGGACAAGCCAGGTGTGGTGGCGCACGCCTTTAATCCCAGCGCTCGGGAGGCAGAAGCAGACGGATCTCTGTGAGTTCAAGGCCAGTCTGGTTCCAGGACAGCTGGGGCTACAGGGAGACCCTGTCTCAAAAAGATAAAAAAAAAAGAGACTCACAACAAGTAGCAAAGAGGTCTTATTTCAACCAAGACTGACTGTATGTTTAATGTGTTACTCTAGGAGGTAGCAGAGCTCAACATTACATTATACAAGGGGTCTTCATAACCTGCTTGTAAGTGCACTTTGGACCTACTGAGGAAACGGAGGCTCGGGAACAATAGGTGCTTTGCCCAGAGTCACTCAGCAGGGTTCAGACCCAGCTCTGTGACTCTAGAGCCCATATCCTGTCCCCTATTTGAGTCACATGTATGGAAGCCCACTGGGCAAGGCTGTGACAATAGCTTGACGTGGACCTAAAGGTAGTTTAGGAACAACTAGCTTCTCAGTCCTGCTGAGCCATTCACCTTCCTACGCCTATCCTGCCATGCTGGATCCCCTACACTACATGACTTCATCCCAGATTCTCAGGCCCTGAAGTTCTGGGAAACAAGGTACCCTGAACCCCATTCTCTGAGCTAGGACTAAAGGAACAACAGGCAGATTGTCCAAGTCATTTTCCTAGTGATTATAAGAAAAAGAATATAGGCAAACTTGCTAGCCAGCCATCAAAACTACATTGAGATTTCATCTTAGCTCAGTCAGAATGATAGTCATTAAGAACACAAACAACAAATGCTGGCAAGGATGTGGACGGAAGGGAACCTTTCACTCTGCTGATGGGAGTGTCAACTAGCCTAGTCACTACAGAAGTCAGTATGGAGGTTTCTCAACTAAAAAGGTCTACCATAGGACCCAGCTGTACTCGTAAGATTCCAGGTCAGCATATCAGAGACACCTGGAACACTATTCAGGATAACTAAATTGTGGAAGCAACACAGACCAGAAATAAATAAAGTGTGGTGTATATAAACACAAGGAAAATTTTTTCAGCCATAAAGAAGAATGAAGTTTCACTACTTGTAGGAAAATGGATGCAACTAGAGATGGTCATATTAAATGAAAGACAAATATCATATGCTTTGTTTCATTTGTGGTTCCTAGATTTTACACAGATTCAGAGAACTGTGCAGATATATGATATGAACGTAGAAGTGAAACTGTAGGGAACAGAGAGGACTAACAGGAGGGGTGAGAAAAGAAGGGCAGGGGCAGGAGTGCACTCAACATGCAGCAATACACATGAACATTTTTAAATAAAAAAAAGAAAGAAGAGGGACTTTTCCTCTAGTTGATGGATACTAACATCCTCGAGACAGACTGTGGAGCTAGTAGTTAGTGGGCCTGTTCAAAGGGGCCAGCCTAACACATCCTAGGTGTCTCATCTGTAAACCAGAACAGGTAGCACCCACTCATTCTGACAAGCAATGAACAGCCCACCCCACTGTAAGTGCCCAATAGACAAGGAATCAGGAGAGAGACCATGGACCAGAGAAGACCCTAACTTGCAGATGGAAATGCCTTTCTAGGCAGAAGATGAACTGGTGGCAAATAGAACATCAATGCAACACGAGATTCCCTCAAAAAACCCTAAAGTTGAGAGTTCATTAGCAAATACTGAGGAAAACCAAAATCTGGCTACCATGGTGAGTCAGGATAGTGATCCTTAAGAGAAAACTGGCCTATTCTTAGAGGCAGCCCTAGCAGAGAATGGGGTGTGTGTGGTGAAGATGGAGATCAAGCTTCGGGAGTCACAGTAAACCCTGGGACAGACTAAGGAGGCTTCCTGATTCTATTCTAAGTTCCAGCCTTGACTTTCAGCCACTTCCTGTTGTTTAGGTCAGTTTCCTCCTGTGGGGGAGGCCATGGTGCTTCTAAGATCCTGGGAAGAGAGATTTCAACACTCTGGCCATACAAGCTTAAAACCTTCAGGGTTCTACAACCTTGGCTTATTGTAACCCAAGAAGAATATGGGTTTATTTAATGAGACTTTATCAGTTATCATTTTTTCTTCCAAATATTTGTTTAAAAAATTAGCTATTTTAATTCAGGAACACTGAATATCCTTTTAGCAACAACGGTACTAAAAATGGTTTGTGGCTGAGGAACTTCCTCTCCGTGGTTAAAAAAAAAAGGAAGTGAGAGCATGCAAACCAGGGTCTTACCCATTCTCCCAGCTGTGGCTTTGGGTCCTGAACCCTCTAGGAACCCCACACTTGGGTCCTGTGACCCAAGGAACGCTTGCCATAGGACAGGTCCTTTGTTTCTTTTGGCCTCTCTCTAGCAGTGGCACGTGCCATGGAAACACTCCCCACGAAAAGGGCCATGATCCTGGACACCCAGCAGCTGCTCTCCCAGCCTTTTATGCTGCATTTATTCATTCTAGATTGGAATCAAAGCACCACAAGATCTTTGGTAAATCTTACTAGGGTTCCTTCCCCATGGCAGACAAGTCTCCAGGCCCTGTCATCTCAAGCCCAATGCTGTTCATTATGACTAGCCCAGAGTCACAAGGCTTGGGCCATGACTGCTAAGCTACTTACCAGAGTCCCAGCAGAGCTGGCCAGGGTGGCTGGAGGCCTCTGTACTTTGACTTCTCCATAATCAACAACATCAAAATTACTCTTCCAAACCATCACCTGCCAAGACCAAGAGGCACAGAGAATAAAGGGGTTGGGGGAATGGGCCCATAAATCAACACCTAAGTTCTGAGCCATGGTGGTTCTCATCTGATATCCTAACTCAATGCTGAGACTTGCACATCTCCCTGAAGAGTAGGCTTTGGGGACAGACCTCAAGAAGGCCTGCACGTGGTACCAGGATGAAGCATTACTGTGCAGCCACCACTAAGCCTTAGCATCTACTTGTCCTTCTACCTGAGAGTCACAGATATCTCAATGTCAGAAGCACTATTTAACCCATCTGTTCCTTTTCCTTGTTTATCATCCATCTGTGCACTGAAAAGGAAGCTCTTGAGCGTGGTGGCCTGGTCTGTGACACTGTAGGAAGTGGTGGAGCACATAGACTCTAGACCAGGCTTAAAGTGTTGGCTCCAGACCTTACTGCGAAGCCTAAGTGAGGGACTCAGCCTATGCCCCAGAGCCCTCTTCTGTGAAAAGATCCCAACTCCCACCTCACAAGACTACTAGGAGGCATACAGGACACTGCAGCACAGAACAAATGGTAACACATCCATTATCCCAAGGCTAGTTAAGTTTAACCATAAAAACAGACCACACTCTGAGTATCTTCCTAAACAGGATCATGACCAAAGGGACCTCCACAAAAGCTTAGGGAGCCACCCTGCCAGGAAGCAAGAGCACTCCCTGCTGGAGACTCAAGGCCATAGGAGGTTGGTTGCTTCTAGGGTCACTTTAGGATAAATGGCCTGGCCTTCACAGAGAAATCATATAGCGTTGTCAGTGGTCAATGGAGGCCACTAACAAACTAACAAACAAACAAACAAAAAACTACTGTCTCTACCCAAGATGAAGGCCTGACATAGACACCATCCCTGTTGGGACACAGCTGTGAGCCAGGTTATTACAGAGGCTCCTCTCACCACTTCCTGAGCAGCTCCACTGTTGATGGCTCCCAGAAAAACAGGCACATGAGGTGCCTCATTTGTCACTTTACAAACAGAACCTTGGCATCTGCATACCCTTGTGTACAAGGCCTTTTTATAACTGTGGAAATCTAACCATGGAATAAGTTCCTAGCAGCAGAGTATCTAGCATTAATGCAGAGATAATGCCAATGTCAGACTCTCAGTGCAGGCTATAAAAACAGCAGGAACCAGACAGCCGCACAGTCTGAGGAGCGCCACAGCAGGTGGAAGCTTTCCACCCAGGTTGCCTCTTGTACTATGTGACTTTATTTACCACAGCTATTTACCATGTGCATCTACTGTACAGTTATCTTCTACGTGATGAGCTGGGCCTCCACACTCATTGGAGGCTCAGGGCTCTCCTGTACCTTCTTCCTCTTTGGCTGCTAGCTAGAAAGTGGTGCTAGGGTGAGATGATACATGCTAGCTCTCATCCAACCATGGACAAAGAACGCTTAGCTAGCCACTGCTTTATTGAAAAATCAGTACTTTTCATGAAGGGCCACCAGGACTCATCTGAACTGAACAGCCAGTACTGAGGCCAGTACACAGGGGATGAACATTCTCAACAATCCATCAGATCAACTATGTTCATAGCTACCACCCTTTCCTCCTCATTTTTCTGGACAAGAGGCACTGGGTAGATACTCTGGGAGACTGCTAACAGGTGGACTCCTCAGGGTTCCCCATATCCCCAAGCCCAGGTTTTGAGCTGGACACCAGTATCAAGGTACCCGCTAGCAGATAAGCCTTTGGCATTTAGCAGTCCAGGCAAAGAGGTACAGGGCCAAAAGGCTGAGGCCTCAGTGCAAAGGGTGATGAGGTGGGATAGGACTTCTTCTCTGTAGCCAAGGATATAGAAAATGCTGATGCATCAAACAGTACAGGACTGGGCTGGGAAGCAAAGGGCAGCAGGGGATGGAGGGGAGGCTCCAGGGCAGGGGCATGGTTCAGCAGCCAGCCTGGCTCAGTGCTTGTCCCATCTCTGCCATCTGCTGGAGCTGTTTTCTCATCCACAAGAATGAGATGGGAAGGCTTGCACCATAGGACTCATGAGAACTAAATGAGCTATGAATCTCTAGCCACACGGATGACACTGCCAGCTCTGTAGTAAGTACCCAATAATTCTTCATTATCTATACAATCAGGGGAAAAATAAAACCCTGAAAATCTTTAATTTTTACATGGTAAAAACAGCTCACATCCTTCCAACACATTCTAATCTGAGACACTGGCACATGTCATCAGTATAGGAGACTTATTTTTGGGACAGCAAAGGCCTTACACCTGAGCATCTCCACCCCAAGCTCCATCACATGGCCTTTACCATGGTTGGGATCACTGAAAGATACCAAGGCCCACCCCAAGATGGCTTCTAGCTTCCATGGGGTTCTGAGCAGGATCAGGTCAGATCTTCAGGCCATTCTTACCTGTTCATCAGAGCCTCCAGAAGCAAAATATTCCCCTGTTCTTGAAAAGGCAACAGTGGTAGCAGGTCCCTAATAGAACAAAGAAAAAAGAAAAACACACCAAAGGTCAGCTAGACATGTGGCACACACCAGTGATCTTACCTAGCACTTGGGAGGCAGGGGCAGGAGAATCAGGAGTTGGAGGCTAGCCTGGATTATGTGAGAACCTGTCTCAAAAGCCCCTGACACACACCACCATCCAAAACAAACAAAAAGCACTTGAGTCTAAACGTACAAGAAGAAAACTAGTAGTTCTCAAATGAGAGCGGCAGTGACACAAGGGTCTGAGCACCTGGTCGGTCTTCCCCAGCCTCTGCCAAAGGAGAGGTGCTTGTGGCCAGGTGCAAGAGCCAGTGCTGAGACCTATGTTTCCAAGCACCTCAACAGAACAAAGCCCAGGTCACGGATCAGGAGAGGCCAAAGAGGAAGATACAGGACAGTTCACACTGGCAGATCTACCAGCTGGCATCACTGTCCTAGCTTCCCTAATGAGAAGTGGGAGATCAGAGAGACATACAGCACCGAGACCAAAATCCATCCCTCTGACCCAGGCATAACACTGCCCTGCTTCCAGCCAGAAGTGAAAGCTCTGAAAAGCCAAGGATTCAAATGAACAAGGTGAAGTCAGGGTCCTAGATGACAGAAAGGAGGCTAGGATGGGAATTCCTGAAGGTGCCTGGGTAGTAGACCAATGTGACACCAGTGCCCCTGCAACATGCATGTTATTTCCCTTACAGGGAAATGGGCCTCTCTGGCTTCCCAGATACCAAAGGTCAGCATGAGCACATGAAGAGGAAAGTCAGGCATATGCTATGCAGTACTGAGCACCAAGAAGCACGTCCAGGTTGGGAGGAGGTCATGATCTCCTGGTGGAGAAAGAGGGTTCTTCCCTATATGCCTGAAATCCACGCCAGGAAGATGCACCAAGCGTGCATCTGGTCACAGCCACAGATGCAAACATCTCCCTCTCAGTTAACCTTTTGTCAGTGCCTGGCATTCACCAAGCAAAACCAGATCAAAGGTTCTTTCAAATCTGTCACAAAGGCCACCTCAGTTTCTCTAGACCACCACAGTGCAATATGAACCCCAACTGCCCACAAGAGGGGCCTCTAGCAACAGTGCCTGGGCTGGAGATAAGAGGAACAGTAGAAAATACCCTGCCCTCAGTGCCAGAAAGGACCAACCATAGCTTGGGTTGGAAAGGGACCTCAAAGTTTAAGAGCAAAGTGCTTCTGCTTCCTCAGGAGATAGGCAGGTTGAGAGGTGCTACCCAGGCTCACGAAACAAGAGAGTACACATCTGCTCATGCTTCCAGAGCACTTTGGATCTTCTTGTCAGAGGTGCTTGTAATGGGGTGACAAGGAAGAAAAAGAGCCCACATCAACTAACACTGGCTCAGGGCCCTGTACCTGCATTAACCACCTAATCCTCAGAGGACAGTTTGAGCATTTTCCTTTCCAAGTGGGGGAAACAAAGCCCAAGAGGAGATAGACAAAGCCTCCAGCCTATGCCTGCCCTGTTATCTCCCTTCTCCACACAAAAGGAGCCACAGACTCAGACAAACCCTGCCCCCAGCAGACCCAGGAATGTCAAAGCTGCCATTAACCAAGATAAAGTGGATCCACTTTTACTGATAGGGAACAATGCCCACTCACATCCATGAACAGCATCCATGAGCATCAAATACCAGGTGCAAGAAATCCTGGGCCATGTGACTGACTCCATTTGAGAAATAATGGCTATATGTGCAGAGGGTAGAGGTGGGGCATACAACCCTCACCCTTCCAGGTGGACAGTTGGCAAGGAGTCACCAGGGCTGACTGAGGGAGTGGCACAATCAGGTATGTCTACTTGATTCTTGGAAATTTTTACTATTTTCATACTTTGAATTTTTAAATAAGTGTACAACACTGCTATAATATGAAAACAGAACAACAGAATGATTTTTGTTTTGAGGGAAAAAACAAAGAAGGAACAAAGAAAAGGGAAGGAAACCAGTGCATGGCATTTCTAAAAAGATGGGCTCTTTGCCCACCTAGAGCTCACTGAGTAATGGCAAGTTTCCAGGAAGGCACAGCAACTAAGGGAGCAAACAAACACTCATGGATCACTCGCCTTGCCTGTCATCACTCAAGCACCAGATGCCAAGTTGGGAACAAGATGTCAGAGGCAGAAGGGCAGCAATACCAGACTAACTGGAGAATGCATCCAGCTTGCAGGGGGAGCAGGTCCAGAAGGCAGTACTGAAGTTCTGGCACTTTCTCCAGAGACCAAGTCTCTCAGGAGACTCAGAGATGGACAAGCAACCGGGATACCCTGTGGAGCCTGCATTTCTCCCCAGCAGTATCTGTTTACTAAGAAGAGGACTATGAGGCTCCTGCAAGCAGGCACCTCTGCATTCCTGGAAAGAACAGCTTCCATCAGAGGCTTCTGCTAGTCTGCCCAGAGCCCAAGCACACAGCCCAGGGCATTTAGAGGGTGGCATGTATGCCTGCAATCTCCTCAGATTATATCACCGCTTGGCTCTTGTGGGCCCTGACAAGCTAGCTCCTGATGATCTTGCCTTCCCCCATGTTCCAGCCTACCAGACTGCTCACCGCTCCTCAAAGACTGAGCTAGAGAAAGGTCTTCTCTTTCTCAGTGCTTTCCTTAGCCTTCTACTCTGCCCTCCTCAGTGATTTTCAATCTTGCTTCATTTTACTTATTTTTATTTTATACGTATAAGTGTTATGCCTGCATGTATGTAAGTGTATCTGTGTCATGCAATGCCTGTGGAGGTCAGAAGAGGGCGTAAGATCCCCTGGAACTGGAGTTATGAATGGCCATTAGCCATTATGTGGGTGCTGGAAATTGAAACTGGGTCCTCTGCAAGAGCAGCCAGTACTCTTAACCGCTAAGCCATCTCTCCAACCCTCTTTCTTCATTTTAAATAGATTCATTGAAGGTCACAAATTTGTCTCTGATAACCACCTTAGCCAGATCCCAGAAGCTTTCAGCATGTAATCCTTTCATTGTTATTCCCTTCCAAATGTTAGTTTCTATTGAAGTTCCTTTCTAGGCCATCAGTTACTTGGAAGTGCACTGAATTTAAAGTTTCCAAATCAAGGGAACTTGGGGAGACCCTTCTGTTAGTGCCACTGATCAGATACAATGTGTTCTTCAAGAATGTTCTAGCTACGTGGTAACCTATTCCTATCATTTACTTAATCACTTTTGGTGCATCAGTACTCGGCTCTGGGCATACTTTCTTCCCACAGGCCAGGCCTGTCCCTAGTGCTGCCACAGGGGCCCTGAGTGTGACTGGAGCAGCATCTCTTGCTGGGCCTTCAGCACTAGAGTGGCCCACTTGCTGGGAACCTGGGCCTGCCTAACTCCTGGCCAGAGATGCTTCACAAGCTTGACCAAGGCAAACCCCTCCACCCTTAAAGGACTCAGTACTTTATGAGGTGATCCTACCTAATCTATCACAAACACTGGACATGTATGGTACCTAATCTATTTTCTTTCCTGACAACATCACACTCAGCTGGACCCACACCCAGTCATTTCACCACATACCTATTCTTCTTTCCCAATTTCCAGACTCTCAGGACCTATGCTATCCATTTTATATATATACATATACATACATACATACATATATATATATAGTGTTTATGTATTTGTGGCTGCATGCTACATCACAGATATGGAGGTCAGGAATCAGTTCTCTCCTTCTACCATATGGGTTCTAGGGATAGAACTGAGGTCATCAGGCTTGGCAGCAAGCACCTTTATCTGCAAGCCACCTTGTCAAGTCCCCTTTAAACAGCAAGCAACAGTGGAACAAGAAAAGCAAGCAAACAAATACAGGTAAAACAAAGAAGCCTACAGTGATTAGTTACACTGTACATTCTGCTGTCTGCAGCAGCCTATCCAGACCTCTGTGCCTTTCTGCTATCCTAACACCTTATCTGACTCTCTGAAACACCTGAATGCTGACCATGGTACTCAAAGAGCTATGCTGGTAAAAAGTCCAGCCAGATATTCTGACACACCTACCAGTGAACAGACAGAATTGGCCCCCTGAATGGGAAGAAAAAGCAGGGTGGCCATCAGAGATATGGAGACTGAGGAGGCCCAAGAGACCTCTGATGTGGATGCTCTAATCTCTGACCTGTGCTCCTCTTTCACTTCACTTCTACAGCCCTAGCCTAGGGCCTGGTGTGACACAAGTGTCTCGGACACACTTGCAGGTCCCTCAGGAGGCTGATCTCATGCCACCAAGGACAGTTACCACCAAGGACAGTTAGCAGTCCCTGTGCAGGTCTAAGCTTGTGGCAAGCACCCCCTACCCACATTAGGGGAGCTGCTCAAGCTCATGGGGTGGTGTGCAGCACAATCACCCCACAGTGACACTCTGCAGCAACATACACACCAATTGCATAGCCACTAACACCAGATTTAACTCAGCCCACGGCCCACCCACCATCCTCTCTCAAATAGCTCTAGGGGATTTAAACCAAATAAGCATGGCTCAAGACTATGTTTCAGAAAATGCAGAAAAATAAATCTGTATTTCCAGCACCTTGCCTCCACACTTACCACATAGATCTGGGGCCCCATTCAGGGCATGAATTTTTCAAATGACAGCTGCAGACAGTGGGAAAGCCCTTCCCTCTTGTGCAGGTGTTCCCTGATGTAAAATGAGGGGGCTCATGGGATGATGCGGCTCCGTTACAGCTCTCACATCCCCAAATCGGTGTGTTATCCTTTCTTCCTGCTTAACTGTCACCACCATTGCAGATCCCCCAAGCTTCAGACTCAAGAGTAGGGTCTGGAGCTGTGCTGGCCCCACTGCCCAGTAGAACAGCAGTGTGCACCCTAGGTTGTATTTGGAAGCCAGTCCACTGCCTCCTGCCATTATTGATTATCAAAGCTAAAGCAGAGCATGAAAGGCCAGAGCCCATGCATGTCAGAACCAGCAAAGGACTCGCCTAGGTCTCTGGCACATCAGTCATGTCACTCAGCAGTGCTTACCAATAGAAGCTTCTAAGAAGAAGCTGCAAGTTCTAGACAGAGAACTAGAAAAAGGTCAGAACAGGGCAATTTTCAAATGTTCATATGAGAGTCCACTGGAGTTTCTTGACAAGAGCTTCCAAAAGCATCCCTCTGTTGGGATCTTCCTCAACTTGTAATGCTAATTACTCTTGCCTTTACTTCTCCTTCACATCTCCTATTCATGATTCAATGACTTTCTTTTCCCCTTAGCGACAACAGTTATGCAATTTGGGAGTCTTTTAGATAGACCCACTTAAGGGGTACTCCAATTGCCTCACCTGCATCCCCCTGTTCAGCATGGAAGAAGCCAGAGCAGTCTGTGTCCCTATTCCCTATTGGCAACTTGGGTAACCTCTTCAGAGGATGGTGTGATAAAAATAGAAGGTAGGAACTGGCTAGGCAGTTAGGGTAAAAAGACCCCAAAGAAATGTAGCAAGTTTCTTGGCTAAAAGTCAAAACGTCCTTGGTCCTATTAACAACATACTCTGTTCCAAAGGCCAAAACTGTCAAAAATATTTGGGAGCTTGAAAGGTTTGAGGGTTACCTCTTCAGAGGGGGTAATGTTAGAGTAGCAAAAAGCCCTGCAAAAAAGAAGGAGGAGGAGGAGGGGGGGGGGGAGGAGGAGGAGGAGGCCCCACAAAATCAAAAAAAAAAAAAAAAAAGAAAAAGAAAAAGATAAAAGGAAAAAAGAAGCCAAATGCCCCAGTGCAGCCAAGTAGAACCAGCCCTAAAATTCACCGATATTGTTCTGGGTCCCAAAGCAAAGACTACAAAACACCAAAAATTGTTAGGCCCACAATAAAATTACCAGTGTCCAGCCCTCCTATGGTTCAAATGCTTTCGTTCCCTAAAAGTGATGTGAAAGGATAATCCCCAAAGCAATGGTGTCCAGAAGTGTGGCCTTAAGAGGAAAGGGAATCATGTAGGCTCTGTCCTTACGAATGAGATTAGGTGCTCTCATGGAAGGGCTTGGACACAGGGAATTTGGCTGCTTTGTCCATCTGTCATCTGCCAACTGAGGCAGAAAACATGGCACAGATGGTATCAGGTGCTATCTGGAAGCAGAGAATAGCAACAGCTCTTACCAGATGTCAGCACCTTGATTTTGGACCGCCCAGCCTCCAGAACTGTGAGAAAACAACTTCTGATCTTTATAAATTTCGCAGCTTGGGACATCTTTTTTGTTTACGCCTGTTATTTTAAGGTGGCGTTTCACTATGTAGCCCAGGTTGGCCTTGAACTTGTGATCCTTTTGCCTTAGGCTCCCAAATGCTGGGATTGCTATTGTGTGCCACCATGCTTGGTTTCTGAGGCATTTTGTTGTAGCTGCTCAAAAGTGGACCTAAACAACCTCTTCACCTCACAGAGCAAGACCCTTACTCCACAGAACAAACCCCCTAGCCCCACAGAGCAAGGCTCTCAACCCACAAAATAGGCCTATCATCCCACAGAATGAGCCCCTAACCCTATAGAGTAAGGCAAGAGAATAAGTCCCTTACTCCAGAGCAAGCCCCTAGTGCCACAGAGTCCTCCCAACCCATAAAGTAAGCCTCTTACAACAAGGTGAGCCCTTGATCCCCACACAGCAGGTGCCATGCCACACAGAGCAAGCTCCTCAGCCAAAAGCGAATCCCTCATCCCACAGAGCAAGCCCGTCTCCTCACAGAGTGAACTCCTTTCCCCTTAGTTCAGTAAAGTAAGTCCCTCTTCACCCCATAATGAGCTCCATGCTTCAGAGTAAGCCCTTCAAGTGGGCTACTGGGAAGTCTAACCCATCATAACACCAGAGAATAACCAAATTGTCACATGGTCAGACTTCCTGGCTGACATATGTCCTTCACACCAGCACATAGGTCCATCCCAGGAGACCCAAGACTGGCTAGGAGATCTTGATCTCAGCCTGGTGCTTGCAAGTTCCTTCATGCTGATGCCTTTGTGCCTAAAGAGACGAGGGAAACATACATCAAGGCAGCTGTGGCCTCAACCCAGACAAGAAAGTCATCCAAGACACTGTAGCTCTGACCTTTCTTCCTGTGTGGGACCCTTCCTCTAGCCTCCCAAAGGACTCACTCAGGTCCTGGGCTTCAAGACAGAACATGGGAGTAGCTTTTCAGTACCCACAGAATATCGACCTCCTGGTCAAGTTCTGCTTCCTGGCAATGGTTCTGAGGCTGATCTCTCTACTGGCTTTATCCTCAGCCTGTACAGATGTGGAAATCGAAGCACAAGGGAGTTGCTGTCCCACTCCCCAAAAAATTCAGTGGCCTTCCCTCTAATAGCTCTCTTGAGGTTACGCCTAGGGATTGCCACCAGTAGGTCCTCCCAGTTCAACCCAAAGTTTCATGGGGTTTCCTTCTGCTAGACCAGAACAAGATCATATAGCGACAGAGTTGGGATACAGCAGCCGTGAGGCCTGTTGGCACCTGACCCAGGCCAGGGATCCAGAACCTCGGGCGAAATCACAACTCAAATGTTAAAGCCATGTATGAAAGGCAAGCAAGTGCAGCAGAAACTCTGAATACAGATACTTGTCTCAACTCTGTCATCCTAAGAAGCATGAAACTCTTACAAGTCCACAAGGTTTTCAGTGTCACCTGTTCTCAAAAGTGCTTTCAAATTTGCTATCCTGTTATCCGTAGGATAGAATCCCTGGGCAACCAGGGACCACCTGCAAGTCCTGGAGCTGCTAAGTCACACAAAGCTGGGAGAGGCTGGCAGCAGCTGTGCTCTATCCCCCAACCATGTCACCACCTCTTTAGAACAGAATATGAAAGGTCAAGTCACCAGAGCCCACCTGCACTTCATCCTGTAAGACCAAGGAAGGGAATGGACTGCACAAGCAGAGAGAATCAAAATACTGTACGTCCGTCTGTAGCAGTGGCTGGCAGGACTGGGGCCCAGTGGTCCACAGTCCCTTGTGCTGTAGCTCCCAGCCAGATTCTCTCCCTAGAGAGAGTAGTGCAGAGCACCTCTTCCTGAAGCTGAACCAAACCTGTGTGATAGCATCTCACTAACTCCCAAGTCACAGACACCTCAGACCAGTCTCCAGAGATGGAGTAGAACGGGCCCCACTCCTGGTCACAACTCTCTGTAAGCACAAAGAGTTCAGTCTGGCTGGCAGGCTTCATCTCTTAACAAGCTTTCCAAATAACTAAAGTTGCTCAATTGTAACATCTGTCCTTTTGCAAAGCTGATAGTGAACTACCCCAAACCCAAGGGTAGAGCCAGGAAGGTGAGCTAGACTTGGCTAGGATAAAGAAGACTCTCTTAGGCAGCCCTGACACCTGTACTCATACCTCTGCCTCAGTTCTGACATTGAACTCTTTAAACTGGACACTGCTTCATTAGTAAGACCCTAAAATAAAGTTCAAGTCCGCCACCCCACCCTGCAAAGGGTGAGAGAACTGGATGAGGACTGCCCGCATTGGGACTTTTCTACCAGAGCTTGCTGTGGAGGCCAGCCCTGAGCTGCCACCACCAGCTGGGAGTGCCCAGTGGTCTCACGGTGGGTCTTGAAGAGATAGATGGGCAGAGAACTAGCATCTATAGAAAGAAGCAAGGATTGCTGGGGGTAGTGGTGCACGCCTTTAATCCCAGCACTTGGGAGGCAGAGGCAGGCGGATCTTTGTGAGTTTGAGTCCAGCCTAGTCTACATAGTGAGTTTCAGGACAGCTGGGGCTACAGGGAGACCCTGTCCCAAAAAAGACAAAAAAAAGAAAGGAGGGAAGGAAGGGAGGGAGGGAGGGAGAAGAAGAAAGAAGCAAGGATTAAGGGAAGGGCAGGCATGGAGCAGAATCTGGGCAAATCCAGCTTCCTGAATCAGCCTGCAGAACTCTGAGCAAGCCAAGCCCAGCATTATCTTGGGCCTGTAGCACCCCAGGAGAGAGTTGGTATCACAAGTATCACAGGTATCACAAGAAGAGGACCACCTAAAACCTGTGGCAACCAACCTGAAGCTTCTGTATTGAATAGGAAGTTTAGAGGGTTAGGATATAAAAAATATCTGGGCCTTATACTCTACCTCCCACCTTCATTTGAGTTACATGGTAGGAGATAGGAGCAGGGCCTGCTCACCTTCACCCAACCCTCCAAGTGCCTCCTGGCACTCCCAGTCTCCTATCTCAACTCATCTGCCTTCACTCTGTCGACTTCCCTGCAGTCCTTGACTGCCCAGGCCACAAGCCCTGACAGGTGAGATCACAAAATTCATTTTGTCTCCCTTGTGTCTGGCCCAGTGAGCCAGAGAGCAGATGATGGATAGACAGAGGGCAGCATGGACAGAGGTCAGTTTGCTATTTATTCCTTCTTTCCTCTGATGCTGTCAGATTGGTGCCCTGAGCAAGAAATGCACCAGTGATTCCATGGAGCCATTTTCTGTTCTCTATATCCCCAAACTCTTGGTTGTCCCTCAGCCTAGTAGTTCCCATGTGTCCAGGTTGAACACAAAAGTAGCCACACAAGGAGATGCTTATGGTCCCCATTTCATGAGAACAATGTCAACAGGTTTGCCTTTATGTGCTGAATAATGTACCAGAACACTAGGAATGACATTTCAAACCTACACTGAAGTGTCCTCGGGCTGAGAGGAATCAGCTGTTTAAAGGGTCCTCACAAAAAGAGGAAAAATCTGGATGATAATTTGATATGCACCTGTTTACATGTTGTTTTTGAGAAGGGCTTTTGTGCTATCCATAGGGAGCAGGAGAAGCGGCTTTCCAAGGCCCTTCTTGTTATAAGGTCCCACACTGGTTACACGTGAATCTAAACAACTGGCTTGCTAAAGGAATAGAAGTGGCTCCCCAGCAGGATTCTACTATGACCAGCATTCAGGCCAGCCCAGCCCAGTCCACTGCAATCACACCTAGCTGTGATGACCCAGGGAAGATTGGCCTGCTCCTGAACACCAGGAAGAGCTCACCACTACATTCCACCCAGCAAGCGGCCTTCAGGCCCCAAGGAAGAAAAGGTTCATGTCCTCACCTCTGAGTCATGGTCAAAAGGCCCCCATGGGCCATAACAGAAGCACAAGATGCCAAACCATAACTCCAAGACTTTGGACTAGACACCCCATAACTGGCTGCTGGCCCAGGATACATGAGCTTCTTCAGGGCCCCCTTTAGCCCTTGAGGACCTCACCCACTCTTTATCCTGCCTGCCTTGAGCTCACAGGTGAAGGTTGTACCTAAAATCTCAGGACTCACTAGGGTGGTGACACACATTTTTGACCCCAACACTCCGGAAACAATCTCTGCAGGCAGATCTCTGTGAAAACTATGTAGCCAGCCTGGTCTACATAGAGAGTTTCAGGCCAGCTGGGATTACAGGGTGACCCTATCTCAAACAAAACAAAAAGAGAGGGGTGGTGGCCAGAGAGATGGCTCAGTGGTTATGCACTGGCTGCTCCTGCAGAAGACCAGCCTTCAGTTTCCAACACCCAATTGGAGGCTACCAATTGTCCGTAACTCCAGTTCCAGGGGATCCAATGCCTTCTTCTAATTTCCACAGGCACTGCATGCATGGGTGCACTTACATACATGCAGGCAAAACACTCATACACATAAAATAAAAACAATTATTTTTTATTGATTTAATTTTATGTGCATGAGTGTATTGCCTGCATGTATGTAAGTGTACTCATGTTGTACAATGCCCAGGGAGGTCAGAGGAGAGCATCAAATTCTCCTGGAACTGATTAAAGATGGTTGTTAGCTACCATGTGGGTGCGGCAAATTGAACCCGGGTCCTCTGCAAAAGCACCCAGAGCTCTTAACTCCTGAGCCACCTCTCCAGCCCCATCAATTTTTTTTTTAAAAAAAGAAAGAAAAAACAACAAAAAAATCTCTGGACTCTATATCCCTGTCCCACTTGTGCAAGGTGACTATATCCCAACAGAAGACACTGTGATAGCTGATCTGTTTAGCAGGAGACAGCTAGACCATAAACTTCCTGGTGGGGTATAACATGATAGACCTCACCCCAAGTCAGCTGTTGGTGAGAGCTGCATGCAGCCCAATTCCCACAGATGGCCCACCAGAGCCGCATACTAGCCACTACCCACCCAGGAAGTTCAGAGGGTCAGGTGCTTTTTTAAGCCACTCAGACAGAAAGCTTCTGCTCTACCGATTCAATTTCAGAAATTCCAAAACAACAAATATGCAGATTCCCTCTTTTTGCCCCAACCTCTGAAAAATACAACATTTCTCTGTCTCTAAGGTCATGGAAATATACCCCAGAAGCTCTGATAGTTTTCCTAGGGGGTCCAGGACCCTACTCAATCACTAGACTAAGGGATGCTTAAGCCTTTTAGGAGACCAATTCCAGTCAGCCTATATTCTTCCCAATCTCACTTCCCTACTCCCTTCTCAGGCACACCAGGCCCAGCCCCCAGCAATCAGCCACTATCACAAAAAAGGCTTCTACCGGTTCCCTGCAGTGGTAAGCCTATCTCCACATTTCACCATATTATCTAGGCTGTAATGAAACCACAGTGGGCTCCAAGGGAAGGCCCCTTAGGTGAATCTGTGCACTGGTCTCAAAGCTGTGTTTCTGCCCCACTCCATGCAGATGCCCCTCACCTGATGCCCATGGAGCGTGTAGAGCAGCCGGCCCTCCATCAGGTCCAGGATCTTCAGGGTTGAGTCACTGGAAGCTGTGATGAGGTAGTTTCCCGATGGATGGAAGGAGAGGGCATTCACGGCTGCACTGTGCACTAGAGGAAGGACAGCGGTCAGGCACTGGCTGGGAGGCCCACAGAGTACAGCTGAAGTCTGAGACAGGTAACGAGAGTCAACAATGCCTCAGCACAGGCCTCAGGAGAGTAGGCCAAGATGGCCATTGCTCAGAACAGTTGTGAGGTGAAAAGCCCTACATGGATTTCCCAGTAGAGTGGCAAACCAATGGATGGGGGTCAAGGGTAGACACTGGGAGACATAAGAAAGAAACAAATATGGCAAGTGAAAGAATCAAGTGATCCTCTTTACCTTCTCCCATGACTCTCAGCAGTGAAGCTGGAGCAGAATACACAAATATGGTGTTGAATCTGTTTTACATTCTGTTAACTGAAGAGAAACCAAACATGAACCCTCAAAATGCTAATACAATGCGCTGTCCTGTAGGAAAGGACATGTGTGGGGACAGGCAAGTAGAAAACTAGGAGATTTTCAGGAGCCAGAGAGGCTTGGGCTCCCGTCCTAGTCTCCCCACTGCCTTGTGACAATGAACAATCACCCTGACTGCACTGAACTGCAGTTTTTCTGTCAGTACCATAGCACTGTTTGAGGATGCTACCAAGTTAAGCTTACATCGTGAACCCTCAGAGTCCAGTGCAGATACCCGCCTCCTCCATGTCTTTCTGCTTTACCCATTCAGCAGCTCAACTCTGTCTGACTCCTTTCCCTACCATCCCTGTCCAAGCCTACCATTTGTTCTGGTGTTCCTCACTCTCCAAGATTCAGTTACACCAATTTTGATGGCTTTTCCAGCTGTAAAGTCTTTTTACCCCTTGTCTCCAATGGGCTTAGGAAACTCTTGCCCTCCTTGTCTCCTGATCTTAAAGCTCCCCACTCAAAGTCATGTCCCATGGGAAGCTTCCCAATCTCCCTGCTGGCCCCCCTTCATTTGTCTTTTCAAAGCACCATGAGCCTCACACCTTTAAGTGCAGCACTGAGACTCACACCTGGGTCTCCCATGTCATAAGCTCCATCAGGCAGGGGCTAAGCTAAGCATCTTACTCCTGGCTCAATGTCTGGCACCGAGTGGGGCTTAGGAAGTAGCTAGAGAACAGGGGTTGGTTGTTCAGAAACCCCAGAGGTTCCTCAAGGTTGAAGGCACATGTGTAGAGCTGGTAGAGCTGGGCAGACACATGGTCTACATGGGGAAGAAGCAACCACAGCCAACTTGTAGACTTGCTCATCATAGCCTCTCAAGGTTGTTGTGAAGGAAAGGCGCAGTGCCTTCCCATCCACCTCCACTGACCTAGTGAAGAAACCAGTGGAGCCAAGATAATCACAACCCACACAGTTCAGCATCACCATAAACAAAAAGGCAAGCTCAAAAACCAATCCCTCATCCAGGCTCTGAGAGGATGCAGGAACCTCTGCCCAGCCAATAAACACAACCACCAATAACATAGCACTCAGCAGAGCCCATGAGGGTGCGGGGAGTCCCTCAGATGCCAACCACGATGATGTACTGATGTGCTGGGGAGTGTGGAGACATGTTCCCAAGCACACTTAGGGGAGACAGCCAAGGCTTTATGTAACATGGTATTTAAATCAGAACACAATGCTCTAATACCACAACTCCAGGAAGCAGCCTGGAAGAGATATGAGGGTTTCCGCAGCCCACCCCTCGAGGCAGAATAGAGACCCTCAGCCTGCCCTGGAATGAAAGCCACCCCTGCCTCGCCTGAGACAAAGAAGCAGAGGGAGCAGGAATGGCAGAGGGGTGGAATAGGAACAGGCATACTCACGGAGACCTTCCCCAGCACAACCAAGAGAACAGTGTGTGTAGACACCACACTATGGCTTTCCCCCATCAGGCCCACCCAAGAAAGAGAACAGAAAAAGAGCAACAGAAATCCCACCATTATAAATGCCAGGAATACCCAACACCTACAGCCAGTTACTCCCAAGGAGGGCTCAGCCTGACATGCCAGGCTTCAGGGGATATCCCAGACCAGGACCCATCCCCAGTTCCCCACTTGCTCTCTTGCCTTGTCTACAGGCCACACTAGCCTCCACTGTCACAACCCCTGCTCCTGTACCGGTGATGGGACAGGACAGGACCAAACTAGGCCAGCCTCATCTTAAAAGCCATCCCTGTATAATAGTCCCACACAAGGACTCAACTACCCACAAAGGGGTAAGTCTCCCCTCACAATGCATTGAGCAGTGACTTTACAAGAACAATCTACTTTTCATCAAGTTCAAGCTGTCCAAGTCTTCTTGGCTCCATGGAAGATACCATTGACAACACAGACTGCCATTTGGATAGCAGCTGTGAGCGTCTGGCTATGATCCACAAAAGGGGAGCTCCAACTCCGTGCAGAGATACATGGCAGCAAGGTACTACAGGTCATGAGGAGCCCATGACGGTGGGACAAGGTTGCTGTTGCCCTTGCCCCCAAACATAGCTTGTGGGCAGTAGATAACCTAAAGAGAGACTTGAGTACCCACAATCTCCTCTGTCCACACTGCTCTGTGTGTGGCAGCCTTTGGCAAATCTGGGCCATGGATTTAAAACTGGCCAAGAAGCCCAGAGAACACTGGGTGCCCAGGTAGGATGGAACTTCCTGGGGTAGACCATGCCAGGGCTAAGCTCTATCTCTACATCTTGCCACAAAAAGGTCAGTTTACTTCTAAGTACCCCGCATGGCTCCTCATAACTGATGCCTCCAGTGATTCAGTGGCCTCTGGATTTCCGAGGGACTTTGGAGTCAAACCTGAAAGTGCCCTGAAATTGGCAGCAACAAGTGAAGTAATCCTCTTTGCAAAGTCTGCTAGGAAACAGTGAGGGAGACTGGCCAGAGCTGGTGGATCAGGGCTCCTCATCAGTGTTTTGAATCTGGAAACACAAGTAGGGCCAGAGATAGCTCAGCAGTAAAGGCATTTGCTGCTAAGCCTGACAACCTGAGTTCAATCCCTGGGTTCCACATAGTGGAAGGAGAGAACTAATTCCTGAAAGTTGTCCACTGACCTCCATATGTTATCTCACTCACACACACACACGCACAAAACATAATTTTAAAAAATTAGAAGCACCAAAATAAAGGGCACAGGCTGCCCTGCTAGTTGCATAACCACTTAAAAACCCTTCATAACTGGGCTAGCAATATGGCTCAGTAATAGAGCATCTATGAGGCCCTATATTCAATTCCTAGCATCACATTAAAAATAAAAACACAGGAGCTGGAGAGATGGCTCAGTAGTTAAGAGAACTGTCTGCTCTTGCAAAGGACCCAAGTTCAGTTCCCATACCCACATGGTTGCTAATACCATCCATAACTCCACTTCCAGGGGATCTGATGCTCTCTCTGCTCTCTGACCTCCATGGGTATTGCACAACATGGGTGCACTCATGTACATGCAGGCAATACACTCATACACATAAAATAAAATAATAAATAAAATATTTTAAAAAACAAAAACAACAACAAAAAACACAGGCCAAGCACTTGGGAGGCAGAGGCAGGTGAATCTTTGTGAGTTCAAGGTTAGCCAAGGTTATAGTGAGACCTCATCTCAAAAAACAAAACAACAACAGCAACAACAACAAAAAAAAAAAAAAAAAAAAAAAACCAAATAGGCTTTATATATACCAAGAATCCATGACCATACCTTGGGTAGGGGTGGGAGGCACAGGCATTCTTAGGGACCAGTGGCCAGAGAACTCAGGACTAAGAATTTGAAATCAAGTTTCTGGAAATGACCAGGCCAAGCTTGTTGACATCCCGTCAAAGAGGCCATCTCTCAGCATCCTTGAGAATAAAACACTAGAGTGGGACCCAATGTGGAAATAGTGGGCAGACTGCCAGACTCTTCAGTCCTAAACTGAAGAGTCAGATTCTGCTTCCAGGTTGCCTGGCTGTGGCCAAGTCTCACACTCCTTGTGAGTGAATTGGGAAGTGGCCCTTCCTTGCTGGCCACCCAGGCCTATCCCCAGATCATGGATCTATGCATGCCTGTAAAGAATATTCTGGTTCTGGGATGGGGACTGCTGCTCAGATGTTTGAACAGTCTTAACGTGGGCTTGGAGCATATGGTGCTTAACCCACGTCCATGGGAACTGGTACTCCCAGGATTCCACCAGTCCGTTGACTCCTTACTGAATTAGGAAATCAGAACTGTTCCCTGCAGTAACAGGCCAGAGCCAAGAAACTCCTTGCCCGGGAGGATAGTCATCCAGCCTTGGACAAATAGTGCTAACTATATGCCATAGCCCAAAACCCAAGCAGGCTTTATGCAAACAACCCATCCCAGGACATGAAATGCATGCCCTCCGTGTGGCATGACGATGGGGTGGCTGGACATACACTGCAATACTATTAACTACATTCCCTCAGAAGAGCCCATCAGCCTCACATATCAGAAAGCTACTTAGGAAGTGCCTGGTGCCCATCCAGAGTCCCAAGGAAATATCTGGACATCATTCTGTCCTTAAAAACTTTTACCTGGGCTTCTAAGAAATCCAAACAGAAGAGAAATCAGATGTCTGCTACCATAGCACTGAAAGTCCATTTTGGGGAATCAGCCTCCAAAGAGACCCCCCCCCCGACTAGTGTGTACTGAAGAGAGGGGAGCCTCCCAGGTAGTGTATTTTAGTCACAATACTTTCAGGGGAGGACCCCAGACCTGAGCAGGCCCATCCAGGGTCCCACATCAGAAAATACAGGGCTGGGGCTCAGAGCCCTGAAGGTAAACCTCAAGGCTAGGGGATGAGTCTGCTCTCCTGTAAACACCTACCAGGTGCCACAGCCTTGGGCAGGGAGTGCAAGATGAAGGCAGCTGTGTTTACAGGCTGCATAGCATCCTCACAAGGCTCCAACATACACTGGGAGAACAGAGAAACATCACTCTGTAGTCTTCCTGAGGAGCTCCATCCCAAGAGGCAAGGACAGCAGCAAAAGCTCACTGAAAAGCTCTAAGGGACTTACGTGTTGCAAGCACTCTTGTCCACTTGGTACTCAGCCATAGTGCACAAGCAAGTCCACACACCTCCTGGCCCTGCTTAGTACTGAGCTGTACTCCTGCCCACCACTAAGCCTATTCCCTCAAGAACCCAGGGCCCTGTCCCTATCTCCTCTGCATTGCTCCAGTTCCCAATTCCCCCTCCCAAGACCTCCTGGCTATGACCACATACGTCCCCCACAGCTTTTCCATGCGAGGGAAAGCCCTCACTCTGGCTGTGTTGGGGACCTTTTTTTATTCAGTGGTCCTCCAATTTTAAGGGTTCAGAATATAGCATTGACCCTTCTCATGTCCTAGATTCCAGGGCCCACTGGCCCCTCCACCCCAACAGCATCTGCTTCTCCTCTACTTAACCTCCACAAGTAGCCCCCTGAACATGACCCCTCCCTGCTCCTGATACCTGCTACATTGGGCATGGAAAGCCCACTCACCAGTGACCAGGGTATATCAACCATGCATCCTAGCAGAATCTAAACACTTGTCCTCTCAAATGTCTCTTGTCCCTTTGCTCCTTGAGTGAGTCAGGCCCAGTTTTGCCAGCTACTAGTACTTGAGACTTCAGGTTTAAAGGTAGCATTCAAGGCTCTCCCCAGTGGCTACCTGCTGCTATATGTGATGAACTCAAGGCCAGGTTCCTGAACCATCAAGGACAGACTTGGATTCTTCTAAGGTCACCTAGAGATCCTTTCCACCCAGTGTTAGGATTCGTGTGGCACAAACCACACTGAGTGCTGCACTATAACCCTTGTATAGCTTCTCTCACTACAGCATCACCTCATGAGGAAGGTCCTATTATCGCCCCACTCACAGATGGACATGGCCTGCACTCCGAGCCACTGCACTGCCTTGCTGCATTCCTGCCTCATCTCTCCCTGTCCAAATCCTCCCTGCTGGGCCCACCTTCACCAATCAATGTGCAGATAATGCCTAACCCTGGCCCTTAACTTAGGCCTGGTCCAGAGCAGGGAAAAAAAAAAAAAGGTCTCTAAGCTTGAAGGAAGGAGGGACCACCACCTCTCCAAGAGGAGGTAGTCTCCAAGTGGAAGGGGTTCTGTTCTAGAAGCCTCTGAAAGAACATCAATGACAGATGCCTGGGCTCTCTAAAGTCCTCGTTCTTGTGGCTGAGCTCTGCCACCTGGTGGTGAAAGAGTGTACTATAAATAAACCTTGACCAACCTCCACACAGGAAGACAAGACTCCTGGACACCTGAAACCAGACAATGCAGCTGCAGGAGCAGCACTGTTCCCACTTCGCACCAGCCACTCTCTATCTTTAACATGAACCAACTCAAACCCTGTCTCCCCATCTGTACCACAGACTCTCTCATTGTCCCAGGAACTCCAAGGAGTCAACTGGCCTTTCCAATGTCATACAACTGGACTTCTGAAGCTGGCTACAGAATCCACACTCCACCCTGTCCTGCTCCTACCAGGATCATCTTCCCATTCCTAGAAGACACTCACCTTGGTTACCCAAGAATGTGCTGCTCTCCAATGTCTAAGAAGCCACCATGAAGTACTTATGGGGATGCCGAGGGAGGAAGAGTTCTGAAACCGAAGCTCCAAACCTATGTCAACTCCCCACTACCTTGCTGCTCAAAGGCTACAGCTAAATCAGGGGCCATACCCCTAGGTCCAGAACCTGAGCCTGGCCCCTGGCTAAGTCAACATTCTACATGCTTTATGGTTCTAGGTAGATATATGGACAATAACATGAGGCCAAGCTCCCAATAACACTAACCCCTATCGGGAAGCCATCTCCTTGACCCTGAAAATTCATCTCCATCATAGTGAGAAATGGCACAGGGGGCTCAAGAAGTGACCCTCAGGGAGCGTCCTAGCCAGAGACCCTCTGAGGACTCCCCAGCTACAATGTTTAAGACTCTGCTATCTCACAGCAGGACACCAAAGGGCTTATTGAAAGTCAGAGATACATGCTCCACCTCCCAGCTAAGATTCTAAGCCAGACAACCACATCACAGACTATTCATCCTGGCTAACCCAATAGCCGCAGGATTTCTCCCCATTCAGGGTTGTCTTCAGTCCTTTTGAAGCACCACAGCAATGAACCAAATGCCTGGCACTAGCACAGTCCCACGACAGCCACTTGTGGGTTTTCAACACTCACACTGATAGTGCTGCAATAGCCGATGAGTCCGCACGTCCCACACCTTCACTGTGTTGTCCATGCCAGCAGCGGCAATACAGGTTCCACTTGGGTGGAAGTCCACATAGGTGACAAAGCTAGAAAGACAGAAAATTTTCATGCTCTCTAAGAGGTCTTCCTTGGTCAGAATGGACCCAAAAGTGCCCCATCCTGTATATCTATTCATACTGTGGCCTCAACCTGGAACACGCTTCTGTTCCAGGTAGCCAAGAACAAGCAGAAAGAGCAGTAGCCACAGTGAAGTACGGTGGGCTAACCAGGGACCAAGTCCACCACCGGTTCCTTCCTTCCTCCTGCCCTCTCTCCTTCTTTATGCTTTTTGAGATAAGGTTTACTATGTAGCCCAGGCTGGCTATACCTACCTCCACCTCCTGAGTGCTGAGATTACAAGTGTGTGTAAACAGACCCACTGTTTTTTTTTCTTGTCTGTTTTGAGATAGTCTCCCTGTACCCCCAGCTGGCCTAGAACTATGTAGACCAGGCTGGCCTCGATCTCACAGAAATCTACCTGCCCCTTGAGTGCTGGAATTAAAGGCATGTGCCACCATGCCCAGCTTTGTCACTGATTTTTAAGTACTACAAGTGGAGATGGCTGCCTTCAGAGACACAAGTCAGCCAAGCTGCTCTGGGGTTCCAGAATTGGAGCTGGTACCCTTGCCAGGGCTGGCTCCAAGCCAGGTCCTGCCAACTGAAGCATAGGTGGGAAGATCCAGCAAGGCTACAGGTCTCTAGCAGACAGTTCAAAACCTTCAATATACCCTGTATAACATTCAGGCACTCGGGAAGGGCCCCTGCCTTTGATTCCTAGCTTAAAAAATGAAGCTGGAATCTGCTTACAAACTTAGAAAGGCCAAATCCCTGCTCAAATGCAGGCTCCTCCTGCCCCCTATGATGTGGTGCAGTATGTAGAACCACCGCCTGCTGCAAGAGCCTGATGACACTTTCATTCATAAAATCATCAACATAGGTGATACTAAGTTTTAACAAGCAGTTTCAGGGGAGGGCTGAATTCAATGCTCAGAAAGAGATGTTATAATTCTGGGAACTAGAAAATGAAGTGGGAAAAGAGAGGCCCAAAGAATAACATGACTTTAGGTTAACAGTTTCTATTTGTAGGGTGGGGATGGGGCTTAACTCTCCATCCACACAGGAAAAGGCACAGAGCTCATACAAAAGGCACACCAGTGAAAGGGCAGCAAGTATGGCTGCCAATCTCACAGTTCCAGTCCCTGAAGGCCACTGGGCTCCTCATGCCCTACTCTGCACTCTGTGCTGGAGCACCTGCTGATGGAGGAAAACAATGGGAACTCACCCGCCATGCTCGCAGTATGAGTGGACACACTCCCGGCTAGTCTTGTCCCACAGCTTGACAGTCTTGTCATCGCTGGCAGACACAATGAGCCGCCCATCAGGGGAGAACCTGAATTGGAAGGGGCACAAGTCATACCACTGACAGGCTCCTTGGACACCGCACCCTGTTCTCTGGAGTCACCTTTCCCTGCATGCTACCACCTGACCCAGGAACTGCTTTGGAGGTTAAACTTTATGTTGTTCTTGGTTTTTTGGTTTTGTTTTTTCTTTTTTGGTCTTTTTGAGACAGGGTCTCTCTGTAGCCCAGCTGTCCTGGAACTTACTATGTAGACCAGGCTGGCCTTGAACTCAAGAGATCCGCCTGCCTCTGCCTCCTGAGTACTGGGATTAAAGGTGTCCACCACCATCCCTGGCCGTTTTTTTGAGACATGGTCTCATTTTATAGCTCTGGCTGGTCTAAAACCCTCTATATGTAAACCAGGTAGGCTTGTGGTGATCCTCCTGCCTCTGCCTCCCAAGTGCTGAGATTACAGGCATGTATCACTACAACCTGGCTGTCTGACTCAAGAACTGCCCAGAGTTACGTATCTTGTTTTGATACCCTCTCTGTGAGATTGATCAGAGCACCACCCTCCAGTAAGCACAAAACAGCACAGGACGCCCCCATCCCTGGAGGCACATGGCACATGCAGTATGCAGGTACTGCCTGATGTTCTTAACATGAAGGTGGTCAAGAGCCCCACAGCAGTATACTTATCTTCCTCTCAGTAGCCGGTCAGCAAAACACAATCAGTCAACAAAAATGCATGGCGGTCCTAAAAACCACCACCAAAGGCCTGCTGTGGATATGATACCCCACTTTGTTGGCCTGGCCTCTCCTGTTCTTAGGTCATGAGGCTTCTCAGAGCAAGGACCTCCCAGGACAAAGAATGGTGCTGCCCTAGGGAAAAAGTAACTTGCATGGTAACTTGAAAGGTAGTTTACTAGTTTTCTGATTCTTATTTTCCCAGTGTCCTCTCTACCCTAACCCTCTCCACTGGAACAGAGATATGACATGAGGAAGCCCTGCTGAAAGGACCTGAACAAGTGACAGGTATGCATATCTGTGTCCATGGTTTTTGGACCATAAGTCCTTCAGGTCGGCTGGTATCCCATATGCATAGCACTGCCTCCCATACCAAAGCCAAGGCCTCCAGGCCAAGACCCCATCTTGAAGGTCTGACTGAGCACAGTCAAGCTCTTAGGAGACTGACCCAGAGGAAAGTAAGCAAACCTGAGTGCCAGAGAAATGTGGGTTTGGGCCACAGCTTTGCTATTTACCCAGAGTGCCCCAGGGCAAGATACTGTTCTATTTGAGCCTCAGTTTCCTTTTCTGCAAAACGGGAATGATGCCACCTAGCTGGTAGAACTATCATAAGGAACAAGAAACTGCAAGTGGTAGCATGGATATACTCACTGATATTGCTGCTCTCGTCAAAACAATGCTGGTGTGGATTCAGCCGGTGCTGAGCCAGCACACTCACCAGAGGGTCATCGTAAGTAGCAATAGACTAACTTATGTGTCATGCATGAGCTCAGTGAAGCTTCTCAATAAATTCAATGTGGCAACCATTACTGTTGACATTTTACAGACCGGCAAACCAAGGCTCAGCTAAGCAACTTGCCCAAGGTTACAAGCTGATACCTGCGACTCCTCTTTGCCCTCCTCAACCCCTATGCCCTTCCAGGATCTCCAGATGGGAAAAACTCACTTAGCACAGCGGACCCAGTTGATGTGCTGGCTCAGGGAGAACAGGAATTTCTGGCGATGAGTTGACCACACCTTGACTGTCTTGTCATCAGAGGCTGTCACAAGGGACTGGCCATCACTACAGAAGTGGACGCTCCTCACCGTGGCTGTGTGTGCACGAAACACGGTTGACTCACCTTTGCTATGAGGACAGACATTCAGATTCAGGAAACCCATAATAGTGACCTGAAGGCCTACAAATACGCCAAAGTTCTCCCTACCCATCCAGCCCTGAGCTCCCCAGTCACCCAAGAGGGAAGCACTTCTTCTCCCCATTTCCTCTGCCCACATGCAATCAGCACTAGGCGTGAGGTAGCTGTCCTCCCAACCTAAAGAAATGGCCCCAGCCTCTGATGGCACCCTCTCAGAGGGCACATGTCCTACTGCAACCAGCACCAAGCCAGGATAGGGGCCAGAATAGAGACCCAAATTGGGACAGCTCTTGCACCAAGTCCCTCAACTCTGTCAAGGCCCTTCAAGTCCATAACTCACACATTGGGTACCCAGATTCGAACAGTCTTGTCACGGGAGCCTGAGGCAAGCAGGTGTCCAGAGGGGGAGAAGTTCACACAGGTGACCACATCCTTGTGGCCAGTGAAGCGGTAGGCACGTGACTGGGGCTTCATGTGCCAGATCATGAGGCATGAGTCCATGGAGCCACTGGCTGAGAAGAGTGGGGAACATGATGATCCTCAGATCTCGAGAACCTCGAGCACCCACTCCACTGCTGGGGATGCAGGGAGAGAAACAGGCCCAGTCCCATCTTCCCAGGCATGCCCAAACAGGGCAATGAGAAGACCCATGGGGTAGCCCACATCTCCTGTGACTACTGACCTAGAATTGGAGACCTATGGCCTGGCAAGTCTCCAGCAGCAGGTTGACACAGGAACCAGACGGATAGGCCCTTTACATGCCAACTGTGGGGTACAACCTGGGGCTCTATGAAAACTCATACCTATGGAGCCCAGAGTCTCCCCACTGATACCCCAAAGGCACCAGGGCAAATCCTTCCAACACCAGGGTACCAGTCCAACTACTGAAAGGGCCCAACTCAATAAGAAGCCTAAGGGAAGTCTCCAAAACAGACCCCAAATGGCCTCAGTTCCTCTGTGCCTATAGCAAATCACTAGATCAACAGACCCTGACAGATCTCCACAATACAATGAAGAGGGAGCCTAATCCATGGGAACAGAAAAACTGTTTAGGAACCCCCATATGCACAAGGAAAGGGTGTACCCAGCTGCAGTGAAAGAGACATTATATGAGGCTGGGGGACAGTCTCTATTCCACATCTTTCTTACTAGTAAGTCTCTATAAAAGAACATGGGAGCCGGGTGTGGTGGTGCATGCCTTTAATCCCAACACTCGGGAGGCAGAGGCAGGCGGGAATCTGTGGGTTTAAGGCAACCCCTATCTCCATACAGAGTTTCTAGACAGCTAAGGCAACACAGAGAACCTGTCTTATGAAAACCAAAAAAAAAAAAAAAAAAAAGAACACGGGCCATATTACTGCAGGAAACTAAATCGAAGACTCAAGGAAAAGGAGTCACTGTTTAGAGCCCATGCCACAGAACAGACCCAAGAGGTGGCCAGGGTGTACAGGGAAAAACCCAATCCCTAGTCTCTCTCTTAAAGGTTGTGTCACCTTAACAAGGTTCCCAACCTCTCCGAGCTTCACATTCTTCACATACTAAATAAAGTTCAATAAGCCCTGTTCCCAGAAAGCCGGAGGTGGAAGCAAGATGCAGGTCTAAACAAAGCAGCTGTGTCTGCCATAACCTGGCATCCCTATACCACACTACTCTGCTTATAATCTAGTGCCTGAGACAAGCTGTCTTCTCTTACCTAGCTGTTTCATGTTGAGACTGAAGTCCACACAGGTAACTGCATCTCGGTGGCCCTTAAAATGCCTTTCCAGTGAGGGGTCATCCTGGGAGAGAAGAAGATCCAATGGGTAAAGTCTGAGCAAAGAAGGGGCTTCTCTGAGGCAAGACTCTTCCCACAACAACCAGGAAATATGGAGCTAGAGAGATGACTCAACAGTTAAGAGCACTGACCACTCTTGCAGAGGACCTGGATTCAGTTCCCAACACCCATATAGCAGCTAACAACCATTTGTAACTCTTAGTTCCAAGAGATCCAATGCCCTCTTTTGGCCTCTGTGGGGACTGCACAGCACAAGTGCACTTACATGCAGGCAAAACACTCATATACATAAAATAAAAATAAATAATATTAAATTTTTTTAAAAGCAGGTGATGTTAAAAACACTGAACTCATGAACATCTTGTGTATAGAAAATCCTAAGGAATCTACTAAAAAGTGTTAGAATAAAGCAAGTCCAGCAAGGAAGGGTACGGAATCAAAACACAAACACACACACACACACACACACACACACACACACACACACTATACTTCTATATGCCAACAATAAATGATTTAAAAAATAAAGTAAGGGGGTTGGAGAGATGTCTCAGCAGTTAGGAGCACTGAGTGCTCTTACAGAGGACCCAGGTTCAATTCCCAGCACCCACATGGCAGCTGACAACTGTCTGTAATTCCAGTTCCAGGAGATTCAACACCCTCTTCTGACCTCCACCAGTATTACATGACACAGGTGCACCTACCTACATGTAGGCATTACACTCATACACATAAAATTAAAATAATAAATAAAATATTTTTTAAAAATAAATAAAGACAACAATTTATGAGGGGCTGGAAACATGGCTATGCAGTTGAGAACACCTGAAGGCCCTAGGCTTGGTTCTCAGCACCCACATCAGGTGGTTTATAACTACCTACAACTCCTGTTCCAGGATATCCAATGCCCTTTTCTGGCCTCCATGGGCATCTGGACACACATGGAACACATACATACATTCAGGCACACACAAATACATATAAAATAAATAAGTCTTTAAAAATTTTAATTATAGGGGCTGGAGAAATGGCTCAGCAGTTAAGAGCACTGGCTGCTCTTACAGGGGAACAGGGTTTGATTCCCAGCACCCACATAGTGGCTAATCATCCATAACTCCAGTTCCCAGGGAATTTGACACCATTTTCTGATTTCCAAGAGCATTGCATAACAGGGACACACTTACACACATGCAGGCAATACACTCATACACATAAAATAAAAAATAATAAACAAAATATTTTTTTAAATTTTTAATTAAGATAAAAAAAAATTAAGCCCCAGGGCTGGAGAGATGGCTCAGCAGTTAAGAACACTGGTTGTTCTTGAAGAAGACCCAGGTTTGAATCCCAGCATCTACATGGCAACTAACAACTGTCTGTAACTCCAGTCCCAAGGGATCTGATAGCCTCTTCTGACCTCCGCAGGCATTGCATGACACGGGTGCACTTACCTACATGCAGGCAATACACTCATACACATAAAATAAAAATAATAAAAATTTTTTTAAATTAAGCCCTTAGCCCAAGCATGGTGGCATACACCAATAATCTCAGCAATGGGAGGCTAAGGCAAAAGGATAGTGAGTCCACATTCAGCCTGGCCTGTACAGTGAGTTTGAGGCCAGCCTGGGCTTCATATTAAGACCTTGTAGCTCGGCATGTTGGCAAATGCCTTTAATCCCAGCACTCGGGAGGCAGGGGCAGGCAGATCTCTGTGAGTTCAAGACCAGTCTGGTCTACATAGTGAGTTCCAGGCCAGCTGGGGAGACAGGGAGACCCTGTTTCAAAAAGACAAAAAAAAAAGATCTTGTCTTTAAAAATGGGGGATGGGCTGGAGAGATGGTTCAATGGTTAAGAGTAGTGGTTGCTCTTGCAGAGGATGCAGGTTTTGTTCCCAACATCCACATGGTGGCTAACAACTGATCATAATTCCAGTTCCAGGGGATCTGATGCCTTCTTGTGACCTCCATGGGCATTGCATGAAATGGGTGCACTTACATACATGCAGGTAATACATTCTTAGACATAAGAAATAATAATAATGCTGGGTGTTGTCACACACGCCTTTAATCCCAGCACTCAGGAGGCAGAGGCAGGCGGATCTCTGTGAGTTCAAGGCCAGCCTGGTCTACATAGCGAGTTCCAGGACAGCTGGGGTTACAGGGAGACCCTGTCTTAAAAAAAGACCAATAATAATAATAATAAATTAAATTAAAATTAAAAGTGGGGGAGGGGGGCTGGCAAGATGGTTCAGTGCTTGCCACTGAGCTTGATGACCGGAGTTAAACTCCCAGGACCCACATGGTGAAAGGAGAGAACCAATTCCTGAAAATTGTCTTCTGACCTCTATACTCATGCTTTGGCACATCTGCCCTCACACACATACATACACAAAAATAAATAAAAGTAGTAAAAAAAATAAAAGGTGCATTTTATGGCATATAAATAATATCTCAAAGCCAGGCACGGTGGCACACACCTTAAATCCCAGCCCTTGGGAGGCAAAGGTGGAAGATCTCTGTGAGTTCGAGGCCAGCCTGGTCTATATAGCAAGTTCCAGGCTGGCTGGGGTAACAGGAAGATCATGTCTCAAAAAGACACCTCGATCCCACCTTGGACATAGTAAGCCCAAAGGACAGGCTCTTGGTGACATCACCACTATGCCCACTTTACCCAATGCCAGAGAAACAGTAGGGGCATTCAAGGCAATGACTAGAAAGACAACAGAGAGAATATTCCAGAGACTTTCTCCATCCAACAGTAGTTTGAATCTCACTTTGGGAGCTAACCCCCTGTTATGCAAGTTACTGCCGCCCACTTCAAACATCGAAAACTTCAAAAAAGCATTTGGGATGCTCCAGGTAACCCAGCAAAAACTCTTCTTGGGAAAGGTTATTTCTGTGGCAGAGCAAAATCACTGCTTCTCCACGGAGTGGTATCCAGAACAAAGGCAGGTGGTCCAGCCAAGCTCCACCCCCAACACACCTGCAGGACTACCCCTTTGAACAGATGGAGGGGTAGTTCTTGGAAGACTCTAAGGAGCAACAAGTGCCCATTCTGCTTCCTGTCCTCACCTAAGCCTCTTGGAAAACAAGAGCAATACAGTGTCCATCCCTGGATCAGTGGGCAGAAGCAAGTTCAGGTCCACTCCTAACCAGTGGACCCTTGAAACTTCCCAATACCCTCTTCCCTGGGTAGTTCCCTGCATGTGCCCCCTACCAACAAAAGCAGTTCTGGGGGGTGAATATGGGCAGAGTATCAGATTGACAATCAAAGATCTGGGCCCTATTTCTTGCACAAGACCTCAGTGCATCAAGGGGCCCCGGTCACACTGCAGGCCTGGGTCATCCCAGGCATCCCAGTAGCCTGCTGCTTCCACAGATCAGAAAGTGTAGCCTCAAGAAGACCCCACCCAGCCACGGAAGACGCAAGCTGGCGAGACCAACATTGACCCCCAGGCCACGCCAGGGTCGGGCCTTAATTGTGTCGTCCTTCCTAAAATGTAAATCCCAGAGGCAGGGGCTTGTTTTGTCGTCCGGTGGCCCAGAATCGCACCTGGTACTTGGGGTCAATGCAGGGACCCAACCCGCCTCCCAGACCGTAACCTTAGGAGGAGAGTGCCGCCCCGGAACCCGGCGCCCCGCCCGACCCGCTCGCGGTCATGGCTCCAGCCAACCAGACACCCACCTTCCATGGCCTTACCTGGCTCGGTGCAGCCATCGCGGGGCTGGTGGGGCCAGAGGCGCCGGAGGAGCTCAAACTACTAGCAGCGACAGTTGTGCCAGTTCAGTTTCCGCGCCCGCAATCGCCGCCAATAGCAACGCTGTCGGCGTTGCCGCGCCCCGCCCACTGCAATTAAAGGAGACGCTTCTCAGCTTTTTGTCCGCCGACCGGAAGCGAAGACGCAGGCCGGTTTCACGTTCTCATCGCCCAGCTCAACCAGCCGAGGTAACCCACCACCTGCGCAGCCAAAAGCCTCTGTCTCAAGTCACACCTTCCTCCTGAGAACTTAAAAAAGCCTGGAAGAGAATACCTCATTGGCTCGCCGCCAGCCCACGTGACAGAGCGCACCGCCTTCCGGGGAAGTTCTACGCGACCTATACTGTACAGCCGGTGGAACGATAGAACTACATTTCCCGAGATGCCCCGGGAGTGGGCCGAGCTTTATCGTCCGCCTTAAGAATCCCGGAAGGAGGACTGTGGTGTCGGTGTTTGGCGTTCGCTGCCTTAAAGCTTCTGTCCAAGACGCCGTAGAGAACGAATTTGTAGCCTCTTGTGAACTCTAAGTGGTTCGCTTCTCCAAATGCACTTAAGACAACTATGTACAAAGAACTAGAGTCATTCGGAATCATGGGTTCGATTCTTACCTGGTTGGCTGTGTGACCTCAGGAAAAATAGTCTGCTCTGAGGGCCAGCTTCCTCATAGGTAATTTGAGGGAATGTGGTTCAGCCCGTAGAAGCGATTATAAACTATATGTATGAAAGAAGTAATCCCATCACTCGGGAGTCTGAGGGTTCTTGCTATGTAGCCTGGCCCTGTCTTTAAAAAATGGAAGAAGAAGCCCGGCGTGGTGGCCCACGCCTTTAATCCCAGCACTCGCGAGTCCAGAGGCAGGCGAATCTCTGTGAGTTCCGGGCCACCCTGGCCTACATAGTGAGTTCCAGGACAGCTGGGGCTACAGGGAGACCCTGTCTCAAAAAAGACAAAAAGCCAAAGGGGACCCCCTGTAAAAAAAAAAAAAAAAAAAAAAAAAAAAAAAAAAAAAAAAAAGGAAGAAGAAACAATTCTGAGGCCTCACCACCAGGGGCCGTACTTTCTCACTTTCTGCAGTCCAAAAGCAGTGACCTTTCATCTACTCTGCTTCCTTATGGGCATCTTCCCAACCTCAACCTGGGTGTTTTGTAAGATTCAAGAACCTTCCATCACCTCTCCTGGCCAGGCTAACTTGTCCAGACTCCAACACAAATTAGAATTTGGCTAGACCCTGAGGTTTCTTACCACATACCTAGGTCTGAGACTGTATGTCCCTGGATCTGCAGGGACAGTAAACTCAGAAATTGGCCCGTGGAGGGGACTGGCATGTAGAGGAGGGCATCATTTGGACCTAAAAGAATGGCTTGGGCTGGAGAGATGGCCCAACCATGTACTCAGAATTTCGATCCCCAGCACCCACATCCGATGGCATACTACTTCCTGTAACTCCAGCTCCAGGGAGCTCTGACACTTCTGGACCTCCATGGGTACCTGCACTCATGTTCACATACCTTCACACAAACATATACATATACACATAATTAAAAACAATAGAGCCGGGCGTGGTGGCGCCGCCTTTAATCCCACCACTGTGGAGGCAGAGGCGGGTGGATCTCTGTGAGTTCAAGGCCAGCCTGGTCTACATAGTGAGTTCCAGGACAGCTGGGGCTACAGGGAGACCCTGTCTCAAAAAGACCAAAAAATAAATAAGTAAATAAAATAAAAAATGGAACTGAGTCTATAGCTCATGTCTGAGGCTCTAGGTTCAATTCCCCAGTGCTGCAAAATAAGAAAAAAAAGGAAAGAAAGCTGGGCCTGATACTGCTCACCTTTAATACCAGCACTCGGAGACAGAATCAGGTGGATCTCTGTGAGTTTGAGGCCAGTATGTTCTACATAGAGAGTTCCAGGCCAGGTAGGGCTAAATAATGAGACTGTGTCTTGGAGGGGGTCAGGGGGAGAAACTTCTGTAAAATGGTTGACACCTGTTAGTTTTGCTCAAAGTGAAAGTCACTGGAAGATTCTGCCCAGTCTCCAGATCTCCTTCAGATCTTCCCGAATCCCACTCTTTCTCTCCCTATTTCCCAGAGAAGAGGAGTGGGGGACACCCCCACCTCACTGGGAGGACTCCTTTCCTCCTTGGCACCTCCATTAAATTGGTTTGCAATTCTGACTGGCCACCTTGTTGTGGCAGAGTTCAATGTTTGAGGAATCTCAGTGTTTGGGGGACCTTTATGTTGAGGGGACTGGAATGGGAACTTCTTTTTCTTTCTAAAGATTTATTATTTTTATTTGTGTGTGCATGCCTGTGTGAGTTTATGTGTACCACGTGCATGCAGGTGCCCCACGTGTGCAGGAGACCAGGGAACTTCAATTCCCTGTTCTGGAGTTTCGGGCAGTTGTGAGTCACCTGATGTGGGTGCTGGGAATTGAACCCTGATCCTCTGCAAGAGCAGCAAGCACTCTAACCACTGAGCCATTTTTCCTTTTTCATGTTCCCTGTAACAGGGAAGTCTCTGTCCTGGTACAAAGCCCACTAGTATATGCCCCTGCAAGAATTTCTCATCCTGCCATTATTACTCAACCCAATGGTCAAGGCCACCCAGGATGGGATGAAAACGAAAACGGAAAAGGCTAAGATCACACCCCACCCCTTACCCTAGCCCAGCCCAGCCCAGCTTGGAAAGCCATCCAGGAAGTCGACCAGTCTATTCTGTACCTGCTGACAGTCTAGGTTTGAAACTCTGTACCAGGGCAGCCTTGAGGGCTAGTCTCCAGGATCTAGGACTTGCCACCTCCAAGCTGGGTGAACCAGTAAGAATCATACCACTTTCCCCAGCTTCTATGTTCATTATTATAAAATAATCATAACATACCTACCACGGCAGGGGTGGGGAGATCCCATGAGCCAGACATTCATGTCAGAGCTTGATGTTGAGCTGTCACTTAATACGAAGTGACTTCATACTTCCTCTGAGCCAACAATCAAGCCAACACCTCCTGCCTCCACCCCTAGCATTCTCTGTGCTCCAGTCCTTGAAAAAGAAGGTACCCAGCTCAGGACTCTCCTGCTGGCTATGGTACCAGTAACTACTTGGTTCATTCAGTCACTTGCATCAGGACTTCTTCAAACATCACTTTGTAGTCTTTCTTCCACCCCTCCCTTCCTTTTCTCTATATTTTTTCCCTCCTCCAGTAACTTATCACCATCTGACACATGGATTTATTTAATTGGTGACTTCTTTTAATTGTCAACTTCTTTCCTTTTTTTGTTTTGTTTTTTTGTTTTGTTTCTTGAGATAAGGTCTTACCACATAACACTGGCTGGCCTGGAACTCCCTATGTAGACAAGGCTGACCTCAAACTCACATCTGCCTGCCTCTGCCTCAGGAGTGCTGGAATTTAAGGCGTGCACCACCACATCTGTTCTTTTTTTCTTTTCTTTTCTCTCCTTTTCTTTTGTTCTTATTTTTTTAAATAGGGTTTTTCTATGTAGCTCAGGCTGACCTTGAACTATCAAACCTCCTGCCTCCACCCCCATTGATGGGATTATAGGTGTGGACCACTGTACCTGCTTCTTCACTGTTTGTAGCCCTGAGAAGGTCAACTCCAGGGGACAGATGTGACTATACCAAGACACCTAGACAAAGGGTGTAGTAAATATTTGCTGAGTAAACAAATGAGTCATTCATTACAAGGTTGCATGTAGATTGTAATGGGGGTCTATGAGGGTAGAGCCGGCTGTCAGCTAGAGAGAAGGGGCAGGAATTAAGGTAACTAGGGAAAACTGCTCTGAAGGACCAAGAGAAATTTGAGCTTTGAATCATGAGGCACAAATTGCTAAGGAAGGGGCAGTTTGTTTGGTTTTGTTTGTTTGTTGGCTTGTGTGTTATGTTGTTTGTTGTATTTTTTTGGTTGGTTGGTTGGGGGGGGTTGTTTGTTTGTTTGTTTTTTTGTCTTTTTGAGACAAGGTCTCCCTGTAGCCCCGCTGGCCTGGAACTTGCTATGTAGACCAGACTGGCCTTAAACTCTGCCTCCCAAGTTCTGGGATTAAAGGCGTGTGCCACTACACCTGGCTTTACTTTTAAATTATTGTGTGTGTGTGTGTGTGTGTGTGTGTGTGTGTGTGTGTGAGAGAGAGAGAGAGAGAGAGAGAGAGAGAGAGAGAAAGAGACAGAGACAGAGAGACAGAGAGACAGAGACAGAGAGACAGAGACAGAGAGAGACCCTTTGTAGAGCTGGTATGCCCCTGTGAGTCAACTTTCTTTTTGAGCAGGCCACATCCCAGAGAGAAAAGAGATCCAATGGGGCTAAGCCCTCAGCCTCGCCCAACCCTGCTTCTCCATCCAACAGCAGTGACCCCTCTGGTAAGAAACCCTTTGCTGATAGGGACACTAAAGGGGGTCCCTCTGGAAAAGCACTAGCTTTGGCCCATCTTCCCATATTGCAGGCAGTGAGTGAAATGACTGGACCTGCTGTGTGATTCCTGGAAATAATGCTGGCATTGAACCAAGGGTCCCTGAGATTAGTTTTGTTGTTGTTTTGTTTTGTTTTTATATTTTGTTATTTATTTATTTTATGTGTATGAGTATATTGTGCATGTGTGTTAGTGCACTGGTGTTGTGCAATGCCCAGGGAGGTCAGAAGAAGGTGCAGAATTCCTCTGGAACTGGAGTTATGGACAGTTGTTAGCCACCATATGGGTGCTGGAAATTGAACCCAGGTCCTCTGTAAGAGCAGTCAGTGCTCTTAACCGCTGAGCCATCTCTCCAGCCCCGAGATTAGTTTTTAGGAAATACATGAACACAGAGTGGCCAATAACCACACTATGTTATCCACTCAAGTCAGATGGAACATCTCTGTGTGCCAGGCCTTCTGGCCACATGCCCTGAGCCTGACCAATGTCCTGCCCCTCTTTTCCCCCAAAGAGACCTATCAGAGATGCCAGGTCCCTTTCACAGTGCCCAGAGACCGAGGAAGAGCTAGGGCATCCCCATTGCAATGAGTTGTGATCCTACAACAGTGACTCCCCTGCAGTGGGCCTGCATACATAGGTTGAGAACAGGGTATAATGCTCACAGATGGCCTGAGCTCAAAGTGTAGATCTTTTCCAGTAAATAAAGCTTCCCATCTCTGAGCCTGGCTGCTGTTCAGAACCTCTAAATAGGGAGCTCTGACACTTGGAGTGTTTGGAGTTTCTTTTTTTGTTGTTGTTTTGTTTGTTTTATACCAAACTAACCTCAAATTCACTATGTAGCCTTAAAATAATCTTGGATTCCTGGTTCTCCTGCCTCTTCCTCCTAAATACTGGGATTACATGCATGTGCCAGCATGCCCAGTATGGAGTGCTGGAGATCAAATCCAAGGCCTTACCATGTCAAGATTACAGAGTAGTCTAAGGGGTCAGGCTCAAACTCAAGATCTCATGCATGGTAGTCAAGTATTCTCTACCTACTAAACTACACATCCAACTTAGCACCAGGGTTTTTAAAGCTCTCCAGGTGAGTCCAGTGGGAATCCAAGGCTGACATCTATGCCTCTAGACCAATGATAACCAAAAAAGCTTTCTAGGACTATGGAAATGTCCATGTCCTATGTCCAATAGGGAGCCACTGGTTATGTGTAACTACAGAATACTTGAAATGTGACTAGTGTGGCTGAGGAACTGAGTTTTTCACCTTAATTCATTTAGATATAATTAGCTGTGTATGGCTAGTAGCTACTATATTGGCCAGCACAGCTCCAGAATGTGACCTGGCTCTGTGGCCTCAGGCAAGCCACTGACCTCTTGGACTTCAGTCTCCTAGTAAGGTCATGAGGGGCCATAGTGTCCAGTCTACAGTAGCTGTGGAAAGTTTTTGGTCCATGCCCACTATCCAACTGAAGGCAAGGGGTCAGGGATACTAGAACCCCAGGTCCCTAGAGCAAGACAGAAAGATGTTGGCCATGGTTCTTTGTGCCCCACAGCAGGGCTTTTCTGGCTGTTTCCAGAGTATTTGAGATGGGAAGATAGGACCAGATGCCCAAAGAGGTTAGAGGATAATGAGCTTTCCCTCCACCGTGGAGCCCTGAATGAGAGTGCAGAGAACTAACCTGGAATTGGACTATTGGCAGAAAATAACTGATAATTTTCATTTACTGTAGTCACTGTGCAACCAAAGGCAAATGAAGTCTTAACCACAATCCTAGGAACAGGACAGTACTAAACCCATTTTACTGATGGAGAAACTGAGACTGTTGGTAAACAAGGAGCTAGGATTAGAATCTGTTTTCATCCGGGCGTGGTGACATATGCCTTTGATCCCAGCACTTGGGAGGCAGAGGCAGGTGGGTGGATCTCTGTGAGTTCAAGCTAGCCTGGTCTACACAGTGAGTTCCAGGCAGGCTGGAGCTACAGGGAGACCCTAAAAAAATTTAAAAAAAAAAAAGAATCTGTCTTCAAACTTGCTCAATCCTAAAGCATCCAGAGAGAGGGACTAAAAAGTCTGAATCCGTTTAAGATTTAGAAATGAAATACTAAATACTAAAGGGGGGGCTTAAGACTTGCCCCATAGCAGAGATGGGGTCAAGGCTGTCCTGAAGCCGCCACCTTCACACTAGAAAGGCCCTAGCTGTCTTGTGCTTTATCATACAGTCAAATAAGTTTAGTATCCTTTGCAGAGTACAGCAGCTTCCTTTTAATAGCAAAATGATGAGCTTGTTAACCCCAAGTCAAGCTGACACCCAGGAAGATACCTCAGTTCATGGCATGTCTCCTTATCACTATCCGTCAGTTGAAAAGGGTCACTCAGCTGATCCATTTATTTATTATTTATTTATTTATTTATTATTTATTTTCAGTGCTGGTGATAGAATCCAGGGCCTTGCTCATGTTAAGTAAGCTCTCTAGCACTGAGCTACATCCCCAATCCTTCTTTTTTCTTTTAAAAAAAAGTGTGTGTGTGTGATGGGGTGTTGCACATGCATGTGTAGAAGTCAGAGGACAACTCTGTAGAGCCAGCTCTTTCTTTCCACCTTTATGTGGATTCCAGGGATAGAACTTCAATCGTTAGGCAGCAGCACTCATTTTTCTGAGATAGGATCTCCTGTACAGTTCAGCCTGGCCTTGAACTCAGAATCCTCCTGCCTCTACCTCCTGAGTTTTGGGATTACAGATGTGTTGGACCACCATGCCTGGATACTCAGCTGGTCATTAACTAGGGTGAGTTTTCAAGGCCCAGGTCCACATGGGATCTAGGGTACAATGTTTCCAGAATCCATAGAGGCCCTGGTATAGATGCCAGTTCCCAGGCCTGCCAAAGTCACCTTCTGTTGGAGGAAAGATCAGTCAGGAACTTGTGTTTGTAAAAGGCCCCATCGTACAGCCGGGCGTGGTGGCGCACGCCTGTAGTCCCAGCACTTGGGAGGCAGAGGCAGGTGGATCTCTGTGAGTTCAAGGCCAGCCTGGTCTACATAGTGAGTTCCAGGACAGCTGGAACCAGGGGCTACGGGGAGACCCTGCTTCAAAAAGACAAAAAAAAAAGGCCCCATCGTGATTGTGATGCAGTGGTGGTTCTAGGACCTCACTGGGACCAACATCCTGCCTTGCCCTCAAGAAGCAAGGGGACTATGGCCCGCCTAGGAAACTGTCCAGAGGCACAAGACTAGATAGGTCCCAGCTCTGACCTCACCTTGCTCTGTGATTCCATCTCAGGCCTCAGTTTCCCTCTGTAAAATAAGGACACCCAGCTCCACATAGTGACCCTGAAGAGCTCACAGACTACCCAGTGCCAATGACAGGTCCAGGTCTGTCCGCTTTCACTCCCATCCATTAGCTTAGCCTGGCCTGAAGGTGATTCCTGTGTGCAGCATTTGGGAAGGAGGTTCAGCTTAGGCCTGTGTGACTGCCACATGTGTACAGGAGATTTTTCTGGTTTCCATGGGTGGATGTGGTCAGGGGGCACATCCAGGCCTCCTTCCTCACAACACCACACTGGCCTTTGCACTGGCTCTTTCCTCTGCCTGTCTGGCTCACCCCAGATTATTACTTTGTAGCACCGTGGTCAGCCTGAACATCACCTCTTTAGAAATGCCTCTTCTGTTTACACCCGAGGCTCTAGCATCCACTCCTTAGGTAGTATGGGTTTATCTTCTGTCTCTCTCTATGACTGTGAGTTCTCTGAGGGCAGGCAGAGACCCGTCCCTGCTGTTGGATGGTAAGTATTGAACACTCGTCCCTGACGTGGCACAGATTTTTTTGACAAGTTAACCCCTGGAGTCCACGGGCATGAGGAGTCCCTCCTACATTTCCCTGGGAAGCCTGGGCTCAGGGAGGGGCTTCCTATGGACTCAGGAGAAAGCGATTCATTTCCACAGGTGTTTGTGGAACACAGCTGTGTCCTCAGCCCTGCTTCAGGATCCACACACTTAGGGAGTGGCAGGTATATCCCAGCCCCTGCTTGGCTCAGCAGGACTGACTGGTGACTAACACTGTTCCTGCCCTAGGGAAGGCAGACAGGGAAGACCACCAAGCAGGCTGAGCTTGGTGAGCATTCTCACAGTTCAACCCAGCATGAGGTAGGGAGGCACTCCACTGGCAGGACAAGGGGTTTCTGGGAGGAGGAGGCAGGACAGGGGGTTTCTGGGAGGAGGAGGAGCATTGGGGGAGTGAAAGACAAATTGAGAAAGATGTGGGAAGAAAGTCATGGAGGCCAGCTCATCTGAGAGGGGCGATTCACTTCTCAGGAACTGCCACCTCTCAACCCAGCTACAAGAAGCCAAGGGACTCACCCAGCTGGCAAAATTCTCCCCATGAGGAGTCATTTTTTTGTGTCCCAAATAGGCTCAACCCTGGGCCACACAACCACCCTGTGCAGGGGAAAGACCAAACTCCAGAGAGAAGGGAAGACTGGTCTTCAGGTCCTGGAGGAGGAGGGAGGGAGCTTTCATAGATGTGCGCAGTTTCCCCGTTGGCCTCCCTGGGGGCTTGCTACATGCTTCTTCACTCAAAGCCCATCTGTGGCTCCCCATGGCCTCAGGGTAAGGTCAGAGTCCCCACTGTCCACTTGCTCAGCCCCTGATACCTCTCTGGCCTCACCTTGTTTCCCACTCCGCTAGGATGATCTCATGGGCCACACTTTCCCACCCTTGAGCCTGCTCTATGTTGCTCCTTCTGCCTGGTCAGTACTATCCAGGCACCTCAAGGGAAATCCTCCCTTCTATCTGAACCTGGTCTTGAATGTCTCCACCCCTCATTGTTACCTCTCCTCTGAACCCTGTGAGGCTAAGGCTGCTCAGACTTCCTCAGACTAGATCCTTCTCCCCTGGGATTACTGGGGCCCATCTTATTCTAGCTGAGGATCCAGGTGGCCCCGGAGGGAGGGTCCTGTTGGCTCTTTCTGGTCCCTTTCATCATATGGAATGATGCACAGTTGTATGTCCATGTGTCACCACTGAGAATGCACTCTACATGTCTGTGTGCACACGAGTAAGTATTCTGGGGATGATTGTATCTGCTTCGATAGTTGTGCATCTGTGTACGTGTGTCTGTATGTGTGCATGTGCGTTTGTGTGTTTGGCTGCAGTTGTGTGTGACTCTATGGATCTATGTGTTTGTGACTGTGTCTGAGAGCTCATGTGTAGTTGTATATAGTGTTTTACCTGTGTGAGATTGTACATGTACCTGTGCCTGTGAATCTGGGTTTCTCTGACTGTCTTGAAGAAAGGATTAAAGGGTCATTCATTCATTTGGGGAATGATTCTGGGAAACACTAGGAGGGTGTGGAAAAGTAAGGCAGGGAAAGGAAAGTGGCAGTGATAGTTTCGTTACTAAGTAAGCTACTTTAGTGAGTGACAAGAGCTCACTGTCACTGGAAAGCCCTGAGCATGGCACACAACATGCCCAAGGCCATCGCTGATGACTGAGTAATTCAGCTTGTCCACCCATTTCCAGCAGGCATAATTGGATCTGGTACTTCCCTCTTGACTTACACAGGGCCTCAGGGCTCAAAGAAAAGCATAGGGACTCCAGTCCTGAAAGTCAGGTTTGTCTGGGCAAAAATGGTTAGAGAGAAGGGACCAGAGTGTCAATGCAAGCTGCTACACTGTGTCCCTGTTTATGAGTGTGTGCTAGTGCCCTGTCATGGCACATGAACTTCAGGAGCTTCTTTGCACGAGCTTCTGTGAGTGCATAGAAAGTTTAGCACAATGGCAAGCAGCTCTGGCTTTGTCCTCCATGCTTCCCTGCCCTTGCTGGCTCAGGGTCTTGCCAAATCACACCAGTTTTGTAGAAATGTGGCTAAAATGTTCTGACCCAACTTGGGGCAGCAGCCCCTGTCCTCAGGCTAGCATGGGAGCTAGGATCAGAATACTGTAGGTGCATGAGGGGGCTACTATTGAGAAGACACCAGGCCCAGACCCTAGGCCTCATCTGTCTCAATCCTGGGGCCCACAGGAGCCTGAACAGTAGCCAGGGAGGTTTTGAATGCTGTGCAGGAGAGTTGACCTCCTATCTGTAGTCCATGGAGCTTACCAAGTATGTCAGCAAGGGGCACAGTTCCCACCCCCATCTAGAGATGCCTCTAACTGGGCTGGAGGCTAAGCTGTTTAGGGTTGGAGGTACTGGGAGGCAGAGCACTAAGAGGAGGTTTTAAAAATTTAGGGTGGGCTGTCAGACATGGTGGCGCTCACCTTTAATCCCAGCACTCAGGAGGCAGAGGCAGGCAGATCTCTGTGAGTTCGAGGCCAGCCTGGTCTCCATAGCGAATCCAGGCCAGCTGGGGCTACAGAGAGACCCTGATTCAAAAAGACCAAAAAAAAAAAGAAAAGAAAAGAAAAGAAAACCTTAGGGTGGAGCTTGGCAGACTGCACAGAGCCCCCTGGCATAGCAAGTGAATAACCCAGGGCTACAGAGATGTGCCTGGGATAAGTCTTTGGGGTAAAGGCATGGTGGCCAGTTACTGTCTTGGCAAGGTGTAAGAATTCAGGAGCTTTGGAATAGGCCTGAGGACAAAGACTAGGAGATAGGGGGAACTGTCAGGTCTCAGTCATATCTGATGGCCATCAGGAGAGGGAGAGTGGAAGAGGCTATGGAGGAAGTATGGAAATAAATTGGGGACAGGGAGGAGCTGAGTGAAATGGGAACAGTGCCTTGGGAAGTGTCCCCAGTGAACTGAAGGCACAGGAAGAGAGAGGAAAGAAGTGTGAGGCTTGGGCTGGTGAGAGAGTTGTGGCAAGAGAAGGGGCCCAAGCTTCAGGGAGATTGTGTCAACACAGCGAATACGAAGATGCAGTGGTGTTATGCCATAGAGGACCAGAATTCCAGAATGGACAACTGGGAGTGAAACCAAGAACTGAGGCCTTGGTTGGGACTGGAGAGATGGCTCAGCGGTTAAGAACACGGGCTGTCCTGCTGGGCATGGTGGCGTATGCTTTTAATCCCAGCACTTGAGAGACAGAGGCAGGCAGCTCTCTGTGAGTTCAAGGCCAGCCTGGTCTACATCGTGAGTTCCAGACCAGAAAAAAAAAAAAAAAAAGGGCTGCTCTTGCAGAGGACCGGCAGAAGCCCCAGGTTTGGTTCACAGAACCTTCATGATGGCTAACTACTGCCTGAAATTCCAGTTCCAAAAGATCCAACACTCTATTCTGGACTCCATCAGCACCAGGCACACATGTGGTGAACATACATTCTTTTTAAAGAAGAATTGGGGGCTGGAGATATGGCTCAGCGGTTAAGAATACTTGCTATTTTTCCAGAGAACCTGGGTTCAATTCCCAGCACCCACATGGTGACTAACAACTGTCTGTAACTCCAGTTCCAGGGGTAAAAGATCTAACACCCTCTTCTGGCCTTTGTGGGGTATTGGATACATAAGGTGCACTTGCACAAATTCAGGCAAAATGCTCATACACATAAAATAAACATAATAAAATATATTTTTAAAAAGAATTAAGGCCACACAAACTGATCCCAGCCCTTGGGAGGGGGAAGCAGGAAGATCAGGAATTCAATCATCCTTGGCTATATGGCAAGATCAAGGCCAGCCAGAGCTACATGAGACGCTGTCTCAAAAAAACAGAAGCTGGGCTGAAGAGATGGCTCAGTGGAAGAAGCGCTTTCCTTGCAAGCATGAAGACCTGAATTTGAATCCTTAGAACCCACATAAAGCCAGGCGAGGTAATACACATCTGTAATCTCAGCACTCCTAAAGTGAGTTGGGAGGCCCAGACATGAAAATCTCAGGAAGCTCTTGGGCCAACTAGTCTGGCATATGCATCAATGAACAACAAAGAGACCCCGTCTCAAAGTGGAAGGTGAGGACCAACATCTGAAGTTGTCCTCTGACCTCCACAGTCATGCCATGGCATACACCATACACACACGCACCCCACCCCCACCCACACACACTAAACCAAAACCAAAAATAACTAAGGGCACTATGGGACCTGGGGTGACAGTGAGGAGCACTGAAGTCAGCTGGAGAAGGCAAGGAGAGATGTGGAGTTAGAGCTAAAGGTAGCCAGGACCCTGGGGAACGTTTAGAAGCTAGCAGAAGCTGGGTGTGGTGGCACACGCCTTTGATTCCAGCACTTAGGAGGCAGAGGCAGTCAGATCTCTGTGAGTTTCAAGGCCAGCCTGGTATACATAGTCCCAGGCCAGCTATAGGGAGACCCTGTCTCAAAAAGACCAAAAAAAAAAAAAAAAAGAGAAAAGAAAGCAGAGAAGGTATAAGTTCTCCTTCTCCTGTGATACTGTACAGGGCAAAGGCTGGAACCCAGAAAGAAGGTAAATGGTCAAGAGTGTCCATAGAAAAGAGATTGAGGGGCTGGAGAGGTGATTCAGTGGTGACTAACAACTGTCTATAACTCCAGTTCCAGGGGATCCAATGCCCTATTCTGAACTCTGCAGGCATTGTATGACACGAATGCACTTACATACATGAAGGCAAAATACTCATACACATAAAAAATAATTAAAATAATAAAATATGTTTAAAAAGAAAGAAAAGAGATTGAGCCCACAGGCTTGGAATTGGGTTGGGCTGGCTGCAATCCCAGGCACTGCACCAAGCATAGTGTCGCATGCCTTTAATCCGAGCACTTGGGAGGCAGAGGTATGCAGAACTCTTTGAGTTCTAAGCCAGCCTGGTCTATGTAGTGAGTTCCAGGCCAGCTGGGGCTATAGGAAGACGCTGTCTCAGAAAAGACAAAAAAAAAAAAAAAAAAAAAAAAAAAAAAGAAAGAAAAGAAAAGTTCTTATGGCTGCTGTGACAAAGATCCACACACTATGAGCTCAAAACATCAGAGAGGCAAACTTACTTTGTGTCTTCTAGTTTCTGATTACCCCAGGAGCTCCACAGTATGGGACAGTATCTCTCTAAGCTCTGCCTTTTTCCCATGGCCATCTTCAGTGTCCAAGTTTCTCTCCTGATTTCTTTTTGTTTGTTTGTTTTGGTCTTTTTGAGATAGGGTCTCCCTGTAGTCCCAGCTGGCCTGGACTTGCTATGTGGACCTGGCTGCCTGGCTGGCCTCAACCTCACAGAGATCCACCTGCCTCTACCTCCCGAGTGCTGGGACTAAAGTGTGTGCCACCACACCTGGCATTTCCTGCTTCTTTTTTAAAAAAAAATATTTTATTTATTATTTTTATTTTATGTGTATGCGTGTATTGTCTGCATGTAGGTAAGTGCACCAGTGTTGTGCAATGCCTGAGGAGGACAGAAGAGGCCGTCAGATCCCCTGGAACTGGAGTTATGGACACTTGTTAGCTGCCATGTGGGTGCTGGGATTCGAACCCAGGTCTTCTGCAAGAACAATCAGTGTTCTTAACCACTGAGCCATCTCTCCAGCCCTCATTTCCCTCTTCCTATAAGCCTGTTCTCATCTAGGATGATTTTTTTTAAATATTTCATTTATTATTTTTATTTTTTTAATGTGAATAGGTGTATTGCTTGCATGTATATTAGTTCCCCTGTGTTTGGCAAAGCCCTTGGAGGTCAGAAGCGGGTGTTGGACCCTGGAACTGGAGTTACAGATGGTTGTTGGCCACCATGGGGGGTGCTGGGAATCTAACCTGGATCCTCTGCAAGAGCAGTCTGTACTCTTAACCGCTGAGTCATCTCTTCAGCCCGTCGGATGAATTTATTTTAACTTGATAGTTACAAAGTCCCTATTTCCAAATATTTCAAATTCACAGATTTAAGTACATCTTTTAGTGGAACACAGCCCTGGGGCACAGGGCTGCTGCAAGGTCTGGCACATACTTAAGTGTCAATAAATGGTGGTTTAAAAAAGAGAAACAGGTTGAGGAAGTTGAAGAGCTCAGGTCAGCAGACTTCTGTGTGTATCCACATATTCACACAAACGTGTGTGTGTACCTGAGCAGTTATGCATGCACAGGAAGCAAAGCACCTATAATGGTGTTTCATCCAAAAGGTCTGGGTCAAGTGACTCAGGGACCTTGGCTTATAGCTTCCCAGGTTCAGGGAGCTTTCAAGGTTCACCAAAGTTAAAAGCTTTTTGCTCCAATGAAAATTCCTTAGGAATCTTAAGCAAGGCCACCACTGACAATCATGTGCAGATTTGCAGAGAAGCTGTACTCCCAAGGCTACTCAAACCCACAGCTTTGGCCTGATGGAGGAGGTCTATGGGCATGCAGCCAGCACAGTCACTTGGCAGGGCAGGGATCAGAGAACCTCTGAAGATTATGGACCTCCAGTCACAGTCAGAGAAAGGAGCAGGCCAGAGGGGGGGGTCTTCCACTCCTCCATTCCTTCCTATACCTCTCATATATCTGGAATCAGAGAGCCCCAGGCTTAACCTTTTTTTTATAGCTGCCCACTGGAATCAGCCAGGGTTAGTAGAGAGTGAGTTGGGGAGGACAGACCTGGCTCTGGTTCCTCTTTGACTCAGAATCTTCTGGATTCTGCCTCAGGACAGCTCGTAAGTTCACCAGGGTCACTGTGAGAGCTAGGTGAACCAAGTTCATGGCATGCTCCAGGGATTAGGACATAGGCTAACACTGATAAGGCTCATAGAACCAGTGACATGACCCACATGGCCACTCCCCTCCTCCCAAGCCTGGACAATTGTGCTCCTTCTCTAGACTGTTCTAGGGCTCAAGGCCTGGCATGAGCCCACAAAGTTCCACTCTGCTTCCTCCTTGTGATGATCCCAGCTACTCCAGCTTGACTGGCTGAAAGGACTAAGCTTCAGCTCTAGGGAGACCCTCTGGGCTGCTCCACACTACACTCATTTGATAGCAGTCCCCGACCCGACCTGGGCACTGTGGGGTGGAGCCATCCACAAGATGACGCAGCCCTGGCTCCTGGTGTTGGGAGAGGTTAAGGTCAGGAAGTTCAGCTGCGTAGAGAGAGGCTGGGAACAAGCTAGGGAGGGGCAGAGATAGGACAACAACTCTAGTTGCCAAAAAGAGCCTCTTGAAAAGCTGGTTGGTACAAGGACAGATGAGGGGAGGGAATAAGTGGCCAGGAAGCAAGAGGTTGCCTCACCAGGACAGAACGAAGAAACACAACAGACAGAAGGGGCAGAAATAGCAGAGTCCTCAGGCAGGGATTTCTTGGGTAGATTCAAGGGACAGAAAAATGAGTTGAGGGGCTATCAATGAGGTGAGTAGGCTTTGCAGATTCCTGTGAGGAAGTAGCTTCTAGAAGGAAGTCCTAGAAGACTTTGAGCAGTAGAGGTGCTATGTATAGTCTGGGCTTTAGGAAGGTCTCTTTGCCCTGTAAAGCGATGATCAGCATATCTCCAGTATGGCCTTAGAGCAACACCTGAATCAGGAACCCTAGGAGACACACATAGCTAAGCATCAAAATGAGCCCTTCAATGATTACTGGGGGAGGCTCCCTGGGCTCCAGGGTTTCTGAGGTTTTTTGGTTTTTTGTTTGTTTTGCAGTGCTAGGGACAGAAAACAGGACGTTATGCATATAGACAGGTGCTCTACCACTGAGCTATATCCCCAGCCCTTAAATGTTTCTGGAGACCTCTGACTCCACTAGACCCCACCAGATGTTCGAGAAGAACAGGTCTTGTGCTCAGCTGAGTGGGAAACAAGGCACACTGAGCTGACTCCCCTACCCACAACCCTAAACTCATACACCCACAGCTTGCTCAAGACTCCTGCCAAAACCTACAGAAATGAAATCAGCTAACCTTTGTTCAGCACTGGTGAATTATATAATAGAAGAACTTGCGTGACCAAGGAATGCTCAAAAACAAACCAGTAAACATCTAGCCCCATTGAAAAATGCCAGTTCAGAGTGTTAGGTTTATGTTCTCTGGCTCCTGTACTGTACCTGGCATTGAGTGGCCACTCAATTGCCCTTTGAAAAATGCCTCAGTTGCCTCATGATGATCCTGGTAGGATTTGGGTTCTGTACAAATCCACTGACATTTCCCAGGTTCAACGGTTGGGGGACTTGGCTATAGCCCCTCATAGGTGGGTTCCCTGGGCTGCCCTGGGAAGTTGAGCATCTGGGAAGATCTAGAAATGAGAAGGGCATGAGGGAGGGCTGTCTTTTTTTACTTTTCCTACAACCATCTGTGGTCCTTGGGGTAACCATCCTGCTTGAGCTCATGGCCAAGTCACAAGGCAGCTTCTCTTGAAGAATTTTTTTTTTCCCACTGAGACCCATCCTCTGAGCCCAGATGACATGTTATTTTCAAAGAGTTAGGTGGGTCCCAGGAAGTCATCTCAGCAAGCCCTCTGCCGCCAAGCTGGAGAGTTACTCCTCTAGCCCTTGCAGACAGCCCCCACCAGACCTGCCTTCAGAAACTACCTCTGAGACTTCAGGAATGGGTTCTCCTTTGATTCCAAGGCTACCTTGCCAGGGACAGGTTATTAACAAGAGGCTTCTGACAATGAGGTTTGGGTGGAGACTCAGGGTCCAAATGGCCCAAGAAAACAAGTCATAATTCCCTTGGATTCGTTTGGTTTGCAGGTAACACCACATCCCAGCAGCCACTGAGGGTCAGTGCAGTAGAAGATAGGGAAGCAGTTCAAGGCTCTGACCCTATTCAGTTCAACCCAGATACGTATGATACTATGTGCAAATATATCCTGACCATGGCACACTGTGGCTGTTAATGTGTAACACTATCAACCTAGGACACACATTGATTATACTTTTTACCTGTAACAATGTGACATTGTAGCAAAGTCAGCACTCAGTTGTTATTTGTGGTGATTTCCCTGGGCCAATGGCCATATGTTATGGGCATCTGTGGCTCTGAGTACCTGTAGCCTGGGATTGTGCATATACTCAAGAGAGATCCAATGTGTGCACCATAGACTATAATTAACAGGTTACTTTAACAGGAAATTGGCAGTAAGATCTTTCAAACCTGTCACTTCAGAGCGACCAGTGCTTTTCAATTTGTTAATACACAAGCCGGGTGTGTGAAGACTATTTTCTACATATGGTTACCCAGATATAAAGTGAGAACCGTTCTGCCTTGTAGTCTGCATAGTCAGAGTCATCATCTAATTGGCTGACCAGAGAAGGGGATGGGGGAAGGACATAAAGAGGGTACTGGGATCTGAGGTGAAGATTTGCCACCTGTGGTCTGTCACACAACCTCGACCCTAAGCACCAAGGAGTTTCCATTTACTTCATATTCACAGTTTGCAGACAAACTTGAAATCAAAGGAAGCCTGGCCTAGAGTGAGCATAAAGAAAGCTGCTGCTGCTGCTGGTGTGTCCACCATAGAGAGCTTTTATGATCTTTTATATGCCTGGGTAGCATGCGGTAGCAGGGTGGCAGGACCTGATCACTTAAAGATCTTGCCAGGCATGCCGGGTGTGATGGCACATGCATTTAGTCCCAGCACTTGGGAGGCAGAGGCAGGTGGATCTCTGTGAGTTCAAGGCCAGCCTGGTCTACATAACATAGCAAGTTCCAGACCAGCTGGGGCTACAGGGAGACCCTGTCTCAAAAAGACCAAACAAAACAAAAAACAGGCAGGGCTCTTGATGGTGTCCAAGCAACTGGGTCCCCAGTAAATAACCTCACTCTGGTTCCCCCGTCCCTTTCCAGGCTACCTTTTGGCCAGCTAGTGTCCAGCATTCTATATTGGCCTCTTTGCTGACACAGCCTACCCACAAACTACCCCTTCTCTGGGGCCTCAGGACTTTCCCCATACCTATTCACACACAGTCCACAAAAAATTCTCATTTATTTAAGTACCACATCCATTCATACATTCATGTATTTATTCTGCAAATACCATTAAGCACCTCCTGGGACCCACACATTCACTGACCTCCAAACCCCCATATCAGAGTGATGAAGGCATAGCTCAACAGTCCTTGGTGTGGGAGGCTCAGCAAAGAGGAACCTGGAGCTGAGTGGGCTGGTGGCCGTTAGCTGGGGGGAAGCACTGAGATGGTGTCACAACCAGGATACTGTATCAAGCTAATGAACTCTGGAGGTTGGGTAAATGTGACAGTTTCCTCCCCTCCTCCACCAGCTAGCCTGCCCAGGCTGGGTCTTGCATAGTCATCCTGCTAAGGCCCAGGGCCTGCTTTGCCTGGGATTGAATTCCAAGACTTCAGAGCTGTCTTCCTATCCCACACCTCACATAACAAGGCCCATCTCTTGATTGGACCCAGCTACTGGGCCAAGTTGCCTTTGCTGGGTGATAGAGTGACTGCTGTGGCAGGCCAGAAGCTAATTGGGTCTCAGCCCATTTCGCCAAACCCAACTTTCCTAATTTCCCCTACCCCTCTGCCCTCACTGTCTTGTCTTCTCTGGACAACCTATGACCATTAGGGTTACCTTAACCTATCTTACTCTATCTTCACCCTTGTCCCCATCCCAGGGGTTGTTGCTGCCATGCCTCCTACTATGGCTCTGAAAAGAATCCACAAGGAATGGAGTGACCAGCATGGAATCTCCCTACCCACAGCGTTCAGCAGGCCCTGTGGAGATGGTAGCCTCCCCTGGCTTCCGTAACCATGGGCAGTCCCTAGCAGGGTGGAGGTTTTTTTTTTCTATATATATAATTCATTTCCCAAAAGATTATCCCTTCAAAGCATGTGAGGTTGCCTTTACAACAAGGATTTATCATCCAGCTGGGGATAAAGCTCAGTTGGTAAAGAGCTTGCCTATCCTGTTCAGGGCTCTGGGTTTAATCCCAGCACTGCATAAACCAAAATTCAAGTACTCAGGTAAAGACAGGAGAACCAAGAATTCAAGGTCATTCTCAGCTATATAAGGACCAACCTGGGCTAGAGACCCTGTCTCAAAACAAACAAACTACAAATATTAACAAATATTAACAAATGACATTTATTTTGATAGTCTATTGTGGTCTATCACTATTTATTTTTAGTGTGTGTGTGTGTGTGTGTGTGTGTGTGTGTGTAGGTCAGAGGACAGTTCTTTAGAGTCAGTTCTCACCTTCTACTATGAGTTCCAGGGATCGAACTCAGATCACTAGGCTTGGCAACAAGTGTTCTTACCTGCGGAGCCCTCTCTCTGGCCTTATACTGGAATTCTTGACTCTCAGCCCATGAAAGGCTTCAGCCACACTCTGGTTGAAGAGCCCCACGCCTTCTTAATTTTCCCTTTCTATCCTGACCCTTAGTTTTCCCTGTCTTTCTATCCTGTCTCTCCAGGATACTAATCACAATGTGATTATTACCCAGAGCGGGACCTTCATTTCTCTTTAATCCTGTATGCATTTAAAGACCTATCCATTCCTCTTTCTGTCAAGACAAAGGGGACCTTGGGGACCTTGAACAAAGGGGAAGGCAAAGGTGAGAGACTGAGCAGCTCAGAGGGGAAGGGCTGGAAAGACAGTTGGAGGACAGTTGCTCACAGGGCAGTTAGCAAGTATGTGGCCATGTCCTGTGACTTATTGCAGCCTCAGGTTCCTCCTGAAGCCATTGTATAAGCCAGTGCCACATTAGCTCTACACGGAACAGAGCTCAGAATGGTTAACTTGTCCAAGTTCACACAGCCGGCAAGAGGGGAGCCGTCTGAGCAGCGGGCCTGTGCCTTCAATACCAGTCTTCCACCCTGGGAGGCTGAGAAGGCTAAGAGTGAGGCTGCCGCTGCACTTGAGGGTCTCAGATCTCAGTGGAGCTGTTTCTTTAGTCTCGGTGAAAGATCCAGTTGGAGTCACAGAATTGCTCTGTAGCCAACCAGGAGGCAGGACCCCTTCCAGACCCCACATGCTAGAAGACACTGCCCATTCTCTATCATCTGAGCCTAGTCAGTGGCTCTGGGCTTCTTCTCTTCCTTGGAATCCTTGGAAAGGAGGCAGGCTTTTCTACCCTTCACCCTAGAACTTGTCTTCAATGACCGAAAACAGAGCCCCACTCCTGCCTCTTCTCTCAAGAGTTAACAACAGAAGAGTACTAGCCACTCCCCATCATAAGCATGAATAAGCCAGGCACTGTGTGTATTTGAAGTCTGGTTCTTACAAGCACCCATAAAGAGGCTATGTTCAGCTCTCACCTTCTTTCCTCCAGCATCTTCCCTCCTCTAGCCTCATGCTGTCACACAGCCCCTGAACTTCAATTCCCTCCCCTTCCTCCATTCTCTCATTAGCTCCAGTTCTGAACAGAGTCCAGATTGATACTTTTTTTGTACAAGATTGATGTGATGGCTTAGTGGGACTGTGCATCTCTGGAAAACAGGCAGGTAGTGTTAGTTGTTAGATACAGATGAAAAAACTGAAGCTTGGGAAAGTGTTTTTTTCTAAAGTTTCAGAGCTAGAGTCAGGATTGATGCCAGACCTGTACCCTTACTTTGTCACCTACCTCCTTACAAGGTATCCAAGGGGTCACCATTGGCACTTTCCTTGTAAGAATTCCCTTTGGGTTTAATTAAAGCCCTCAGGTGCTGGCAGGTGAAGTAAGTCCAGAAACACTGTTAGAACCCCATGGTGCTGAGTTAACAGGTCTTGTACAAGACCAGCAGATTTTTTTTGTTATGCCAACATTTAACTATTGCAGAGTTGTGGCCCTGCTGCAGGCTTTGAGGTTGTGAATGGAATCAGTAAAGGAATGACAGTCAATCGATGACCCCTAGCCATGGGGAAGCCTTAGTCATGTCCCACCCTGCAGTCCTAGGAAGTTAAGTCCTTTGAATCACAGACCTGGGATCTACAGGCAGTTCAGAGTCCCTTGGGGTCCCATAGGAGAGGGGAGCACGAGATGCTGGGAGGCCATAGTCCTCCAAGCCCTCAGAGGTCATGGAGTCTCATGGGTCTGGTGGAAAGAGGTATGAAGGGCAGTAAGGCAACTCTTTCCAGAGTTCCTCTGTCTTTATCCTTTTTTCCCCGAGTCCATTTCCAAGCTACTCCATTGTACGCTTCTCTATCTGCTTGGTAGATCTGAGCAATCTCAGGTACTAAGGGATCTTGGGGATTGAGACACACAGAGGATAAATAAACACACACAGGTACTTTTCAAATAGTGGTAGGCTGGCAAAATGGCTGAGCGGGTAAAGGCACTGACCACACAAACCTAACTGATAGGTAAAAATGTTGGAGAGAGCGTGCGCGGATGGAGGAGGCAGCGAGGCACAGATAGAATTCTCAGCGGGATACAGCTTTATTTCGCACGGGACACATTTCCCTTGGGGAAGGGAAAAATGTCAGGGAAGGGAAAGATGTCAGGGAAGGGAAAGATGTCAGGGAAGGGAAACCCAAGTTTTGTCCCTAGAACCCACCTACATAAAGGTGGAAGGAAAGAACTGATTCCTACAAGTGTCTGTCTTCTGCCTACCACACTCATACCATGGTACACACACAAAATAAATAAATGTAAAAATATATTAAGAATTCCAGCATATGGTGCTGGAGAGATAGCTCAGAGATTAAGAGCACTTGCTGTTCTTCCAGAGGACCTGGGCTCGATTCCCAGCATCCACATGGTGGCTAACAACGGTCTTTAACTCCAGTGCTAGGGGATTTGATACCTTCTTCTGTTCCCTTCAGGCATTGCATGTATGTGGTACACTTACATACATGCAGGCAAAACACTCATACACATAAAAAAAGAAATAGGGACTGGTGAGGTGGCTTAGCAGGTAAGAACACTGGCTGTTCTTGTAGAGGACTGGGGTTTGATTCTCAGCATCCACATGGCGACTACCAACCATCTGTAAGCAATTCTAGTTCCAGAGGATCTGACCCCTTCTGACCTCTGCAGGCATTGCACAACCTGGATGCAGGCAATACACTCATATACATAAAATAAAAATAATAAAATATTAAAAATAAATAAATAATATATAGAATACTTTAAAAAAGAATTTCAAGCCGGGTGTGGTGGAAAACGAAAGTCTTACTTTTCTTCCACAATCAAGACCAAAGCAAGATGCTGATGCTGTGGAATATAACTCAGTGGTAAGGCATAGGAAGATAAACAAAAATAAGCAAAACAACAAAAAAAAAAAGAATTTCAGCACAATTAGTAACATTTGCTGTGAATGCTGCCTATTTAAATAGAGACAAGATTCCTTTTAAATAAATATATTTCAAGAAACAATACTAAAATAGCAGTGAATCATGCTAAGGTCTAGTGTATATGGCTTTTCTTCTTTCCCAGATATAAACCTGAAAGTTTTCTAGGAATCTCACAAGAAACTGCCATTACAGTAAAAGATATGTCTTAACTCCTTTGTGCAACTGCGCTGACCCAAGGTTTTATCTTATCAGATTTTAATCTTATCCAAAGCACCTCCAGATCCACCCTATATCTTCATTTAGAAAACAAAAGGAGAAAAGGAGAAAAAGTTTCTTAGCAATGTTTTGAAATGTAACAGCCTCCAAAATCATAGATATGGCTGCTGCTAAGATGCTTATGCACCACTCACTCTTTTTTGATATATTTTATTTATTATTTTTATTTTACATGTATGAGTATATTGCCCACATATGTGTAAGTGTACCTATGTCGTTCAGCGCCCTCAGAGGGCAGAGGAGGGTGTTGGATCCCCTGGAACTGGAGTTATGGCCAGTTGTTAGCTGTCATGTAGGTGCTGGGAATCGAACCCGAGTCTTCTGCAAAAGCAGTCGCTCTTAATCATTGAACCAGCCCTCCAGGCCCCGGCCCAATCACTCTTGAGATGCCCACACCATGCTTGGGTGTGTCTTGTTCTTTCTCTGAGAGCCAAAATATAATTCTGTTTCATACTGGCTTACCCTAAAACTCTTTTTAAAATTTTTTATTTATTTTTATTTATGTGTATGTTTCGCCTGCATGAATGTAAGTGCACCTGGGCAATGCATCTCATGCAATGCCTGCAGAGACAAGAGGGTATCAGATCCCCCTGGAACTGGAGTCAGGGATGATTTGTTAGCCACCATATGGGTTCTGGGAATGAACCTGAGTCTTCTGCAAGTACAGCCAGTTCTCCTAACTGCTGAGACATCTCTCTAGCCTCAATTCTTGATGTCCCCTCCCAGTCTCTTTGGCACTAAATAGCTTAAGGCTGGGGACACACCCTGCTACCTTCAAGGCCAGAAAGATGATATTGTTTAGATATCACCTGTCCCAGTAGTGGGGCTCACCAAAGGGAGGGCTGATGGTAGTCTGTAGAGACTGCATCCTGCCTGGGCCAGATGAGAACTCTCCTGACTGTTCAATGACAACAATGGAATTCACCTCTTAAAATAAGCACAGCTTTCCTGTCTATTCTCTGCACCTCAGTGTCCCTGGGAGACGTGTGCACCATCACCATGATTATCTCCTGGGACCTCATCAGCCAAAGTGAGTGGTCACAAGATGGGGGAGATCAAAGGCAACCTGTGGCCAGAGGTGGTGGCACACACCTTTGATTCCAGCACTGGGAAGGCAGAGGTGGGCAGATCTCTGTGAGTTCAAGGCCACCCTGGTCTACATAGTGAGTTCCAGGACAGCTGGGGCTACAGGGAGACCCTGTCTCAAAAACAAACAAACAAACAAACAAACAAACAGTACAATGTGAGCCAAACAAAACATAACTCGGCCACAGTTCGTGGGTGTGTGCTTGGAAGACTAGGTTCAGGAGACTTCTAGGGCTCTCTGGGTATTTCCTGATCTCCAGACCTCAGAGGAGTAGTTCTATGAGAACTCTATTCCAGACCCACATCTTTAAGCATCAACAGCCTTGCTCTACTCCAGCAAGTCTCTCCCTTTACCAACCACAGCCCTGCTCTCAACCCTTCAGCTTCATAAACACAAATCTAGGTCTGTATTACCCTTCGAATCAGCCAGAGCTTGAAAGGATCCAAAGGCAGGGTCAGGACAAAGCAGGTGCCTCAATTCAACCTCAAAATTCCATCTCCTAGGGGACTCCTTGAGCCCTGTTACTGCAAACCTGGAGTTCATGTCTTCAGCCCTCCAAGACAGAGCTGGTCTGTCTCCAGACCCTGCAGTCACTCTGACAGGCTGCCTCATCTGCACACTCCAAGATGTCCTGTTCCCCCAAGGCTGTAGCTAGCAGCAGCAGCCTAGGCTGAAAGGTTTTGTTTTCTTTTTGTTTGGGAATCGAACCCAGGACCTGTCTGCCAGGAGCTCCTTGAGGGAAAATT
>NW_008330578.1:1357849-1375312 GCF_000622305.1 Nannospalax galili
AATCAATCAATCAATCAATCAATCAATCAATCAATCAATCAACCAATCAACAAAACAGCTCAATTGGCAAAGTACTTGCCTAGCATGCTGGTGACCCTGGGTTCAATCCCCAGCACCACATACTACAGGCATGGTATCCCATGCCTATAATTCCAGTACTGGAGAAGTGGAGGGAGAAGGATCAGAAATTCAAGGTCATCCTCGACCTACATCGTAAATTTGAGGCTAGCCTGGACTATACCAGACCTATCTCAAAATTAAAACAATCAGGTGTCAGGCCCTGTGCTGCCACCCCATTCCACCATCCAGGTGCCCAGAGGTGCAGAGCGATGCGCCCCGTAGCTGTGTTCCTGTTCCTTTGCTGCACCATCCCTTCCATTCGGACCAGAAAGTGTCACCACTGCGCTCCCCTTCTGCATCTTCCTCTTCAGTCCAAGGTCTAGGCTGCGGCCCCTTGCACATCCTCACCAGGGCCATTCCATTCTAGGGCAATCCATCCAGTCGAGAAGCCCTCTGTCACTACCACAAAAACCAACCCCTTCTTCTATACGCAAGAAACCATTTTTACTAGCAGGTAGGGCCTGGGGTGGAGAGCCCCAGCCGTCCAACGCTTCCGACTTAGTTCATGCTACCCCGGGGAAGCAGGCTTCCAAGGCATACGGCTGTTTGTGGAAAGTGACAAAGACCTGTAGGATGAGGGCCCCAAAGAGGCTTTCTTGGCCATCGCCTTGCCCTTCTGGTCCCAGGAGGCGAAGCCTGAGAGCCCAGGTTCCACTAGCCGAGCCCAGCAGGGAAATCTTCCCACCGCTCCCCCCAACCCCCGCCCCGCCCCGCCCCGCCCCGCGGGCCACTCCCGAGGCGCCTGCGCAGAGGCAGGCCGCGCCCAGGGCGCATGCGCAGCGGTCACTCCCGCTCTATATTAGGGCGACAGCGGTCGCGGCCCAAGGCTGGTTGTGGACAAGGGCACCAGCTCCTTTGGACTCCTCCACTCAAGTGCCCGCCGCCGCCTCCGTCGAGAGCCCGCGCAGGTGAGGGCCGTGCTTTTGCGGCATCGGGCCCGTCCCGCCAGCCGTGTCCACGGGGGACCCCCATCCCTCACGGTCCCCTCCACCTTGGCTTAATGTCCATCCCCCCCATCTTTGCCTATTCGGCCACCTCTGATGTCCCAATTCCGTCCCCTTTTGACATCCGGCGTTGGCCAGGCGGCTTCAGAACTCCGTCCTTACCCATCCTGTCCTCGAGTTTTCGACCTGGGGAGCCTCCGACCCAATCCTGAGCCCCCCTTCCTTCCGTCAGACTGTACAGCCCTGCCCCTGTCCTGCCCAAGTCTGCCCGCATGCGCTGTCCCTCGCACCCCCACCCTGCTCTCCGCTCCCTGTTCTCCTGGCTTGTAGGGGCATGATCTTTGGGGAAGCCTAGTCCGGGTCCCAGGCTCTTCTAGACTGGTGCCCCTTCGTCGGGGTTTCCAGAATCCCGAGGCGTCCTCCCTGCCAGGAGAGATGACAGTGACTTATTCCCTAGCCTCACTTCTGCTCCTGGGTGTGTGCTAAAGTGTTTCACCTATGCTGTACATCCTTCCAGGAGCCTCTGGCCTCCCACACCTGTTTCTGGCTTGTCGGTCATCTCTTCCACTCCCTTGGTTACTAATTGTCAGTACTGACTCTGATGAAGTCTTTGTGGGTACTTTTCTGTAGAGGGGGAGCATGAAGAACTTTAGTGGCCAGGGAAGAGTGTGGTCACCAGTTCTTCACTGAGTCCTGTGTCAATCAATGCTGCCCTTGGAATTTTTCTGAGCGAGATGTGTATCTGGGGTAGCCTTGATGTAAACTACCAAGTATTGACATTATTCATCATGGGTCCATCCACAGGAGCTGACACTTCCTAGTCATGGAGACTGTTGTTCGCCGCTGCCCGTTCTTATCCCGAGTCCCTCAGGCCTTTCTGCAGAAGGCAGGAAAATCTCTGTTGTTCTATGCCCAAAACTGCCCCAAGATGATGGAAGTTGGAGTCAAGCCAGGCCCTCGGGCCCTGTCCACTTCAGCTGTACCCTGCCAGCAGATCAAAGAAACCCCTCCCGCCAATGAGAGTAAGTTTGCTTTGCAGCGAAGGAGCAGGTGGGGCTGTATGTGGTTGCAGTCCTGGGTGGTGAGGGCCACTCTAAGGGAGGGCTTACTGTCAGGCTCAGCGCTGTTGTGCGGAGTGGGGTGGGGGTGGGGGAGGTGGGGGAGGTGTCAGAGTGTTGGGATTTCATGTTTGCTTGTTGCTTTTTGAGTATTTATTTGGAATGTTCTACCTTTCCCTCAATAAATATTTAACCTTTACCTTTTAAAGCAGTGACTTAAAATCTTTTATGTTTTAGGGGAGGGTCTTACTTTGTATCCTAGACTGGCCTGGAACTTACTATGTGGCCCAGGCTGGCCTCAAAGTCATGATCTTTCTGCTTCTACCTCCCCCGTGCTGAGCTTACAAGCTGAGTTTCCATGCCCCCGTGTTGTATTCTGTTAACAATTTTTTTAATGTGGCAAAATGCACATAACATAAAATTTAGCATTTTGGGGGGATTTTTGTTCATTTGTTTTTTGTTTTTGTCTTTTTGAGACAGGGTCTTCCTGTAGTCCCAGCTGACCTGAACTTACTATGTAGACCAGGCTGGCCTTTAACTCACAGTGATCTGCCTGCCTCTGCCTCTGGAGTGCTGGGACTAGAGGTGTGCACCACCACGCCAAGCTAGATTTTTTTGTTTTGAGACAGGATCTCATAATGTACTCCAGGTTGACCTCAATCTTACTGCCTAAGCCTTTCAAGATTGCAGGCATACACGAGCATGCTCAGCTCTCCATTTTGACCATTTTATTTTATTTTATTTTTTGGTCTTTTTGAGACAGGGTCTCCCTGTAGCCCTGGCTGGCCTGGAACTCACTATGTAGACCAGGCTGGCCTTGAACTTGAACTCACAGAGATCTGCCTGCCTCTGCCTCCCAAGTGCTGGGATTAAAGATGTGTGCCACGACACCCAGCTTGACCATTTTAAGTGTATAATTCAGCAGTACATCCATATTGTTGTCCAATCACCACCACCATCCAACCCCAGAACTTTCTTCATCTTCTCAAACTGAAGCGCTAACATTAAACATTAACTCACATAGTCTTCCTTCCAGTCCCTGGCAACCACCCTTCTACTTGATGTCCCTTTCAGTCTAACTGCTGTTGGTACCTTACATAAGTAGAACCACACAGTATTTGTTAGTAATTTCCAAAGCATACATCTATCTCAGACAGTTACATTTTAATAAACAGACCAGAGTTGAATTGTTTGGTTGGGTTCTGCCAGGAAGAAGGTCTTTCAGATTCCACTTAATCCTAGTGATTATTTCATTTTATAGCCCTCTCTTAGGTGTTTTCTCTAGTTGGACCTGTAAGAAAGGAGTGTTCTTTTCTTTTTCTTTAAGTAGGAAGGACTTAATCCTTTGTAGAATTTACTCTCAGGAGTTAATTGTCTTTTATCAGGATGTTTGCAGTGGTCATGTTTGAATTAGAAGTCTCTTTTCCTTTTCCATTGTCTAGGCTTTACGTAAGGAACCTGCTTTACTTATAAAATAATGTTAACTTCAAAATAACCCTTTTGACTTTTTCCTTTATAAAAAATATTAATAAAAACTGTTTTAAGGCACCTTACCCAAGTTGTAGGAAAGACTAGCCAGTGGTTCATAGGAGTACTCCAAAATGATGAAGAAAGACTTTTCTTTTCTTTTTTTTTTTTTTTTTTGAGACAGGGTCTCCCTGTAGCCCCAGCTGTCCTGGAACTCACTATGTAGACTAGGCTGGCCTTGAACTCGTAGAGATCCGCCTGCCTCTGCCTCCCAAGTGCTGGGACTATAGGCATGCACCACTATGCCCAGCTCGAAAGACTTTTCTAGAAGGAAGGTAAACAGATTTGCTCAAGGGAGAGAGGGTTACTGTAACTCTCCAGCCCCTACCTATGGTGTTTTTTGTTTTTGCTTTTTTGTGGGTTTTTTTTTTTTTGTAGCATACTAATAGTTTGAATTCTGTTAGACAGCAATGTAAAAAGATCTGGGTGTTGGCCCACTTTTCAGAAGAAAACCCACAGTACTTTTAAAAATCTGTTAAGCAGGGGCTGGAGAGATGGCTTAGCGGTTAAGAACCCTGGCTGTTCAGGCTGAAGACCCGGGTTTGAATCCCAGCACCCACATGGCAGCTAACAACTGTCCTTAACTCCAGTTCCAGGGGATCCAATGACCTCTTCTGTTTTCCATGAGCATTGCATGACACGGGTGCACTTACCTACATGCAGGCAATACACTCGTACACATAAAATAAAAAATCATAAATTAAAAAAACTGTTGTCGGGTGTGGTGGTGCATGCCTGTAGTCCCAGCACTTGGGAGGCAGAAGCAGGCAGATTTCTGTGAGTTCAAGGCCATCCTGGTCTACATAGTGAGTTCCAGGACAGCTCGGGCTACAGGGAGACCCTGTCTCAAAAATACCAAAAAAAAACCCAAAAAAACCTGTTAAAGGACAGACAGCTTTTATCAAGAATCTATTTAGAAAATATTAAGAGAAAATAACTATACAAATACTTGCAGTTGCCTCAGAGACTGTTACTTTCCTGAAAAATGCTGAGTATGTGTAGGTTAGAGATTACTGGCAGTGATCCAACTCAAGAGCTCCGGGGGCTGGGCATCATGGCACATACCTATAATCCCAGTATTTGGGAGGCTGAGGCAGGAGGATTGACAGTTCAGGGCAGCATGGGCTCCATAGAAAGACATTATCCCAAACAAATGAAAAAAGAACAATGAGTTATCTAAAACTAGAAAATAGTACTCTTTTGGATTTATAAGGAGAAATCCTGTGGGTTTGAGAGGTAACTGGATGTGCCAATGAACCCATCACAGGAGCACTACTTCCAGTGAGGGAGGTGAGAAAGCGTATTAACAGAGCTTAGTGAAAATAAACTTAAGTATGGATTGTGGAGAAGACGTACAAAGTTTGGGGCGAGGACAGAGAACAATCAGTGGCTTGCTTGAACACTGTGTGAGCAGGTTTGATGCCTCACTTTTTCCATTTCTTTCCTCAGAAGAGAAAACTGCCAAAGCCACAGTCCAGCAGGCTCCTGATGGATCCCAGCAGACTCCAGATGGCACACAACTTCTGTCTGGACACCCTCTGCCTGCTACAAGCCAGGGCTCTGGAAGCAAATGCCCTTTCCTGGCAGCACAGATGAGCCAGACAGGCAGCAGTGTCTTCCGAAAGGCCAGTCTGGAGCTTCAGGAGGATGTGCAGGAAATGCATGCTGTGAGGAAAGGTAACAGATGCCATTCCAGCCAGTGGGACTAGTGAAGAGGTCCTTCGGGTTCCTAGGACCTTCCAGTGTATGTGTGAGCTATTATTAGACCAGTATTTGTGTGACCCCCTTCCTCTTTTAGTGCCTAAGAGGAAGATGTACAAACCAGACAGAACTATATTGCAAAATGTGGGACTTGCTTTCTGGTGAGGGTATAGGAGGTAACCAGCTTCCCAAGTAATTACAGGCAGGGCGTAGTAACACATACCTTTAATCCCAGCACTTGGAGGCAGAGGCAAGTGGACCTCCATTTCCATGAATTTGAGGCCAGTCTGGACTACATAGTGAGTTCCAGGCTAGCCAGGGGTACATAGTGAGACCCTGTCTTAAAAGAACAAAACAAGGGGCTGGAGAGGTGGCTTGTTAAGAACATTGACTGCTCTTGCAGAGGACCTGGATCTAGTTCCCAGCACCCACATGGCAGCTAACAACCATCTATAACTCCAGTTCCAGGGGTTCTTTGCCCTCTTCTGGCCTCCATGGGCATTTGTATACACATGATGCTCTTTTTTTTTGGTCTTTTTGAGCTGACCTGGAACTTGCTATGTAGACCAGGCTGGCCTTGAACTCAGAGATCCACCTGCCTCTGCCTCCCGAGTGCTGATATTAAAGACATGCACCATCATGCCCAGCTACACATGATACTCTTGCATACATGTAAGCAAACATGTATATACATAAAGTAAAAATAAATGAATTTTTTTTTTTTTTGGTCTTTTTGAGACAGGGCCTCCCTGTAGCCCCAGCTGTCCTGGAACTCACTATGTAGACCAGGCTGGCCTTGAACTCACAGAGATCTGCCTGCCTCTGCCTCCCAAGTACTGGGATTAAAGGCGTGTGCCACCATGCCTGACAAAATATGTGAATTTTAAAAAGAACAAAAAGAGATGTTTCATATACTCAGTCACAACTAACTTTGGTTGTGATTGACTTTTTTCATAAAATAGAAAATAAGCTTTTTTTTTTTTTGAGACAGGGTGTCCCAGTAGTCCCAGCTGGCCTGGAACTTGCTATGTAGACCAGGCTGGCCTCAAACTCTCAGAGATCTGCCTCCCAAGTGCTGGGATTAAAGGTGTGTACCACCACGCCTGGCAAAAAATAAGCTATTTTTTGTTTCTTTGAGATATGTAGCCCTGGCTGGCCTGAAATTCACTATGTAGACCAGGCAGGCCTTGAATTCACAGAGATCTGCCTACCTCTACTGGGATTAAAAGCATATGCCATTATGTCTAGCCAATAAGCTATTTTTGACAGTGTGCTAGGTGTTGTGAACACAGAATGTCCATCCCATTTAGATCCTATTACTTTTGTTACAGAGGTTGCCAAAACCTCGGTGACCCCCAGTGTGATCAATGTTAAGACTGATGAAGAGGATCCAAATGGATTGCTGAAGAACTTTCAGGATATCATGCGAAAACAAAGGCCGGAAAGAGTGTCTCATCTTCTTCAGGATAATTTGCCAAAATGTAAGTCTCATTGTTATTTGCTAATGCGGAAAGAGTTTATAACTTATATGTATGTGAGTGAACAAAGTTGCATGGTAAGGTGAGAGTAGAAAGCCATGCCCCTTGGTTGAGTAAGTACTCATGGGCTTAGTGACCACAGGTGCTATGGTTCACTGGCCTTCTCTCTTTATTACCCATCACCTATGTACTGGGCAGTGTGCTGAGCATTTGACATGCACCATCTTGTTTACCTCTCACAATAGGAGGATGTTAGGTAGCTAGTCCTGACTCTCTATTGCTGTGAAATGGCCATACTGAGATTTGAACTCAGGTCTGTCCTTCATCAAAACTCCAATGTGCTTCTTTGTACTGTCTTTTATTTATTTACTTCCTTGCTTATTTTTATTTTTTAGCTGTTTCCACTTTTCAGTATGATCGTTTCTTTGAGAAGAAAATTGATGAGAAAAAAAATGACCATACCTATCGAGTTTTTAAAACTGTGAACCGGAGGGCACACATCTTCCCCATGGCAGATGACTATTCAGATTCCCTCATCACCAAAAAGCAAGTGTCGGTCTGGTGCAGTAATGACTACCTAGGCATGAGTCGCCACCCACGGGTGTGTGGGGCAGTTATGTAAGTAGCTGTCAGCTTTCAGATACCACTGGCAGTATTTGGCAAGACATTGATGGATTATACAGTGAATGTCTTGTGGGGGAGTATTTAGCCACTGAATGTGCTGTAGCAATACATTATTCTTTGTAGAATCAGTTTTCTCCTTCTACCTGTATATGGGTTCTAGGGATTGAACTCAAGTCACTAGGTTTGCATGGTGAATGACTTTATCTGCTGTACCATCTCACTTGAGTAATGTACTATTCTGAGCTTTTGAAAATATCTACAGATTTCTTTGAGAAAACTCTTAATGTGCAGATAGTAGGTGAAACTACTTCAATAGGACATGTTGAAAAGGTTGGTGGGGGACTGGAAGGATGGCTTAGTGATTAAAAGCATTGGCTACTCTTGCAGAGGACCCAGGTTCAGTTTCCAGCACCCACATGGTGGCTCACAACCAGGGGATCCAGTGCCCTCTCTGGCTTCCTTAGGCATTGCATTATACAGGTGCATTTACATACATGCAGGCAAAATACACATAAAACAAAAATAAACCAGGCACGGTGGCCTTTAATCCCAGTACTTGGGAGGCAGAGGCATGTGAATATCTGTGAGATCAAGGATAGCCTGGTCTACATAGTGAGTTCCAGGTCAACTGAGGCTACAGGGAGACCCTGTCTCAAAAAGACAAAAAAAAAGTTGGATCAATTTACATAGTGTTTAAAAACATAAATGAGCTTGCTTGCTTGCTTGAGATTAATTGGAACAGGATCTCATGTATCTCAGGCTGGCCACTTCCTGAATAATGTACCTGAGGATTATTTTGAACTTTTGATCCTGTCTCCACCTCCTGAGTGCTGAGATTGCGGGAGCATACTCCATCCCTAGCTTATGTAGTGCTAGAGATTAAACCCAGGACTTTGTGCATACTAAGCAAGCATCCTCCCAGCTGAGCTACATTCCCATTCCCAAAACCTGTGTGTGTGTGTGTGTGTGTGTGTGTGTGTGTGTGTGTCTTGTACTTGTTAGTGCACTTGGAGGCCTGGGATCAACATTAAGTTTTTTTTTCAGTTGCTTTCTATCTTTATTTTTAACAGGGAGACTTTGAAACAACATGGTGCTGGAGCCGGTGGTACTAGAAATATTTCTGGAACTAGTAAATTCCATGTGGACCTGGAACAGGAGCTGGCCGACCTCCATGGGAAAGATGCAGCGCTCTTATTTTCCTCCTGCTTTGTGGCCAATGACTCCACCCTCTTCACCCTAGCTAAGATGATGCCAGGTAAGGAGGCCCGGCATTGGTGCACTGGCATATTTGGGGTTTATTCATAATAAATGAAATATTGGCTACAAAAAGGCTTACCAAAAAGTGTCAATTGAGAGTTCTAGTCTTGTCTGGGATCATTTCATCTTGAACACAGGGCACTAACTGTGTCTTGAGTTCCAGGAGAACATACCAGTGAAGATTGAAGCAGAAAAAGTCATGTCCTTAAGCTAGTTGACTCAAAGGTACTTTGTAGTCTAAGAAGTTGCCTTTAGAGAAATCTCTTAATTGGTTTTTGTCATCTCTTCATTGACATTGAAGTGAGGCACCCAGATTTAAAGACAGATTTGTGTTTGTTTTTGGAGACAGTCTTGTTCTGTAGCCCAGTCTGGCCTCAAACTCTTGATCTTCTTGCCTCAGAGTGCTAGGATTATAGGCATGTGACACCATCCCAGCATCCACAGGGTTATCTGTACCTTTGAATCTTTTTGAGAAGTGGCAGCTAGTTGATGTGCCAGGGAAAACACTGTCCTACAGCATATTTCCTAATGGACATTTCCAAGGCATTATTTTCAGGGAAAGGTCTGTTGTTTCTGTTTCAGAATACGTTGTCTTTGATGCCTATGCCACTAAATAACACTTTCTCATGTCAGGTTGTGAGATTTACTCTGATTCTGGGAACCATGCCTCCATGATCCAAGGGATTCGGAACAGTCGGGTGCCAAAGTACATCTTCCGCCACAATGACGTCAGCCATCTCAAAGAGCTGCTGCAAAGATCTGATCCCTCAGTCCCCAAGATTGTTGCATTTGAAACAGTTCATTCAATGGATGGTAAGTCTAAGGGGAGGCTAATCCAAAACCTGAGATGAATATGTAGGCTTGAGCTCTTTAAAAAGTGTGATGTTGCGGGCATGGTGGCGCAACGCCTTTAATCCCAGCACTCGGGAGGCAGAGGCAGGCGAATCTATGTGAGATGAAGGCCAGCCTGGTCTACATAGTGAGTTCCAGGCCAGCTGACGCTATAAAAAGACCAAAAAAAAAAAAGTGTGATGTTGCCAGGCATGATGGCACACACCTTTAATCCTAGCACTCAGGAGGCAGAGGCAGGTGAATCTCTGTGAGATTGAGGCAAGCCTGGTCTACAGCATGGCAGCTAAGAACTGCCCGTAACTCCAGTTCCAGAGGATATGACTGCCTTTTCTGTCCTCCGCAGGCATTGTACAATACTGGTGCACTTATATATATGCAGGCAATACACTCATACACATAAAATAAAAATAATTAAAAAAGTAAAAAATGAAAAATAAAAATGAAAAGTGATACCTAAGAATGAAGCTTACTGTGCTTTGACTTGACCGACCATTTTTGAAATTTCTCTTGTCTTCCCTCAGGAGCGGTGTGCCCACTGGAAGAGCTATGTGACGTGGCCCATGAATTTGGAGCAATCACATTTGTTGATGAGGTCCATGCAGTGGGGCTTTATGGAGCTCGAGGTGGAGGGATTGGTGATCGGGATGGAGTTATGCCCAAAATGGACATCATTTCTGGAACACTAGGTATGTGTGCTTTGTACCCTCAGGCCTCTACATGAAGTTACAATAAGACCAAAGACTCAGTAGTAGTCTTTTTTTATTTTTTTTTAAATTTTTTCAGACAGGGTCTCCCTGTAGCCTCAGCTAGCCTGGAACTCACTATGTAGACCAGGCTGGCCTGGAACTCACAGAGATCCACTTGCCTCTGCCTCCCAAGTGCTGGGATTAAAGGCATGTGCCACCATGCCCGGTTGGACTCACTAGTCGTAACCAGCATCAGCAGAGGAAACATTGCTTTAGAGACTGAAGCCTGGGCTGTTTCTCTTTGGGGTGAATTTTGTTTGTTTTGTAGAGATAGGGTCTCACGCTGTAGCCCACAAGGCAGCCCTCCTGTTTCAGCCTCCTTTATGCTGAGATTATAGGCATGTACCACCATTTCCAGTTTGGAATGAAATTTTTTGTCCAGTGAGTGATAGCCCAGCTTAGTAGAATCCCTGGGGCCATGGCTGCTCCCAGACTCCCACAGCTAAACATGACAGAAATAACATTTATTGCTATCTGAGTTCATTCAAACATACTTGTGGCACTTACTAAATGCTGTGATGAAAGACTTACTCTCTGTACTTCCAAATTAAAAAGAATCCCAGTGCTTTTCTGCCGGATGTTGGGAAATGCTGTGCTCTGTCCTAGCACAAGAGCACTTAGCTCTTCCAGCTCTACTCTCCAGGAAACAACTGGTTGGAAGTAGACCCTGGCATCCTGCTGCCTGGGCATCATCCGGGCCGACTTTATAACTCTCTAATTGTGTGACCTTGGGTTGGTAATTCACCTTTCCATATCTGGTTTTTTCATCAATAGGATAGAAATAGCAATAGGATCTAGATCAGAATTCTTATAGAGAAGGTAACTGAGGTGTGTGCAAGTCATTACTATACACATTGCCTTTGCCTGGGAGAATCATAGAGATGAAAGTTGGGGCTGGAGAGATGGCTCAGCAGTTAAGAGCACTGGTTATTCTTTTTTTATTTTATTTTTTTAAACTTATTATTTTTATTTTATGTGTATGAGTGTATTGCCTGCATGTAGGTAAGTGCATCTGTGTTGTGCAATACCAGCGGAGGATAGAAGAGGCCATCGGATCCCTGGAACAGTCGTTAGCTGCCATGTGGGTGCTGGGATTCAAACTTGGGTCTTCTGCAAGAACAACCAGGAGCAATGGTAATTCTTGCAGAAGACACAGCTTCAGTTCCTAGCACCTACATGGCAGCTAACAATCATCCATAACTCCAGTTCTAGGGGATCCAATACCTTCTCATGGGTTCCATGAGCTTTCATGTGGTGCATTTACATAAATGTAGGCAAAACACTCTATACATAATAAATGTAAATTGAATAAAGAGATGAGAAAGTATAGATTGTAGAAATTGAGGGTTTCCATTTTTTTAAAAAACAGGCTGGTTGTGGTGACTCACGCCTTTAATCCCAGCACTTGGAAGGCAGAGGATCTCTGTGAGTCTGGGGCCAGCCTGGTTTACCTAATGAGTTTCAGGCCAGCTGGGGCTAAAAGGAGACCCTGTCTCAAAAAGAAAAAAAAAAAATTCAGAAGTTGGTAAGGCAGTTAGAAACCCATGTGACAGTCAGCCAAAATGCCAAGTTAAAGCCTACACTTAGTAAAGGACCAGTAAGCAAAAAATGGCATCCTTCAGGTCTGTTCAAGGGAATGAGAGCTGCATGCAGACCCAGAGAACTTGGGACTTTCAATGTAGAGCCATGCTAAGAGAATGGCACTTGTGGACTGCCAAATTCCAGTTTGTGTTATGGGCACTTTGGCGGTATAGGTACAGTGAGATGGAAAGGGCTGAACAGAGAAAATTTTCCACTTTAGGAGTTTGAACCTACCTAATCCTCTTGTGGTTCAGCAAAAAATGTGAACTCCAGAACATAATGTTAAAGCCTCTGAGAACTCTTCTGGAATCCTTAATCCTGAAACTTGATACAGATTATACAAAGGACTTGACCAGAATTGAAAATCACTTCTGGCCCTAAATCAACCCCAACAGGTTCTGAGTGTTTGTATTTATCTGGCAAATGCTAATTGTCAGAGTTTCGTGTTTGCTTAAGTGGGGAGTAAGACAGGCCCCAGCTCTGCAGTGCATGCCTTGGCCAGATAATACTGCAGCAGAGCCATTGCCTGAGCCCCTGCAGTTCTGAAATGGGCATACACTGAGACTGTTGCTATGTAACAAAGCCATCTCTTCACAGGTAAAGCATTTGGCTGTGTTGGAGGGTATATCGCCAGCACAAATTCACTGATCGACACTGTCCGGTCCTATGCGGCTGGCTTTATCTTCACCACCTCCCTGCCACCCATGCTGCTAGCTGGTGCCCTGGAATCTGTGAGGATCCTGAAGAGCGCTGAGGGGCGGGCACTTCGCCGCCAGCACCAGCGCAACGTCAAGCTCATGAGGCAGATGCTAATGGACGCTGGCCTCCCGGTCATCCACTGCCCCAGTCACATCATCCCTGTGCGGGTAATGGCCTCTCTGTGATGGGACTTCCGGGGAGCTGTGCCTCCACAGGCAATAGGCAAATGTTCTGGTTCCACCTTCCTGAAGTTGGGCTTGGGCAGAGTGACTGCTGGGGCTGGCTGCAAGGCTCTGCCATGTCTCTACTTTTGGCTGCCTGGCTACCTTCACAATGAGAATGAAGCCTTTGAACCCAGCAGAATGGAGCAGAGCTTCCTTCTCCAAAGCACTGACCTTAACAGGGTAAACAACTTGTCTGGAAAGCTTTGAAATATGGCTTTCTACTTAATAAGTTTCAAAGTAGATCTCATCTTCCCCAGTACAAATCCTAGCCCCACTGGTGTCACTGTTAAGTTAATATAAGAAAATAGCTAGTAGGGGCTGGAGAGGTGCCTCAGCAATGATGAGTGATTGCTGCTCTTCTAGAGGACCCAGTTCAGTTCCCAGCACCTATGTTAGGTACCTCACAACTACCTGTAACTCCAGCTCCAGGGAATTTGACATCCTCTTCAGCCTCCGAGGGCATAATATATACATATCCTCATACAGACGCACGCATATATGCATAATTTAAAATAAACTGTTAAGGGGCTGGAGAGATGGCTCAGTGATTAAGAACACTGGTTGTTCTTGCAGAAGACCCGGGTTCAAATCCCAGCACCCACATGACAGCTAACAACTGTCCGTAACTCCAGTTCCAGGGGATCTGATGGCCTCTTCTGTCTTCCACGGGCATGGGCATCGCACGACACAGGTGCACTTACCTATGTGCAGGCAATACACTCACACACATAAAATAAAGATAATAAGCAGGGTGTGGTGGTGCATGCCTTAATCCCAGCACTTGGGAGGCAGAGGCAGGCGGATCTCTATGAGTTCAAGGCCAGCCTGGCTACAGGGAGACCTTGTCTCAAAAAGACCAAAAAAAAAAAAAAAGAACTAGTCTAAGCAAAGCAAGGTCATGTCTCCTGGGAACAAGGATTTGCTGGTGTGAAAAACACTGCCTTGCCCAGGCAAGGTCTGGAGGAGAGTGCTGTGACATTTCATTCCAGTGTGGCTTCACTTTGCTGGTCCTCCCGGCAAATATCAGCTCCCTTAAATTGCAGGTGTTCAGGTAGAGCTGTTCCTTTCCAGTCTTGGACACCCTGCTACAGTCTGGCCTGGAGCCTGAACCTCTTGGACTCTGTGTTCTGACTGTCTCTGCCAAGAGTTAGCATATCCTTGCAAGGTGTGGTGGCACACACCTTTAAACCGAACAGAGGCAGGTGGATCTCTGTGAGTTCAAAGACAGTCTGGTCTACATAATGTGTTCCAGCGCAGTCATAATGAGACCTTGTCTTGAAAAAAGAAGTAACTTAACATGTCCTATTCTGACCCTACCTCTTCCTGTCCTGGAACTTAGGTCGCCAATGCTGCTAAAAACACAGAGATCTGTGATGAACTGATGAGCAAACATAACATCTATGTCCAAGCCATCAATTACCCAACAGTGCCGCGAGGGGAGGAGCTCCTGCGAATCGCCCCCACCCCACACCACACACCGCAGATGATGAACTTCTTCCTTGGTGAGTCCCTGCAGAGGTACTGGGAACACCCCCTACCCCCACCCCTCGCAGGAAACTGTCTGCAATATTTACCTTGAAGCCTTTAGACAGATTTGTTTCCTCTTGTTCCAAGTACTTAAGAATGCCCTCATATAGCACACAGCTAACTCTAAAATTAGATACAGTCTGACTCACTTGAAGAGTATGAAGAATCCTTTTGGAAGCTCTGAGAGAGCCTGCTACCCATGTCCTCGGCCCCTGGCTTATGGCTGCACAGTAGTGGCTGTTGAGGAGACAAGAGGCCTCTCTGCCCTGGAATCCAGTTCATATTTTTCTGCATTGCTCTCCCCTCCCTGATGTGTGGTCCTTGAGCTAACCCTACACTCCCCCTACTCTGGTAAGAGAAAGTGCTGGGGGTTCTGTACTGCTTCCCCTCCCCCAGTGTCCATCCCTAAAGCAGATTGAGGGGGGCTTTTAGCTGTAGGTTGCCATTGCCTCAGAGGGACTTTGCCCTCCTGAGTTCTTCTGACACACTCAGTTTGATGACAGGCCTTGTGTTAGAAATAGTGTTTTGTTGTGTGTGGAGCTAGGGTTGAACTCGGGGTCTCAGGCATGCTGGACAGGCACACTACCACTGAGCTATGCCCCAACCCCAGGAAGACTGGTCATATTGGAGCAACTTCCAGAAGGCTTGTGGAATAAGTCCCAACTCTGGGTCATGTTTTTATTTTTAGTTTTACAGCAGTGTTATTGAGATTGAATCACATACCATAATATTCACCATTTTAAAATATAAAATTTGAAGGTTTTTAGGCACATTCACAATGTTGTACAGCCATCACCTCTGTGTGATTCCAGAACATGTTCATCACCCCAGGAGGAAGCCCTATACATTAGTAATCACTTCCCTTCTGCCCAGCCTGTCACCATCTTCTCTCTGCACATGTAGTGTAAACAACCACGTGATTGATAAATGGTCCTTTACCCTGACTGGCCAAGGCCAGTGGCCAACATTTATAAGTTTTATTCTCTTTGTAGTGTTAATCCTTACTTCTTAATTGTTTATTTTTATTTTATTTAGGTGTATGAGTGTATTGTGTTCATGTATGTTTTCCTTTATATATGTAAGCATATTTGTGTCATGTAATGCCCATGGAGGTCAGAAGAAGGCATTGGATCCCCTGAAACTGGAGTTACAGGAGGTAGTTAGCCACTATGTGGGTGCTGGGAACTGAACCCTGGTCTTCTGCAAGAGCAGCCAATGCTCTTAACCGCTGAGCCATCTCTCTAGCCCCAATTATTAATTTTTTTTAAGATAGAGTCCAATTGTGTTTATAGCCCAGGCTGGCCTGGAACTCACAGATCTCCTGCCACAGCCTCCGGAGTGATGGCTTATTTCTTTTTTTGCCAAATACTCTTCCATGTGTAGATTTACCACATTTCATAAACCCATCCATTGATGGACATTTGGGGTGCCTCCATTGTTGAACTATTGTGAATAATGCCACTATGAATATTTGCGCACGTTTTTATGTGGATGCGTATTTCCATTGCTCTTGGGCAGATAATCCTGTAATATTTAAAAACCATTTCTCCTACAGAGAAGCTGCTGTCCACATGGAAGCGAGTGGGGCTGGGACTGAAGCCGCATTCCTCAGCAGAGTGCAACTTCTGTAGGAGGCCCTTGCATTTTGAAGTGATGAGTGAACGAGAGAAAGCCTATTTCTCAGGCATGAGCAAGATGGTGTCTGCCCAGGCCTGATTGTGACTTCATTTACTCACCTAACCCTAGGCCATCATCATATCTAGATAGTATCCAGAATTGCCTTTATATGTGAAATAAATTATATTAAATCTTACTCTATAGTAAAAACATAGTCCTGAAAATAAATTCTTGTATGACAGGTGTTTCTGCTATTGGCTCCTGAATGAAAAAAAATCATTATAATCTAGCCTGTATTGTAGGGATATATAAACTGTAATGCATGCTCCGCTTGAACCTGAATCCAGTCACAGCCCCACACCCAGGGCAGACCCAGCAGCACTCCAGCAACTGCAAACAGTGACACTGCCTGCTGCCAGCTCCCTGAAGCAGGCAGCATGTACCCACAGTCCTGCTGAGGCTCTGTTCTCCCACATTCCCTCAGCCTTGTACTTCCCACTAAAAGTGAGAGGGCCTGTCTGTGTTCACCAGGTCTTCTGGCCTGTCAGTCCCCTGACCCCTATTTCTGTTCCCTCTGGCAAATGTGGAGGAGTTTGTGCACCTCCTTCTGATACTCTGCACTTGATTTGGGGCCTGCTACTTCTCTGTATCCTAAAGCTGTCTATCTTCTGTCCTGAGTTTCTTCCCCTCTTCTGGCCCATCCCCATAGGCCTGAGGCAGGCATTGTCCATCTGAGCAATAAACTCAGCAAGGCAGGAGGCCAGACAATGAGGTCGGAGGAGCTGCCTTAGCTGGCATGCTTAGAGAGGTCTCCTTAGGGACCTGTCCTGAGTGAAGAGTGGCTGCACCTTGACCCAGGCAGAGAAAGGCCTGGAAGAGGAGAATCTGGGCACAGGAAATGAAGCCCAGCTACAAAGCAGAGGGAACAAGCTCTGTCATGAATTTCTTCCCCTCTTCTGGCTGATTCCCATAGGCCTGAGGCAGGCATTGTCCATCTAAGCAATAAACCAGCTGTCCCCAGGCTAGACCCCTCATAGCTGCTGCTATCTTCTCTCCTGCCTTTCTCTGCCCAGCTCTTGCTAGTTGGCCTGTCTCCCCTCTTCCCTAAGAAGGTTGCTTTTCGCTTGCCACATCTTGCTTGTCTTGCCAAACTCTGCCACTGGCTCTGCTGTTCTTTACTGGATTCCTCAGTGGTGTCTGGGTGGTTAACACCACTTTCACAGCTTTCTCATCTAAGCTTCTGTTCCACTCACTGTTCATGGTAGTGTCCCTCCTGATTCTTGGGCTGGGTCTCCTGTGAGTGTTTGGCCCTGCTGTGTTCATCACCCTACCTCACACTGTAAGAGTGAGACCACTGAGGACAAGTCAGCCTTTCGGGTTGCAATAGCAAGAGGTTTATTTGATACACAGGTACCTGTGGGCACAGAGTCTCCTCGGAGGACTTGCGCGCCCCAGGTTGGGGTTTGGCAGTTTTTATAGGGCAGAAGCAGGGTACAGAAGCAGAAGAG
>NW_008330578.1:1375751-1379092 GCF_000622305.1 Nannospalax galili
TTATCTAGAGTCTGAGTTACCACTCCTGTTTGGTCTGTATAGAAACAGCATTCTTCCCTCAGGGCTGCACATAACCCTCCTTGCTTTAGGAACAGCAAGTCTAGTCCCCTTCTATTCTGCAGCACTACCTCAGAGAGAGAAGTCAGGGAGTCTTTTAGGGTTCTTATGGACTCCTCTAAGGCTATTAGATCCTGGTTCATGGCTTCATGAAGGAGCATAAACTGGTCCGAGTGAACTAAGGCAGTTGCTCCTGTCCCGATTCCCGCTGCTATTCCCCCAGCTCCCAATAATATAGCTAAGGTTATGCTCACAGGCTCTCGCTTGAATCTGACAGGGGTAGGTGTCTCTTCATAATGTTGTAATACATAGCTGTCTTCATGCCAATAAATTCTGGGCCATAACTGTACCAGGACACAAAAATCTCGGGTTAGATTTAGAACAGCGAGAGAGACACAAGGAGTCAGTCCCGTGCTGCATGCCCAGTAGGTGCCATTAGGGGGCACTAGGTATGCGTTGGCCTGGAGGGAAAGGGAGGAGTTATTCTTAAGGCAATGTTTAAATCCAGTGGGCACCTTTCCGATGCAGGTGCCTGTCGATGCAGGTGCCTGTTGAGGTAACCTGAGTCAGGGTGAGCGTGTGGATGGAAGAGGTGCAGGCAAGGGGGGCAGCAGAGTTCGCGGGTAGTACTGAGAAGTTTTCCTGGACGGCTATGCCCTCGTAGTAAGGGGGGCTCGGGTTCAAACAGAGCCAGCAATTCTTAGATTTATCTGGCTCCGAGTGATTTAATGCCTGGAACGCTCCCCTGACGAGGCTTAGGAGTCTATCACCTGTTCCAGGGTATATGGTGGGAGGCAGGCTGGCAAAGTCATTGGTTTCTGGGATTTGTGAGGGCACCAAAGCAGATGACGGAAGAGAAGCTGGTCGCTGGTTACTGAGGACTGGGTTGGGACCTATAGCCACTGCAGGTGGGGGAGATATCTTTCTTCTAATTGTGAAAAGGAGGCCATCATCTCCCCTTTCCTTGTATAGTCTGATTCCCCAAGTAAATCCTTTGTCCCAATTTAGGGTTGACTTTTTACCTTGTGGGGTGAAATCTACGCGAAGGGGGTGGCACCATGCATGTTCACAGGCCTGTTTATGAATAGTTTTCCAATCCTCAAAAGTCCCATGAGAATAATTTGCTTTTACAGTGATATAGTCCCATGATGAGGACGGACCCCACCAAGCGTCTCCAGTGGTTTCACATCCCCAGTTTTTGCAGAAAAAATCCCCCCTCCCCCACACTTAGGATTTAAAGATACAGCCCTGTGAAAGCCTGGGCAGACATAAAAGGTTAAGGTACGCAACATGGCCCGGTGTTCAGGAGGGCCACATCCTCCCCATGGGTCCAGTCCCAGTCTTCCGGGAGGACTCGCCAGTTTGGGTACCGTTACAGTATCGTGGGTTCCTTCTAAGTCCCAAGGCTCCGGTACCCCTAAAGCTAACTTGCACAAATCTGGATATAATGTGGGCCACCAAGTATTTTTTGGTGCTGTTTTATGGACTTCAAACACCACAATGCCCATTTGATTAACTACTTGCCAGGTGGTCGGCACAGCTCTATGGGGGCTCTCATTACTGTGAGCAAACTCACAAGTAAATAGATTTACCCAGAGTAACATGATTAGTATTTTTCTTTGACCAGTCTTATCTTTAGGGGGTTGGTTGTCCGCGCCAGTTGCCATTGTCCTTGTCCTTCTCTGGGGGAGGTTCTCGGTGAGCCGGATCAGCTGTCTTGACGTGAGAAGCGTGGACCTAGGCTGCAATCCCGTCGACCTTGAGAGCTGTAGGGGTAGTGAGGAGGACGGTGTATGGTCCTTTCCAGCGTGGTTCTAGGCTCCGAGTCTGATGCCTCCAGATCCAGACAGCGTGTCCCCGGGGGAAGGGATGGGGTGCAATAGGAGTGTCAATAGCATCCTGATAGGCTGCAGCCAGGGGCTTCCAGATCTCCTGGTGGGCCCCAGGAAGTGCCTTCAGGTGAGCAAAGAGCGAAGGTGAATCAACAAAGTTAGAGATATCCGGGTCTAAGAAGGAAACTGCAGGGGGAGGGGTCCCATACAGGATTTCAAATGGGGTCAACCCACTGGGCCCAGGAGTGTTCCTGGCCCGGTATAAAGCCAAGGGCAGTAGAGTCACCCAGTCTTTAGTGCCAGTTGCTAGCAAAAATTTAGTTAGAGCCTCCTTAATGGTTCTATTCATACGCTCTACCTGACCTGAGCTCTGGGGTCTGTAAGCACAATGTAGTTTCCAATTAATCCCCAATAATCTGGCCACCTTCTGACTTACCCGGGAGACAAAGGCTGGTCCGTTATCTGACCCTATTACCTGAGGCATTCCGAATCGGGGAAAGATGTCATCTAATAGCTTCTTGGACACCACTCTTGCAGTTTCTTGTTTGGTTGGGTAGGCTTCTGGCCATCCTGAAAAAGTGTCAATAAAAACTAACAAATATTTATAGCCATACATTCCGGGTTTGACTTCAGTGAAGTCAACTTCCCAATGGATTCCTGGCCTGTGGCCTCTTTGTCTGACTCCTCCTGAAGCTTTATTTTTGCCCCAGTTTACCTGGGCACAGGCTTTACAGTTTCTAACAATTTTTTGTAAGATGGCATCGTTGTTCGGGAGATAATGAATGGTTTCTTCTCTCTCGATTAGTTTTCTCATTTTGGTCACTCCCAAGTGGGTCCACTTGTGAAGTTCATCCAAGAGCTCTTCTACCGATCGCTGAGGCAGGACAGTTTTTCCTTGGTACTCCCAGTAGCCGGTTTCTGGGTTGTTGAAAGCCCCAATTTTCTCGAGTAACTCTCTGTCCTCTGGGGTGTAGTCTCTGATGGCCTCCTGTCTCTGGCATTCAGGGTCAATTTGCGTGGTTAGGATTTGACTTTTGGAAGCGATATCTCTGGCCGTCTGGTCGGCTAGGCGGTTTCCCCTTGCCTCCGGGTGGTTTCCTTTCTGGTGGCCTGGGCAGTGCATTATGCTGAGCTCTTTTGGTAAGAACAAAGCCTCTAGTAGCGCTATGATTTCAGCTTTGTTTTTTATTTCTTTTCCTCCTGAAGTGAGAAGTCCTCTTCTTTTGTAAATTTCTCCGTGGATATGCGTGGTGGCGAAGGCGTATCGGCTGTCCGTGTACACATTTAGCTTCTTACCTTCTGCCAGCCGCAGGGCCTGCGTCAGAGCTATCAGCTTGGCCTTTTGTGCGGATGTTCCTTCTGGTAAAGGCTCTGCCCATATTACCTCACTGTCTGAGGTGACTGCGGCTCCAGCCCGGCACTGGCCCCCTTCGAGGAAACTGCTCCCATCTG
>NW_008330578.1:1380382-1387724 GCF_000622305.1 Nannospalax galili
ACCCAATCAAAAAATAGGCTACTGATCTGAACAAAGATTTCTCAAAGCAGAAATAAGAATGGCTAATTAACACTTTTGTAAAGTTTCAATGTTAGTAATCAGATACAAACCAATTAAAACTACTGTGGGTTTCTACTTCACTCCACTCAGCCTGGCTTTCATCAAGAAATCAAGAAGAAACAAATGTAGGTGAGGTTGTGGAAAAAGGAGGATCTTTATTCACTGTTTGAGCGATTGCAAACTGGCGCAGCCACAATGATCACCCAAAAAGCTAAAATCAGAAAAACCCTAACACACAGTTAACCATCCCTGGTCACATAACCAAAGGACTCCATACCTTTGCTCATTTTGCTTTATTCTCATTTCATTCACAATAGCCAGGAAATAGAATCAATCTAGATTCCCATCAACTGGTGAACAGGAAATAGAAATATGACACAATGATACAATGGAATTGTATTCAGCTAAAAAGTAAAATCATTAATCTGCAGGAAAATTAACAAAACTGGAAATAAACTCTATGAGGAAACACAGGCACAGGAAAACAAGCACATCTTTGTAAGAGTGAGACCACTGAGGACAAGTCAGCCTTTCGGGTTGCAACAGCAAGAGGTTTATTTGATACACAGGTACCTGTGGGCACAGAGTCTCCTCGGAGGACTTGCGCGCCCCAGGTTGGGGTTTGGCAGTTTTTATAGAGCAGAAGCAGGGTACAGAAGCAGAAGAGCAGTTATTGGTTAATTCAAACACACACACAATAATTTCAAAAGTATGCAGAGATATGGGGTAAGGGTCGGGGCTAAGGGGAAGTGGGATTGCTAAATGGGAGGTGACCTCAGAGGCACAGATGTTTTTCCCTTGATTTCCTGGTATCGGGCCCTCAGGGTGGTCAGGAGTTCTACCCGTAAAACTTGTTTATGGCTTGATCTGTGAAGCTTGACCGGCGCCTGCCCGTCCTGCATCCTTTTGATAAGGCTGGTCCTGGTTTTTGTCAATTTTAAACATGTGGGCTCATGAGTACTCATGGCGCCTAGTCTTTTTCAACACCATCTCCCCAGGGCCTGGACTCTTGGTTCACATCCCAGGTCTGCGTGATGTAGACAGCATGCTGCCCTCAACCCCCATCCTGCACTTGGTCTCACCATCATTGGTTCATGTGCTCCTGCCTCTCATCTGGGAATTAGTGATCCTCCCTTACATATCACCATCAAGCTTTCTTCAGTACCTCAAAAAACATCTCAGGCCCAGCCACTTGTCACCCCACTGCTGCCACTATCTGCCTCTGCCTCCACCCCCACAGCAGCCTGAGGGGTCTTACACAAATGAAGATCAGGGCTATGAGTGTAGCTCAGCTGGTTGAGTGCTTACCTTTGTGCCATGCACAAAGCCCTGGATTTGATCCCAGCACCACCTAAACCAGGCATAGTGGCACATGCCTATAATCCCAGCACTTTATAGAGGTGGAGGTAGCAACATAGCAAGTTCATACACACTATGAGATAATGACATTGTCTCAGAAAGACAACAATGAAACCATAGACTGTTCCTCTCATACAGAAACCCCTGGGGCCTTCCAGTTGCAGAGATTTAAATTCCAATCTCCTCAGGCATGTAAACTTTGCTCCATTAGTCATTCCACCCTTGCTTGTTCCCTCTGCTTTGTAGCTGGCCTTCATTTCCTGTGCCCAGGTTCTTTCCTCTTCCAGGCTTTTCTCGTACTGACTCTTCACTCAAGCCAGGTCTCTAAGGAGACCTCCCTAAGCATGCCAGCCAAGGCAGCCCCTCCAACCCCATTGTCTGGTCTCCCCCACAATTACTTCTCCGTATTGTCATCTCTATGTAGATAGATGCCCTCTCTTCTCTCTCTGTACCCTCCAAGTCCAGTACAGAGACTCAGTGGGTGCTGAGCAAACATACTGATTGAATGAAAGGGGGCCCTGGTAACCTCCAGATCACCCAGGCAGAGCAGGTGAGCTAAGGGGAAGCCAAGCAGCTGGGGGTGAGGAAAATCCTAGCCATGCTGCCTGGTCCATAGCTCTATCCAGGGCAGCTGTACATTCTCACAGGGCAGGGTGCAGGGAGGGAGCCCAGGCCTTCTGGTCATGTACCCTTGTGGGGACAGCACAGTGGGGAACTCAGCTGCATCTTGGTCCCATCAGATATAATCATCCAGGCAGGCCAGTGGGTATGATGGAAGTCACATTATCTCAGAACCACAATATGGTTCCTTCCTGATGGGCTCTCCCAGTTCTGCTGCCTTAACTAGCTCCCAGAGCTAGCCATTGTCGCTCACATTCCCGTGCCTAGAACACCCTCCACCGCCTTCAAGTGGGGATTGTTTGCCTTCAGCAGGGGCAATGTCTGAATGCTTGGGAGGACCCATTCTTCCTTTCTAAGATGGAGCCAGCAGGTCTGTGTTTTCCCTCCCTGCTTCTTGAGTTATGAGAACATAGGATGAAAGGATCTGCAGGAAGCAAATGGAACATGAGAACTGTGGAAAAATGGCAATGCAACTTTTACAAGCAAGTCTAATGTGAAATTGTAACATGTCATGAAAGGTTTGCAAGAATATTTAGATGCTTAGGGACACATAAAGTGCCTAGAGTAAAAAGAGTGAATTGTGTGTTAAAATCTTAGTAGATAGGCTGGGGAGATATAGTTTAGTGAAATACTTGTCTCACAAGTATCATGTGTTTGACCCTTAGTACTTGCTTAAAAATGCCAGACAAGGGGCTGGAGAGATGGCACAACAGTTAAGAGCACCAGCTACTCTTTCAGAGGACCCAGGTTCAGTTCCCCAGCACCCATAAGGCAGCTAACTACCTGTAACTCCAGTTCTAGGAGATCAAGCTCCCTCTTCTGGCCTCTTTGGGCATTGTACACACATTACATTTACATGCAGGCAAAACACTTCTAAAATAAAAATAAATCAAGCCAGGCCTGGTGGTGCATGCCTTTAGTCTCAGCACTTCGGAGGCAGAGGCAGGCAATCTCTGTAAGACTGAGGCCAGCCTGGCCTATGTCATGAGTTCCAGGTGAGCTAGGGCTACAAGGAAACCCTATCTTGAAAAAAAAATTTTTTTTTAATGCCAGGCATTGTGATGTAAGAGTGAAACCACGGAGGACAAGTCACGGCCTTTGGGTTGCAACAGCAAGAGGTTTATTCAGGACACAGGTACCTGTGGGCACAAAGTCTCCTCGGAGGACTTGCGCACCCCAGGTTGAGTTCAATTTTTTTTAATGCCAGGCATTGTGATGCATAGTCATAATGCCAGTGCTGGGTAGGTAGAAGTAGAAGAATCCGTTTTTTTTTAATGCCAGGCATTGTGATGTAAGAGTGAAACCACGGAGGACAAGTCACGGCCTTTGGGTTGCAACAGGTGGAGCGCAGTGGCCAGTCAGTGTAACGTAACTGGTGAGCTTAAGGCCAATAAGAGATCCTATTTCAAAGGAGGTTGTCCTCTGGCCTCCACATGTGCACCTGTATATACATATACATACACAAACACACATAAATAAGCACACATACACATTAAAAAAAAAATCCTAGCCGGGTGTGGTAGCACACGCCTTTAGTCCCAGCACTCTGGAGGCAGAGGCAGATGGGTCTCTGAGTTCAAGGTCAGCTTGGTCTACATAGCGAGTTCCCTGCCAGCTGGGGCTACAGGGAGACCTTGTCTCAAAATGACCAAAAAAAAAAAAAAAAAAAAAAATGTTAGTACACAGACTTTACTCAGGTTGACATTTTCCTCCTGTCAGCTTTTCCAGTGTAGTGCACCTATTTGAACTTGTGTGGTCCTCACTGCTCCCCAACACAAGGTGTTAAGGTTCAGATAGCCCCGCCCCCTCGCCAACAGGATCCCAAGGACTTCTCATGCTCCTGAGAAAAGGGAACCTAGCTGATAAGCACCTTGGTCTTTGAAGTCAAGAGAAGCAGACTTTTCTCCACTGTTTAGCCAACACAGCAGGCTTCCCCTTTGATCTCTAAAGAGGACAGGTTTTAACAGTCCCCTCCCACTCCTCCCCCAACTCTAAAAAAAATACATCTTCCCGCCTTCTGCAGGAAGCAGAAACCTCCCTTTTAAAAAGACCCCAGCTCAAGATCTGGGTAGACATTTTCCCTGCCCGGAAGGGAATCCGCCCCATGTGTTCCTTTGCTAATAAACCCTATTTTGATGGAGTTTTAGCTGTGCCTTGGTGCCTCATCATCCATTCGCTCGTTCTCCGCCAACTTTTTACCTATCACAAGGTGCACAGATTCTCCCATGGAGAGCTTCCTAGACCTCAAATGAAATCACACCCACCTTCAGACCCATCAGTAATGTGGGCAGGGACACCTAGCCAGGAAGGTCCTTGTCTGGGTGGAGAGAAAAATGCAGAAGCCATTGTCAGCTGATGGTCCTAAGCATCAGTCTCCAATACCTAATAATGACAGCTGAGGCCCTGTCTTTATAGACATAATCATTCATCTAATATCCAGCACAGTAGCTCTGGCCAACCTCTTTTTAGAGATGAGCAAACTGAAGCTTCCAAAGGGAAAGTTCTTTCCCCAGGACAACCCAGATGGCAGAGCTAGGATGCAGGGCTGACAGTTTGACCTGAATCCTATCTCTTTTCTGATCTGGCTGAGTCAACGGCAATGTGAACAGTAAACAGCAACCAACTGGCAGTGTGGAGAAGGCCAGGAGCCATCCAGGAGCTCCCTTCCTGACCACAGTATAACCCTACCACAACCCAACTCCCACTGTCTCCTGTAGGACCTCAGATGGTATAGCTCTAACCTCTTCCAGTCCCACACAGTGCAGAGTAGACAGAACTTTTACTAGGAACTGCCAGAGGGCTGCCTTGTACTGGGTAATAAACAAGCAAAACAGTGCCCTGGACAGGACCCTGCTTCCTGCTTCTGTTCTTGGCTGTGGTTGGAACAATCTCAGAGCCACTCAGTAGGGACTTTCCAAGCTCTAGCCTGCAGGAAAGGAATGCTCTTGTTTTGTTTTCTCCCCAGGCTTCCCAGGAAGGAGAACAGGTCAGAACTAGGGTGGAGCTTCATAGGTCAGGGACTGTCCTGTCTTTCATTTGAGCAGGTAAGAAGGGACACTATGGCAGAAGCCTCTATGCTCAAATCACAAAGAGGAATGTGTTGGGGATGGAGATAGAGCTCAGTGGGAGACTACTTGCCTAGTAAACACAAAGCCTTGGTTCAGACCTCAGTACCACCCACACACACATAAAAGAGGAAGGTGGCTTGTACTTCCTTCATAACTATGCCCTGAGGGTGTAGGGAGAGGGCTGCTAGCCAGTCAGATTGCAAAATCAGTAGTTTGTCTGTGGCCAGCTCTAACACCCTTCCCCCAACCAGGAGGCCCTGAGGGGCACTGGCCTAGGTCAGCCAAATTGGTTCAGTTCTCCACCTACCCCAGACCCCAGCTCCATGGGGCTGTGTGTTCTCTGTCCTCAAAGGCTGAGATTGGTTGTGGTAATGAAGACAGCTGTCCCAGAGTAGTTTCTGAAGGCTCAGTGTACTTGAATGCAGACCCACCCACTGATACCAGCTGTACCCTGAACTCTTTACTCTATAGCAAAAATAGAAACATGGACCCCCGGAGATAGCTTAGTGGGTAAAGAAACTTGCTGCTGAGCCTGACAACCTGAGTTTGATACCCTAAACCCACATGGTAGAAGGAGAGATCTGACTCCCATAGGTTGTCCTCTGAGCTCTGCATGCAAGCTGTGGCATGTGTACATACATACATACACACACAATAAATAAGTGTAATAAATAAATATCTAGGCGTCAAGGTGAGATGGCTCAGTGTGTTAAGACACTTGCTGCAGAGCCTGACAACCTGAGTTTGACCCTTGGGACACACATGGTGGAAGAGAACCAACTCACACAAGAGAGAACCAATTCCCACAAGTTGTCCTCTGACTTCCGCTTGTGACCAATGGCACATGCATACCTACACATACACAAAATAAATATAATTTTTAATGTTTTTAAATTTTTTATTTTTTATTTTTATTTAATGTGTATGTATGTATTGCCTGCATGTAGGTAAGTGATAGGTAAAAAGTTTTGGAGGTGGAGAGCGAGCGGATGGAGGAGTCACCGAGGCACAGATAGAACTCGCAGCAGGATACAGCTTTATTTCTCACGGGACACATTTCCCTTGGGGAAGGGACAGATGTCAGCCCACGGGTTGTGAGCTGGGACTTATATACATATATGTGGGGCTTTAGGGCACAGAAGGGGGGGGAAGTTTTGGGGGAAAAATCAAGCAGGGGGAAGCAGGAAAAGCAGGGCTTGTAAACCTGGCTCCGTTCAGTCTGCCAGGCAGGATCTGGGTCTGGAAGTGTTTACTTTTTTCCTCTTAAGATAAGGGAAAAGCTGCTGTGTTAAACAGCTTCTAAAATCTCTGGTTAACAGGTAGAATCTGCTTATCTTGTCTTTGGAGATCAGAGGAAAGGCAGGCTGCTTCTCAGCAGAGTTTGTTTCCCTTGACTTCAAAGGCCAAGGTGCTTATCAGCTCAGTTCCCTTTTTCAGGCTTCAAAAGTCCATAGGTCCCTGTTGGGGAAGGGAGAAGCTGCTGTTGTTTGGAACCCTAATATTCCAGCCTTTTGTGTTATAGGATAGGGGGCGCCGTTGTCATCTTGCTACTTCCTGCTGGACAGGGTCGGTGTGGGGGGTAGGCTGGTTTAGGGGTCCACTAGGCAGCAGAGGTTGTCTCTCCATGCATCTGAACAGGGTCCTCGATGGTTGACAGGCGTTCGTATACATGTGAAGGGAAGGAAAGTAACAACTAGTAATAGCTCTTTTTATTTTTTTTCTGCCAGGATTGAACTTGAGAGTGATGGACTCAGGATTTGTTTCCAGGCATTTTGATAGCTGTTGGAGTGGCTAGAATCCACGTCAGTTACCTCTTAAAGGCTTCTAGATAGGGGGAAAAAACAAATTTGGCCATCATTTTAGAACAATAGTGGGTTGTTTCCCATAGTTACAGGTTAGAACCACAGTATTGCAGATCAATATTTGAAGTCTTGCATCTGAGCAATACTTTCTGATTAGAAACAAAATCATCAATGAGAAATTGTCTAAATAACATTTCATATGGACAAGAATAATGTCTGGGAAGTGTAATCCTTTGAACTCTTAAAGAAATATACTGATCACTTTAATCTTTGGTTATACTTTCCTTTTGAGTGTTGAAGACCATACAGTTGGCCCAATAAATCAATTTATTTTTATACTGAAGGTCATTTGGGGATCTGTTCCTCAGGGGTCACATGGGCTTGGGAGGAGCTCCTGACTCCTTTCTTTTACCAGTTTCATCTATGTGAAGG
>NW_008330578.1:1388388-1450235 GCF_000622305.1 Nannospalax galili
AGGGGCGGACAGCGATGCGGGACGCGACCAGAGAAGCAGACGCCCGCGGGACCCGCCGCCGCTTCCAGGGTGCACACAGGGGAGATCTCCGTGTGCCCCATAGGGAACCAGTGAATTTACTGAGCTTACTCACAGAGATGACTGAGGGGTTGCTGAGGTATATGCGTGACCTGAGAGTATTTACATTGGGAAGCCTTAACCCAGCATGGATCAAGCCTTCTCTTCCTAGCCTTTTTAGATAATATACTTTAGTCTTCCCCAAGTCCAGGAGACCATGTGATTAGGGTCAAATTACATACAGTTGGCTGGGAATACTGCAGCTGGATACTCAGGTGAGGGTCCAGTGACCCTGTTTACCCCTCCTCCTTCAATTAAAGAATATGATAGTCAAGTCAACAAGTTTAATTGTGATGATTTTTGTTAGTGGACACAGCTGAAGTCATGAAGATGGTAATTGTTTGAACCCTGTTTAGGCTTTATAACTGTTGGAGTGGGAGAGATGGGAGGGGTATCCTGTCCATGAAGGGACGCAGGGGCAGGGGTATCTGAGGCAAAATACAATGATGGCTAAATTTGTTTTCTCTCCCTATCTAGAAGCCTTTGAGAGGTAACTGACACTGATTCTAGCCACTCCAACAGCTATCAAAATGCCTGAAAACAAATCCTGAGTCCATCACTCTCAAGTTCAGCCCTGGCAGGTAAGTACACCCATGTTGTACAGTGCCTGAGGAGGTCAGAAGAGGCTGTTGGATCCACTGGGACTGGAGTTATAGACAGTTGTTAGCTGCCATGTGGGTGCTGGGATTTGAACCCAGGTCTTCTGCAAGAACAACCAGTGTTCATAACCACTGAGCCATCTCTCCAGTCCCAATTATAAATGTTTTTAATTTAATTAAATTTATTTATTTATTCATTTATTTATTTTTTGGTCTTTTTGAGACAGGGTCTCCCAGTAGCCCCAGTTGTCCTGGAAGTCATTATGTAGATCAGGCTGGCCTTGAACTCACAGAGATCCTCCTGCCTCTGCCTCCTAAGTGCTGGGATTAAAGGCATGTGCCACCACGCCCAGCAAATGTTTTTAATTTTAAAAATCCATAAACAAAAACTGGGCCAGCCTGGTCTACATAGTGAGTTCCAAGCCAGCCGGGACTACATAATGAGATTATGCCTCAAAAAAGGGAAAAAGAATAATAAGAAGGCAACACGTATCATATACTTCATCTTGATTAGATGTGGCTGTGCCCCAACCGGTGTGTAAGCAGGCCTGGGGGTAAGAGCACAGAAGATCTCACTGCCCTACTTTTTCACCAGGCAGCAGCTTACCTAGGTGTCTTTTGATATCAGAACGTTGAGAGCCAGCATGAATCTCTAGAATCAGAAAAAGCTAGATTATGAGCTCATGCTCATAGGTGAGTTCACTACGGCTCCAGGTGCCTGTGCCCCAGGAAAGTTATGAATGCATCTCACACAAAATTGTCCTCTGAGGATTTTGTTTGCTTGTTTGGGGGCTTTTTGTTTCGTTTTGTTCGAAACTCATTGCGCAGTTCTCAAATGTGAACTATATATAGGTGATGCAGTCTGTCACAATGTCAAATGTTGGACAAGGGGCTGGGAAGACAGTTTGGTCAGTAAGTGCTTGCCATGCAAGCATGAGAACCTGAAACCCATATAAAAAAGATGGGTATGGTGGCACACACATAATCCCAGGGCTAGAGAGGCCAAGATGGCAGATGCCTGGGACTGTTTGGCCAGCCAGCCTAGACTAATTAGTGAGCTCCAGGTCAATGAGAGACTCTGTCTCAAAAAATAAGGTGTACATAATAACACCTGAAGTTGACCTCTGGCCTCTACACATACGTGTATGTACACCTTCAAACATGCACATACACACAAATCACACACGCACCTACAAGTCTTCTGTGGGAACACTCGTATACTCCCAGCTCCCTGCGGCAGCCACAGGCCTTCCCCTAATCTAGGCCGGTCTCCTTGACCCAGCATAGGCATGGCCACCAGGGGGCGCTCTCATTCCTCTGACTGTGCCCTAAAATCCCCTCTTCTATACATTCTGCAGTGAACACTAGCCTCCGTTGATGCTCTCTCAGGACCTTGTTGGAGGTCAGAAGTAGACTAGGCCTGCAGATTCTCTGCCCTACAAACATTCAGCCCAGTAGGTAAGGGAGGCAAACACCCTAGAGACACAAGACAGAGAGGTACTGACCCAGGCCTGCAAGGACACACAGCGCAAGGGTATTCAGGGAGCTAAAACAGGCAGCTCTGTCCTTGTTCTCTGGTAAGGACCAAGTTCGTATTTAGTGACTCTCCTGAAAGATGCCTGGGAAGAAAACTGCCCTTCACAGACGACCTTTTGCCCCGTGGGTGATGCCGTAAACCACCTCCTATCCTTCACTAGTGGAAGCCTAGAGAATTCTCCCGTCTCTTCTTCCACACACACCTCCAAGGAGCGCAGGGCTGGGTAGTTTGGTAGACTTTATTGAGCACCTGCTGAATGCCTATGGGGAGCAAAGCAGGAGTGGGGCGGAACGAGGCAGGCAGAGCATCCCAGGAAGCCAGGCATGAAGCTGCATCTACATCCAGCGCTTGCTCTGCGTTATTCTGCAGTGGGCCCCCGGCAGAAGTTCCGGTTATAGAAGTGGCGGTTGTCCCTGGTCAGGGCCGTGCCCAGCTGGGCCCAGAAGCTGCCCTGACCGCTGGGCTGGTGGGGCCAGAAGAGGACGCTCTGGCGGCAGAGACGCTGGCGGAGCCGCACGTAGCGGGAGCGGTGGGCATCGGGGCGCAGGATCACCAGCACCACTACATCTTTGCGGTCCTCCAGCAGGCGCTGCTGAGCCAGTAAGAAGCTGGTGCGCAGGAGGCCACTGACCCGGTCAGTGTGGGCCAGCACGAAGAGCGTCTTGCGGCTGCTGTAGATGGAGGCCCAGAGGTTCTCGAAGAGCGTCTGGCCAGGCAGCCAATCCCGGTCCTCCAGGCACAGGCGCAGCGCTCGCCGCCCACGCCGCTCCTCCAGCCGCACACGCAGCTCGTTGTACACCCAGTCGGCCACCGCGCTCTGCGCCTTGTCGAACACCACGAAGGCGTCGTAGGGCAGGGCGTGGGCACGGCGCCGGCTCCGGCCCAGCAAGGGAAGCCAGGCTAGGCACAGGTGGAAGCAGTACCAAACGTCCCAGCCGCAGAGGTGCTGCAACACAGGGACCACCAGGCCGAGGGCCACCGTCAACAGCGAGAGGCCGAAGCATTCCAAAGAGAGAGTTTCATCCAGGCACAGTCGCAGGTCCTGCGTGAAGATGCTGTGACCCTGCAGTTGGCCGGGGCTGCCACACTTGACATGGTTGGGCAGACCTGGCACAGCAGCCTGCACCTCCAACAAGAAGTCCACGAAGGCCGCCCCACAGGCACAGTGCAGAGGGTTGCTTCTCACATCTAGCATTGCCAGGGTCCCCACCACAGGCCCAAACCAGGCATGGTCCACCGTCTTGAGGGCATTGTTACTGAGGTTGACCTCTCTCAGTTCCACCGCCAGGGCAAAGAAAGCTGGGACCACTGAGTTGATGCTGTTGCTACTCACATCCAGCTTCCGGAGCAGGGTGCCGTTAGGCAGAGTGCCATTGGTCAGGGCCTTCAGCTGGTTTCCTGCCAGGTCTAACACTTCCAGATTGGGCAGGAAGGACAGACTGCTCCAGTTGAAAAAGGACAGGTAATTGTTGCGGATTTGCAACAGCTTCAGGCTCTTGGGGAGGTTGTCCAGGTTTCTGGGCAGGAGGATATGCAGGTGATTCTGGGACAGGTCCAGGTGGAGGAGGCCTCTCAGGCTTTGGAAGAAGTGGAGATAGAGATCTCCCTCACCCCACATACGGCCCACAGCATTGCCACTGAAATCCAGGTACTTCAGTGAGGTGCTGTGGAGCTTCGAGGACACCCGGCTGTGGATGTCATTGTGTGCCAGGCTAAGGTAACGCAGCTTGGGCAGCTGGGCCACAAAGCTCAGGTTGTGGCCTACACCCTGCATGCTGAAGGCTTGGCTGTTGTAGCTCAGGTCCAGGTACTGCAGTTGTGGTAGCTCCGTGAATGAGCGCCAATGGTACAGGTCCAGCTTGTTATAGGACAGGTCCAGCACCTGCAGATTGGTCAGCGGCAGGAACTGGGAGCCATTGACGGCCTGTGCAATGCAGTTGTGGCTCAGGCTCAGGCATTGGAGGTGTGAGAGGTTGGCAAACATCTCTGGCTGAACTGCCACCAGGTTGTTCCGGGATAGATCCAAGGTGAAGTCAAGGTCCCTGCACCTGCGCATGATGTTCTTAGAACCAGGGGTGTCCAGTGGAGGGAGGGGGGCCCCAGACCACAGATACTCCTGCTCACCATCATCCGCCTCTTCATTGGTGGCTGCTGGCAGCATTAAAGTTCCGCTGATGCGGTTGTCTGATAGGTCCACAAAGTTCAGGGCTGGGAAGGCCCCAAAGATGCTGAGCTGGGCCTGGTTGATGAAGTTCATTTGAAGATGCAGAGTCTGGAGCTGGGGCAGATGGGTCAGGGGCTTGAGTGTATTCTCATTGAGCAAGCGGAAGAAGATGCCATTCATGTTCAGCTCCTGCAGTGACACCAGGTTCTTGAAGGACCTTGCCAGATGCAGGTGGGCAAAGGATACCCTCTTGCAGTAATTGAATGACAGGTTGAGCTTGCGCAGGCGTGTCAGGTTCTGAAAGGCATTGGTTTTGGTGATGCTTTCATAGAGGAAGTTCTCACTCAGGTCCAGCACTGAGAGACTGGCCAGACCTTGGAACCAGGTGGAGTTCAGTGTGTGAAGAGAATTGTCTTTCAACACTAGGCCATCAAGATGCTTCAGGTGGTGGAAGGTCTCAGAGTGCAGCTGGAGGGAGGGTAGTGAGCACTCCACACAGGGGTTGGGGGCGTGGTCACAGCGGCGGCAATTCCCACCCACATCAAGCACTCGCAGGGAGGTCAGATTGGCCAGGTCCTCTGGTGTCAGCTTGACAATCTGGTTATAGGACAAAAATAGGTTCTCCAGGCTGGGGGGCAGTTGGCGGGGCACCACCATGAGATTGTTATACTTGAGTGACAGATGGGTGAGATTGCCCAGGCCCAGGAGGGCACCTGGGGCCACCTCCACCACCCCGCTACAGGGGTTCTTGTAGTAGCAGTTGCCGTCCATGAAGAGGAAGCGCAGGGCGTACAGACCAGCAAGGCTGGTAGAATCTAGCACTAGGATGTTGGTGTGGCTCAGGGTCAGGTTCCTCAGGGAGCTGGGCAATGGAGGCACAGTGGTGATGCCATTGTAGCCTAGGTTTAGATCTTCCAGGGTAGGCACAGCCAGGAAGGTCCCGGGCTCGATGGTCATGTGGCAGGGGAAGTGCATTGGGCTGAGGCCAGTGGGCGGGCAATTCCATTTGAGGTTAAGCTTCCGCAGGTTGGACAGATGAACAAAGTCAGAGTTGTGGAAGTGGTGAATGCGATTGGAAACCAAGGAAAGGCTGGTAACATTGGCACGAGGTGCTGTTGCAGAGAAGTGGGGCACAGACTTCAGAAACAGCCAATTGCAGTTCACCAATCCATGAGGCATCAGCTCACAGGGCAGGAAGGCAGGTGGGGTGCCCAGGGCCAGGGCCTCAGCCAGCGCCGCAGCCTGCACCAAGAGAGACAAGGGGTGCAGGGCTCTGCGGCAGGGGACCTGTAGGGACCAGGGTTGGGTGAGTGTCCAGCCTTAGCTCCACTCCTACTTACTCTACTTCAACTTCCTGCAGGACTTCCAAACTGTCTCCAAGCCTTTCCCACAGAGCCTCCTTCCAGTTCCTAAACCTACCTTTTAAAGCCCACTCAGAACTGCAAATTGGTTTTAGGCCTAACCACTACTTAGAATGAGGACATAGAACCAGGACTGAGCCTAGAATCCAGACCCCTTACGTGGAGCTTTCACCCAGAACTGAACCCTCAGGACAGGTCCAGCAAGTCCATTGGGCCTCTCCCACTTTCCCTTCTTCTTCTTAGTGGCCTCAGCTCTTTCCTTTTGAACAGAGCAGCCGCCTAGGCTGGTCTCTTCAGCCTCCCTAAATCCCTCTCCTTGATCTTCTAGCTTCCCAGGCTCTCCTTCTCCCTGGTCAAGATGAAGAAAGGACTGACCTCCCCCACTCCACTCCCACGGAGATGCAAGCTAACTCCCACTGGCCTTACAGGCACCACCCAGCACGTTTACCCCTCACTTGCCTCCCTCACCCGACTTGAGAGCTTTCAACCTGCTGGGGATCAGAGTCTGAAGGGAGCACTTGGCAGCAAAGTGTCCATCAGAGCCCAGCACTGAGTGGCAGGCCTACAATGTATAGGCCAAGCTCTACACAGACCCTCAACTTCCTTGTCCACCCAGCAAGTTCAGCTCTCCCTGCCCAGAAGATGGCTTCTGCTCTGATTTCCACAGGGTTCCATGAGCGTCCCCAGGCAGGAGCTGACAATCCCTCTACTGTTGCCCCATTCCACCTTTATCCCTTCCCATGAGGCCTCTTCCCCTGGGGCTAAGAGCTGCCGTCCTACCATGTTGGGGAATGGGGGCTTCTCCAGATGCTCTGTCCGGCAGGCTGGGCAGCAGCTACAGAAAACAGTGTTCTACACTCAGAGTCCCTCAGAGAAGAGAGGAAGTGACACTTTCACTACAGCCCAGAAGCTCCCTCTCCCCTGATCATGGAGCAGGTGGTGCATTGAGTCAGAGCTCATTTGCATAGTCAGATGGCAGAGAGCCCCTTCACCCCTTCCTCTTTCCACACCTTCCCTCCACAGCCCATGTCCCACAACAGCTTCATAGCTGTCCCCTGGGAGGTGTGGGGAGGAATCAGAGCCCAGAATCCAGTCCAAAGTCAGTGAGAAACCAGAATTTAATGTGGCACCAGACCTGGGCAGGGCGCTGATGTCCATGCAGAGGGTGTTACCTCACCCTCATGCCTCAATGCCTGCCCTCATGGGCACTCTCAGGACAGTAGCTCTTGTACCTGCTCCATCCCCAGAGCTCCTTGGGGCCTCTGGGTGGGCTGTGTGAACCAGAGGCTGAGGCCAACATCTGCCTTTACTACCACAGCTGCCTTGCCATCCCTTCTGGGAATAGTATTTCCCCACTCTGCATTCCCTGTTCCCCCAGTGCCCCATCAGACCCCAGACCACAGAAGGCTGCTAGGGCTCCTGAGGCCAAGCTTGCAGCTGGACCAGCTAGGAGCCCTGGCCGATCTTACTGTTCTGTTACACTATTCCTAGGGAGATGGGAACAAACATACTCCAGATAGGGAACCAGTGACAGACCGAAGTCCTGCTTAGTGAACCAATAAGTTAATTTTTGGGGATGGGATCTCACTATGTAGACAAGACTGGCCTTGCACTCACAGATATCCTGCCTGCCTCTGCTCCCCGAGTGCTGGTATTAAAGGAGTACACCACCATACCTGGCATATCCAATGGGTTTTATTGAGGTCAGTTACAGGAGTATGGGTGAGGGGTTACTTTCAGGAACAGTTATATCACCAAAAGCCCACCCCAGCATGGGTGACAGCTCACAAAAGCTGGAAACCTGGAGCTCACTGCATGACCTGTAGGTCGCTCAGCAGGTTGGAAAGTGTGTCCTAGGCAGCTCAGGTGATCTGAGCTAAGCCTCTTCCAAGAAGCACAGCTTGTCTGAGAGTGCCTCTCCCAGTCCCTACAGTTCATATAAGCTTGAGAAGGGAGAGCAGGGCCCAGTGCATCTGGTCAGTTTCAGGAACTTCCTGAAGCTGTTAAGTTGTTCACTTCCTGAGTTTAAGGAGCTTCCCTGAAGGACAGAATGTTCCACTTCCCTTTGGAACATCCTGAATCTTTAAGAGCTTCCTCCAACTTCGAAGGTTTTATCAATTGTGGATAACACTTGTCTACTTGGCTCTTCTCACTCTCCTTTTGACCCAAGTGGTTGGAACTCTGACTCTAGGCCCAAAGCCTCTGGGAGCCCTGAAGAGAGCCCTTAAGCTCTCCCTTCAGAAGCTGCCCACTACCTACCACCTGCACATCCACCTGCCTGGCTGAGCTGCCATCATCTCTAACCAGGCCACTCTGGTCCTGCTCTTGTGCCCTGAAGCCTGTTTACATTGAGCTTCTGGAAGGACCTGTTCATACCTTTCATTCTGGGCCCCTCTTCTACCCAGATCCCTCTATAACTGTCTGGAGGCTTAGCCACAGTTCAAACATGGTCAAGGTCCCATGCAAGGTCCTTCCACTTCTTCCCTGTCTATAGTCACACTGGCTTCCTTGTTGTTAGGACACACCAGTGCGCTCTCTTGCCCCAGGGCCTTTCAACTTGCTATTCCCTCAGCCTAGAAATTCTTTTCCCAGATTCCCATATGGTTCTGTTTGCCTTCTGTTTTTGCACACTGCACACACATCACCCTCTCTTTCCACAGGGCCTTTTATGACCTTCCTATAAACCTCTCAGCCCAGCGACCTGGATTCCCAGCACTGGGGAGACTGAATGAAGCAGGAGGATTTTAAGCTCAAGGCCAGCAGCCTAGGCAACATAGCAAGACACACCCCCAATAAAAAAAAACATGGGGCTGGAGAGATGGCTCAGTGGTTAAGAACACTGGTTGTTCTTGCAGAAGACTGGTGTTCGAATCCCAGCACCCACATGGCAGCTAACAACTGTCTGTAACTCCAGTCCTAGGGAATCCAACAGCCTCTTCTGTCCTCCGTGGGCATTGCACACATGGGTGCACTTACCTACATGCAGGCCATACATGCATACACATAAAATAAAAATAAATAAAATTTTAAAAAACATAAAAATAAACAAACAAACCTTCCAGAACCAGGTAGGACCATGAGTTTGAGACCTGGCTTGGTTACATAGTGAGATCCTGTCTCAGAAAAATGAAAACTTAAAATAAATAAGCCTGCTAGCTCAGGTCTGGCTCTCTTGAGCCCTGTTGTTTGGTGTTTTTCTTTTTGCATAATGTTTTTTTTTATCTGATAATACAATGTTGCACCAACTCCTTATGTTTTATTTCATAGTCTTTTTTTTTTTTTTTTTTCGGGCTTTTTGAGACAGGGTCTCCCTATAGCCCCAGCTGTTCTGGAACTCACTATGTAGACCAGGCTGGCCTTGAACTCACAGAGATCCGCCTGCCTCTGCCTCCTGAGTGCTGGGATTAAAGGCGTGTGCCACCACACCCGGCTTGAATAGTCTTTTTTTTAAAAAAAGATTTATTTTTATTTTATGTGTATGAATGATTTGTCTACATGCATGTTAAGTGCACCCATGCATGCAATGTCCACAGAGGCCAGAAGAGGGTGTTGGAGCCCCTGGAACTGGAGTTACAGATGGTTGTTAGCTACCATGTAGGTGCTGGGAACTGAACTTGGGTTCGCTGTAAGAGCAGCCAGTGCTCTTAACCACTGAGCCATCTCTCTAGCCCCTATATTGTATATTGTCTTATTCTCTGTGCTGGATAGCTTTAGTGTCAACTTGACACACCTGGGTTGGGGGAGCCTCAACTGGGGAATTGCCTCCATTGGACTGGCCTGTAACCATGTCTGTGGGGCATCTTCTTGATTGTTGAGTGCTGTGGGAGGGCCCAGCCCACTGTGGGTGGTGCCACCCCTGGGCAGGTGGGCCTGTGTTGCATAAGAAAGCAGGCTGAGCAGGGGCCAGGGGAGCAAGCCAGTAAGCAGGGTTCCTCCATGGCCTGTGCTCCAGCTCCTGTTTCCAGGTTCCTGCCCTGAGTTCTTACCTTGGGCTCCCAGATGAACTGCGACCTGGGAGATACAAGACAAATAAACCCTTTCCTCCCCAAGTTGTTATTGGTCAGAGTATTTTGTCACAGCAATGAAGAAACGAACTAGAATATTCTCCTTTTGGAATGTTGGCTTCTTGAGGACAAGAACCTTCATCTGTATCTGCAGCACTGCTCAAGATTTGCTGAAGCTAGCCCCCTACCTCCACACCCCAGCATTCAGATGGGAGTATTTAGGGTATCTTTGGGTGATGGTTGAATGAATGAATGAATGAAATTTCTTCTGAGGGGACCAGAGTTACCCACTCGCCTCCTAAGTCCTCCCATACCCTCTTTCAGGTGGCTGTCATGGCAAGCAGGTTCCAAGGTGCCAGTCATCCAGCTGGCTCAGCAGCTTGGGGGCACTGGTATTATTCTGCCTGCCTGAGAATCAGTATTTGGGATAAGAGGAACAAGTTTCTTTTTGAGTCCTTGCAAGGGTCCTAACACCTTGAGCCAGAAGAAAGGACAGTGCCTATTCAGCAGCTCAACAGGTCTGTACCCTCCTCTCCTGGGACAAGAGGTGCTTCTTTGCAGAGGAACAGACTAGACCCTTGGCTTCTAGCCTGACTCCTACTCCAGGTTCATGCTGAACACCAAACTTGGACACTTTCTCAGAAACCCTGGTTGGGACCAAGGAGTCAGCTGTCTACTTCCAGTCACCACCCTGCTTCCCTTGGGGTCAGGAAAGCAGGCCTAGAGAGGTACAGATGTGGTCCCCACTCACAGGTACACAGGCACATGGTCAAGGACAAACAAGACTGGCGATACCAAGCCACATGTCCCCAGAACATCCACCATGGCCTCAGTGCCACAGAAACCTAGCTAGAAGAGTCCTTACCGGTATGGTAGGCTCAACAATGCCTTTCTAGAGATCTGTATTCTAATTCCCTAAATCCTAGATTATTGTCAGGGGAAGGGGTACAGGAAGCTGGGAGGGTGAAGGTAAACACAAGCATTCCCTATAAAGTGGAGGCAGGGGATAGGGACGTAGTTCACTTAGTACAGTGCTTGCCTAGCATGTACAAAGCCCTGACTTTGATCCCTAACACTCGATAAACAGGCATGGTAATACATGCCCATAATCCTAGACTTGGGAAGTGAAAGCAGGAGGTTCAGGATATCCTCAGCTCCATAGCCAATCTGGGGCCAGCCAGGGCTACATGAGACTTTGTCTCAAATAACTAACCAACCAAATGGAGACAAAGCCAGGTATAGTAATGCACACTGGTAATGCCAACACTCAGGAGGCTGAGGCAGGATTGCCTTGAGTTCAAGTCTGGCCACAGTTACATAGTAAGACCCTATCTCAAAACAAAACACTAAAATAAGAAAAAGATGGGAAGATCTGACTGCAGATTGAGGTTCAAAGGGGCAAGAACATGGCTAACATGCCCAGGAACCAGCTCTGAGTGCACCATGATGTTAGCTCTGTGTGGCCTCCAGCTTGTCTGTGTGTTTTAAGATTTATTCATTTTTATGTGTACGAGTGTTTTGCCTGCATGCAGATGTGTCATGTGCATGCAGTACAGAGGTAAAAGAAGGAGATCCCTGGAACTGGAGTTACACCATGGTTGCAACCCACCATGTGAACACCATGTGAACACTGGGAACCAAACCCCAGGTTCCTCTGTAAGAGCAGCCAGCACAACAGCACCCCTCTCCTCTTTGTTTTGTTTTTGAAACAGGGTTTCACTATATTGCTCAGGCTGGCCTCAGAGTAAAGTTCTTTTAAGCCACTAAGGGAGATCTGGGAAACACCTAAATCTCCATAACCTAATGGAGGTGTGCTGGCCTCATGGGTACAGCTCCTGCCCACCCCAGGATCTTGGCAGGACCTGTGCCCTCACACACACACACACACACACACACACACACACACACACAGCATCTCCCACATACCTTGGGCCATGAGTGCTAGGGATCCACCTAAGCAGACCTCCTGAGTGCTGGCATTACCAGCATGCATTACTATACCTGAGCTGGGAGATAGATGACAACTATGCAAACAAGACTGCCCAATTCCCAAGGCCAGGCTCAAAATTGATTTAAAAATATTTTATTCTTTAGAAAATACAGCATTCAACCATCCTGTCCTGCCCTAGCTCCAACTGTTCCCACCCTCTATGGCTTCTGGGCTGGGCTGAGACCATAGCCTCAGATCCCCTGGAGGGTAGGATCATGCCAGGTCCCCTACCCAGACCCTTTGAGCCAGCCAGGAATGGTCTCCAGCCACCCTGTGCACACAGATGAGAGGCAGGGACAGCAACAGGGAAGGGTCACAAAGTACCAGTCCAGTGGCCCTTGGAAGCAACAGGTGTGTTCAGCCACCAGCCCTCCTGTCCCTCAGGAATCAATTCCTTAGAGCCCAGGCTGGGAAGGAAGGAGGTGCAGGAACAGTAGGGCAGCAACCCCACAGTCCACACGCCTGGCTCTGGTCCCAGTCCAGATACCTAGCTGTCATCCCCATTCTCTCCAGGGCCCCGGATGAGGCGCTTGTGGCCCCGCTTGCCCCCAGGGCCCTTGGGCTTGGCGAAGGCCTGCTTGAAGGCATGCTGCTTGGGGTGCACCTCGTCATAGAGGAACTCAGCTGTCAACTCTCCTCCATCACCAATCTCAATCTGCATGGGGCAAAACAGAGGTCAACACCATGGTGAGAGTCCAACACACACTACTCTTGGTAAACCCCACTCCTGGAGTACCCCTGCAATTTGTCTTCCTTCAGATCACCACAGGACATTACAATGTAGGGTCTGCTACCCTGCTTGCCTGGATCTCCTCCTCCCAGCTCCCCCACACCCAGAGAAAGGAGGTGACATGGAAGCCAGGGCTTGTGTGTATCTTGGATTGCCCTGGGCCTTAGGTTTCCCTCCTGTCCAATATGACAGCAACAAGTCCTGCAATGACAAGACTCCAATGCCCCATATGGGAGGGTGGGTAATAGGGCCCTGGAGACAGGCTACTAGTACCTTCTTGGCAATCTCTAGCTGGAAGTCCTGCTCTACGGAGTCGAGGAGGCGGCTCTTGCAGCTGGAGTAGAGCATGCGTTCTTTGATGCTACACTTGTACCCGGGCATGGAGTAGATAAACACTGTGGGGGTGGGGGTGGGGTTAAGTCCACGTGGGTTGGGGTACCTGCAGACCACCACCCCCATAGCGGGCCCACCCTGCAAAGGGTCACTGCTGCACCTGCCCAGCACAGAACTGGGGTCCTTGTCATAGCTACTCACCCACAGACTCAAGAGGGTCACCCTCGTGGGTGTGCTTGTACAGGAAAAAGTGATAGCGGGCAGCATCTCGAGGTACCCGTGAGGGCAGCTGGGCCACATCCGTGGGCTCTGTGTGTACCAGCTCGATGGTCTCCCGTTCCAAATCCAGTTTCTGGAGAGGGGCAGGGGAGATGTGAGGGTACCGTTGTACTCAACAGAAAGTAGGACAGATGGGCAGGCAGAAGTTTTTGTGATCCCCCTCCTGGGGTCTTTCCCAAGATCATCTCTCTTTAGTCTAAAGAGAGCCAGTAGGCCTGGTCCCAACTATGCCCCTTTGAAGATTCTGTTAGAAAAGGCACTCCCACCAAGGCCAGTATATGGGGGTAGTGTGGAGGGTCTTGACCTCAGTGAAGCACTGCCATAGGACCAACCCACCCTGAGGGAAAGCCCTAGAATGTGCTTGGGAAAGGGGTGTCAACAGAGCTCTCTGACAGGACAAGGGTCAGGAATGAGGAGCCAGTGTGAACCTATGGGTGGCTATATGTGAGGGCTGACCGAGCTATGTGCTCCCAGGGGTACTTGCTGTGGGTAGAACTGGAGAGCAGGGAAAGGAGGGGAGAACAGCAAGTTGTTCTTTTTAAAATTTTGTGACAGGGGGGTTTTACATAGCCTAGATTGGCCCTGAACTCATGAGCTATGTAGCCAAGGATGACCTAGAGCTTCTGATCTTCCAGCCTCCGCCTCCCAGGCTGCCATACCCAATTTTATGTGGTGCTGGGGATGGAAGCCAGAGCCTCATGCATGTTAAGCAAACGCTCTGCTAATTGAGTCACATCGATAGTGTGAGAACATTCTGTTTTATGGGCACATGGATTAGCTGAACAGCACGGGACAGGGGTGCTGTGCCCATTCGCACACATGTATGAGTAAGAACAGGAGAAGCCAATGGTGCCTGGCCTATATGTGCTGGTTGTGTGTACCCACCAGCTGGATGTAGTTGATCATTTTCTGCTTGAGCTGCTGGAGAGCTCGCTGAGCCTCAGGCTGCAGGGGGAAGGCAAGGCCCTGCAGGGTCTGGTGCTTGCTCTCCACGCTGATCTCTGTCTTCACCTGGGGGGGTGTAGGGGAGGGCAATGATGAGGGAATCCCTTACCCAGTCCAAGCTGCAGCTTGCCAACTAGCAGGGGCTCCTGGCATATACTGCCCTGGATACCTACCTCATTGATTCGGATCTCCTGTAGCTCTCTCTCAGCTGAGGTCAGCGGGGCAGGTGCAGCACAGGACGACAGGTGCTTCTGGTACCCAGCCAAGGAGAGGTCATCCTGGGGGGAAAGACTTAGAGATGTAGATGGGCACCTCAGGCAGGCAGGGAAAAACCCACTGTGATTATCAGTTTGTGCCTCTTGGACTCCCAGTTTCCCAATTTCTTTTTGAGACAGGATCTCAGCACAGAAAACTGGCCTCAAACTCACACATCACCAAGGATGACTTTGAAATTCTGTTTTTTTGTTTTTGAGACAGGATCTCTTTGCAGCCCCAGCTGGCCTGGAACTCACTATGTAGACCAGGCTGGCCTTGATCTCAGATATCAGCCTTCCTCTGCCTCCTGAGTGCTGGGATTAAAAGCATGCGCCACCTCACTGGGCCTCAACCTTGTATTTCTGATCCTCCTGCCTCCACCTCATGAGTGCTGGGGTTACAGGTGTGCACCACCACATTCAGCTTATGTGATTCTGGGAACTGAACTCAAGGCTTTGTGCATGTTAGGCAAGCACTGTTATCAACTAAGGCACATCTCCTGCCCTCCTGTTTTACCCTGAGCTTGTCACTGACTTGCTCTGTGACCTCCACACAATGCTCACCCTCTGTGGGTCAGTGTACCTAGCCCTACCGTGCATCCTGGCCTTAACAGCTACCTTTACTGTCCCGAAGAGCTCGTCCTTGATGTGGCCACCCCCAAACTCCTTCTTCACTGTGGCTCGTGTGGCTGCGTACAGCATCTTCAGCCGTACCTGAGGAGGGGACAATGTGTGAGACCCTCCCTGGACACAGCTGCCTCTCCAGAAGCAGAGAGGAGACAACGAATCGGGCCATTTATTTGCACCTACACACCCAGCAGGGGGCGCAACCAAAAGATGATGATGAATAACGCAGATTCCACCAGCAGGGGGAGCCCCCACCCAGCTCAAACAGCCTCCAGGAGCCAAACTAATACGGAAAAAAGGTTCTACAGGGAGCACAGGCTCCAAGCAAGATTTGGGGCAGAGCCTGATAGTCCCTCCCTTGGCTTCTTTGAGCTAGATTCTCGTATCTGCCCCTCCCATTCTCCCACTAGGTCTGAGCAGGGTGCTGGCCGGGGACCCAAGGACTCACTGGGGAATTATCAGGTGACCAGGCAAGGAAGAGCCATTCAAAGCCCTGAGCATTCTGGGAGTCAAGACGGAAGAGGAGGTAGCAGGGTTGCTGGGCATCCAGCAGCTGCAGCACAGTCCTGTCGTAGTCCTGGTCCCAGCGACCCACTGGCTCCTGTGAGGCACCCAGCACGAGCTGCTCTGGGGGCAGAGGCCGGGTGAGCCGAAGTAGCACATCCCACAGACAAATGCTCACGTGCTGTGCACACACTGTTCACTCAACACAATTACACAAAGGTATGTAGTTGGGTACCCACTGCCAGCAACAACGCAGCCCCCTCGCAACACCCACACACTGGGTGCTCACTGTGTGGTTCACTGTAATCTCAGCTGTGTTCTTGCTCCCCAACTCCCTCAGCCCCTGGCTCCACCATGCCCCTCATGGGACAGTGTGCTAGAGGAGATGCTTTTACCCCCAGCTGCAAACCAATCAATAGCCGCTAATACTTGTTTTTTGAGGCAGGATTTCACTATATAGCCCAGGCTGGCCTTGAACTCATGATCCTCCTGCATCAGCATCCTGAGTGCTGGGATTATAGACATGTACCACCATGCCTAGCTTGTGTTTGTTTGTCTGCTTACTTGTTTTTTGAGATAGGGTTTCAAGTAGCCCAGGCAGGCTTTAAACTTATTACATGGCCAAGGATGATCTTGAACTTCTGAGCTTCCTGTCTCCACCTCCCGGGTGCTAGGATTACAGACATGAACCATGAATTCCAGTTTACATGTTGCTGGGGATCAAACCCAGGGCTTTGTGCATACTAGGCAAGCACTCTACCAAAAGAGCTACATCCCCAGACCCTGTGGTTATTTTTGATACAAGGTCTTGCTATATGGCACAGGCTGGCCTTGGACCCCAATCTTCCTGCCTTAGCCTTCCAAGCAGGGGGTGTGCAAAAAGGCCTGGCTAAGAGTTAACTTCTTATTTATTAGTGGTGTGTGTGTGTGTGTGTGTGTGTGTGTGTGTGTAGAGAAGGGATCATGTGCCACAGTGTATGTGTGGAAGTCAAGAGGACAACTTCAGGAGTTGGTTCACTTTGGGGTCTAGGGATTAAACTCAGGTTATCAGGCTTGTATAGCAAGTGCTTTCACCCACTGAGCCATCTTGCTGGGCTGCTTGGACCTCACAGATCTGCTACGTCTCACAGGTACTCAGTGGCCAAATGAGTTACCCAGCTACAGCTTTGGGCTGAGACCTTGGCTGGACACTACATATGTACTTGATGCACACAGTTTAACCCAGAGAACTGGGTAACATGGCAGTCTTAGCCGGCCACAGGGTGCCAGTACCTCACCAGGCCCTTTTAATGGGGCAAACGTAGTAGGCCATCAGTCCAGCCAGAAGAGGTTTGGGGAGAGGACCTGGCACTGTCAATATTCTAAACTTTGTTATTCATATTGTTGGGGTTTTTGTTGTTGTTGTTGTTTTGAGACAGCCCTGGCTGGCCGGGAACTCTCTATGTAGACCAGGCTGGCCTTGAACTCATAGGGACCTGCCTATCTCTGTCTCCCCAGTACTGGGATTAAAGGTATATGCCACCACCTGGCTGCTTTCTTTCTTTTGTGTGTGTGTGTGTGTGTGTGTGTGTGTGTGTGTGTGTGTGCCTCGTTCTAGCCAAGGCTGACCTGGAATTGGCTATATAGCCCAGGATAGCCTGAAACCCAGGCTTCTCCTGCCTTTACCACTTGAGTGCTGGGATTACAGGTGTTTGCTCCCATGTCTGGCTACTGTTCACATTTATTGTTAAACCAGGATTGGGGAGCTGGTGAGATGGCTCAGAGCATAAAGTACTTGCTGCTAAACCCAGTAATCTAAATTCAATCCCAGGGACCCATATGGTAGAAGTTGTCATCCTTCACTCTCCACATGCACACATGCTTTTGGGCACGCAAGTGTAGACACACACACACACGCGCGCACACACACATGCACAAGTGTGCACGCATGTGCGTTAAATGTAAGATAAAAAAATTAAGCCAGGCCGTGTGTGGTGGCTCATGCCTTTAGTCCCAGCATTTGGGAGGCAGAGGCAGGTGGATCTCTGTGCGTTCAAGGCTATCCTGGTCTACGTAGTGAGTTCCAGGACAGTTCTAGCTACAGGGAGACCTTGTTTCAAAAAGACAAAAAAAAATTGTTATTATTATTATTATTTTTTTTGGAGTAAAGGCATGCACCACAATGCCTGGCTACCAGGATTACCAGGATGTTTTTTAAAATTGTACTGAGACCAAGTCTCTTATAGCCCAGGCTAGCCTCCAACTCACTGTGTAGCTAAAAATGACCTTGAACTCTTGATCCTCCTGCCTGCACTTCCCAAGTGCTGGGATTACAGGCTTCGTTTTTGTATTTATTTTTATCTTTGGAGACAAGTTCTTACTACATAGTCTAGGCTGGCTTCGAGCTCAAGTTCCTTCCTCCTGCCTCAGCTTTCCTAAGTGCTGGGATTACAGGCAAGTGCTAGGATTACAAGCATATACCACCATGCTAAAAATGACCTTGAACTCCTGATCCTCCTGCCTGCACTTCCCAAGTGCTGGGATTACATGCTTCGTTTTTGTATTTATTTTTATCTTTGGAGACAAGTTCTTACTACACAGTCTAGGCTGGCTTCGAGCTCAAGTTCCTTCCTCCTGCCTCAGCTTTCCTAAGTGCTGGGATTACAGGCAAGTGCTAGGATTACAAGCATATACCACCATGCCAGGCTACACCAGAAATTTTACACAAGAAGTATAATGCATAGCTTCTGCAGAAAAATCAGGATCTCTAATCATACTCAGCTAGAACGTGGACCCCACTCTCACCCCTCGGGGCATTCCCAGGTACCCTGATACTTGGAATGCAGAATTTAGATTAGAGCCCACCGGGAGAGTCCTTCTGTTTACAGGGACCATCTATAAGGTTTCAGGGATGTCTTACTGAGAAGGCAACAGGCAGGGCTGAGGATGGGGGCCAATGAGTACAACCAACCAGTGAGTGGGAAGCCCAAGGAAGCCTTCAGTGCTAACCACGAGGATCCCTACCTAGTCTCTGAGGCCATCTGGATCCAGTGTAGCTGTGGCCCTAAAGCCTGGGGTGAACTCTGGGTCTGGCAGCCCCTACTAAAGTGAACGGGACACTAGGCTTATTCAGGGACCCCCTGCCAAAGGACCCACGACAGCAGTCTACTGAAAAGCTGGAAGGACTCCTGGGAGGACCTGGCCCACCCCTACTTCCAGAGTCTATACCCCTCACTTACTGGGGCCGTTGCTTGGCACAGAAGAGAGAAGGACTCCTTTGCTCTCCACCTCACAGTCTAGCCTCAGTCAGATCCTCTGCCTCCTCAAATGCTCCCACTTCAGGTCTCAGCTCAAGCCCTAGACCCCCGGCACTGCCCTGTACGACCCCAGATCCCTAAAGTCATCTCAAGGCTGGGGTCACTCCATCCTACATTCATAATGAGCTGGACATAAGCTCCTTCTTCCCATTGTAGGGGCATCTACCACAGGAAGAGACTCTGAATCTTAGTCTCTCCATAGTCCACAACCAAGTCAGGCCCAGCCTGATCACACACACACACACGCGCACACACACACACACACACACACACACACACAGCTGAACTCACTTGGCCCTGGCCTCCTGCTTCCTCAGCCCAGCACCCTAACAAGGCCCATCTCAAGACCAACATAGTCTCGAGGTACTGAGGCAAGACCCCAGGACAGGGCTCTGCATAATAGTGTATTAACTACCTCTACCTCCAGTATTTCCATGAGGCTTTGTGAGTGATCTCATCCCCACTTTCAGAGAAACTAAGGTACTGAGGGGGCCAGAAGCCAACACCCACTCCCCTACCACCAGAAACAACTATGTCCAGTCGCAACCCCATGCCCCAGCCTGTAGGGGATATACTCACCGTCCTCAATGATGACTTTGATGAGCCGGATGGAGCCAGCCCGAGCCTTGGCAAAGAATTCCTTCAGTTCCTCTGTGGCTACAAGCACAAGAAACATGGTGGGGGTGGGGGTGAGCAGGCAAAGTGGACAGGGATGAGTCTGGGTCTGCTCTGTCCTGTGGGTCTGGTGGCCAGGTTGGGAAGTGGGTTAAATATGGTCCTCCCATGTGACTGGGAACCTGATATAGCCACTGGACACAAGCTCCCAAATTTAGCCAGCAGGAGTGACAAGCAGGTGGCCTGCTGTCTGGGATAGTGCTAGTGACAGGAGGGGCAGGCAGGAATGGGACAGCCCACTCACAGATGGAAGTGGTTGCAAGACAAGGCTAGAGTAAAGGGTACCCACTTGTTCCCTGGCCCCATGAGGGTCCAGCAGTAGACTGGTCTGAGATACTCCCAGCACTGTCATATATATAAAGAAAAAGACTAGAGCTGGAGAGATGGCTCAGCGGTTAAGAGTACCCACATGGTGGCTAACAACCATCCATAACTCCAGTTCCAAGAGATCCAATGCTTTCTTCTGACCTCCATGGGCATTACACAACACAGGTGTACTTACACACATGCAGGCAATACACTCATAAAATAAAAAGAATAGATAAAATATATATTAAAAAAAACTAATGTCTCCATGTGTGCTCACCATGATGTCCATCCTCAGAAGCATACATGCTGTACATGGCAACCCCCCTGAATCCATGTGCAAATGTGTGTAAAGCAGAGAGGAACATAGGCACAAACATACTTGTACATGACTACCTACTCAACAGGTTGACATAAGTGGGCACATTCATTTAGAGATTCACACACAGACACACAGATACAATCCCAGCTTGCTAACAAGCACACAGGCAAAGTGTAGCTATACCATGGGTACATGAAAGAAGATGGTCAAAATACACAGAGACACAATTATGCAGGACATAGGAACATACTCAGTCCCAGCCAGCCAGTCTGCCTCACAGAGGAGGCCCCAGGTCAACACAGCCTTGCCAAGGGACAACAAACCCTGAGCCCCCAGGCAGTAAGGAAGGCTTCTTAGAGGAGGAGTGTCTAGGAAGGAGACTCCATTTTGGATCATGGGTTCAGAGTTGGAAAGTGATCAATGACTAAGGACATAAATGCAAAGGTAAGGACCATAGTCAGAGCTAGAGAACCATGAGTCATCTCAGATCCACTAGTGGTGGTAGACAGGGAAAACAGTTTAAGTGGGGAAGGGACCTGCTTGGGTCTCTGGGTGAATGTGACCTTGGGACTGCCCAGGAGTCAATAGAATCCCAGCAGGGACACAGCTGGAGGACTGAGATCAGAGAATATTTATAGGGCCTAGCCTGAGCAGCTGATGGGTGGTTCAAGGGCGGGGTGGAGGGGCTTTAGGTAAACAGACTCTAGTTATGTCCTCAGGTGCCCCTCCTTCCAGCAGAGTAACCCTGTGCCTAAGCCTCTGGCTATGTACCACCTGAGATCACCGGGTGGCCAGGGGCCTAACCAAGCCAAGCAGGTCTTGGGGCACAGAAAAATATGGCAATATGGCTTGGTATTGTACACAAGGAGACATGGCCCCACAAGGCATGCAGAGCTTATAATCAACAGAATCCAAGCAGATCCCTGAAGCTTTAAGCCTGGTCTCTAGGGCCCCACCTCCCCTTTAGCTGTGTGACCTCTCACCTCTCTGAACCTCAAGCTCATCTATAAAATAGAGATACTACCTCAAACTCAAGGACTGTGGTAAGGAGTACATGTGAGAAATAATTTTTCTTACAGTAAGGATGACTGTGCTCCACTGCTCCTCCTACCTGCTCAGACCTTGGGAAGGAGGCCAACAAGTTCCCCAGAGGGAGAGGCTGACAAGCCCCTTCTAGTGTTACCAGAGCAAACTGACTAGCCAGTAGGGGAAGTGACATCCATTCCCACTCTACCCCAATACCTCCCCAGGCACCATCAATAATCTAGAGGCCAGGCCAGGGACACCTGAGCCTCTGTCATCAAAGATTCATGCTCCTCTCTCTCCACCTTACCCACCCTCCAACTCTAGCAAGGCTCAGGTTACAGTCCCTCTTGGGCCCCACTCTGAGGTCAGCAGGCCTACGTCTATGGTCAGGCCAAGCTGGCACCTGGTCCTCCAGGGTGGTCTCACCTGTCTTACCTCTTTAGAACCAAGACAGGAAAGGAGGTATCCATAGGCAAGAGGGCTAGAAAGTCCCCTAGGCAGGCCTGTCGCACTGCCTGGGAAATTAGAGGATAAGGCAGGGCCTGGGCTACAGGACCAGTCAGCAGGAGCAGAGAGGTGGTTAATTTCTCAGGGCCTCTTTTCACTTGGAGGCAGCAGCTCATCTCAGACAACGGGGAAGGAAGGGGGTAGGCCAGGCAGATTCCCCCTGGCAGTTCCCCACTTTGGGGCTGAGTCAGGAAGCTCTCCCCTCCATCTCCTACAGATGCTGGCCTACCTATGGGAGGCCAGCCCTCATCCAGACTCTTGTATGCTTAGGCCCAGCAGGGTAGGGCTGTAGGGTCAGGGAAAGCTTTTCAGGTCTATCCATCCACCAAGTGACCACAACCACAAGTGGGGATTCAGGCGGTCAGGCAGGTCGATGATAGTAACCCTGGGCAGGGGATCATGATGTGGTGACAGGAGTGGCCGATGGCCAAACCAACAAGCTGTCTGGGCAAGCAGCCTGGGCCTTCCCTGAGGGCAGGGAAGCAGCACTCCCCAGCCAGTAACAGATGGGGACACTGAGGCCAAGTAGGGCAGAGTATGTGCCTCCCAGTTTCCCTCTCAGTCTGTCCAAGGAGGAAACTGGGGCTCCTGAGGAGGGGTTGTGGTTGTGATGCTCTGAGCAGTAGGAGACTCCTGAAGATGAGGGTAGGGGTGGGATCTCCCCTACAAAGCCTGTATCTGGACCCTCTTCCCTGTTTCCAACCTGGAGTTAGGACTTTGTAACCCTGGCTGACTCAAGAGAACCCAGTGGAAAAAGAGAAGGGAGGTCAGAGGTCAAGGTCAGATGTTCATCTTTCCCCATTCTATTTAAGATGACCCTATCCCAGGTTTTCTACAGCCTAGCCTGTTGGGAGTGTGAGGGTCCTGAGGGGCAAAGGTGAGGACATTCTCCTCCCCCCTACACACATAAGCCCATAAAAATCATAAGACATTGTGTGCCTGCAGCCATGGTAACACATGCACACTGAGATACGTCTGAACTGGTCACACATGCAGACACCCATAGATGTGTGCAGGCTTCCACAAATGCCTAAGATGGTCTATGCTACCTACCATGTACAAAACAGTCACTAGTGCATGCATAGAAAGGAGTCTTGACAGGCACAACCAAATCGTATCCAGATGTGCATACACTGGACTGTACATCGAGGAAGCGTGCACATGCGCGTACACTTTTCCAGATGTGCACATCCTCGTACACCCCACCCCCAGAAAGGAAGAAAATACCCAAACGGGCATACACAGGCACATCCGCCGCGAGATGGGTCCATGGATACTTCCACCCTCGCTGTGGGCGTCCATTGGCACCCACCCCGGCTATGCACAGCAAGCCTGTACTCCTCCAGATGTGCCCACCCCCAAATCAGCGGCTGCAAAGGAGAACAGGAAGCTTCTCCCGAGGGTATGAGGAAGAGGAAGAGGAGGGGGAAGGGGCAGAAAGCAGAGAGGATGCCGCCGAGCCTCTGGGCCCCTTGCCCACGCTCCATTCGCCCTCACCGTGGATACCCGTCTGGTGCGCCATGGCTCGCCCGCGCCGTCGGAGCGCTCGGCTTGGCTCTGTCCGGGCTGGGCTCGGCTGGCCTGGACCAGGAGGAGGAGGATGTGGCACCGCCACCGAGCTTCGCGCAGCTTCCCGGGCGGTGCCGCAGGACCCGCCCCCAGCGAAGCCCCGCCCTCGGCGAGCCAAGCCGGCAGAGGCGGGCACTGAGACCGCGCGTGCGCACAGCAGACACCCGGGTCTGGATGAGTGGGTGTCGCCGCGTTCCGCACGCTACCGCCTCTGCAGGTTACCAGGGGCTGCGTGTGCCCGAGGGTTGGGTGGGCGTTCGCCTGTGGGCACTGATCCGGGAGGTCTGTGGGTGGATCCCTGCTTGGGCGTGGAGGGACTGTGCACCTGTTGCCCGGTCCGTTAGCGGGTAGGGGCCCCAACTAGACGTACCCCAATTTGTGACCATGAAGGAGATCTGAATGTGGACCGGCACGCGTGTGTGTGAATGTGAGGGATCCCTGCCCGGGGAGACGTTTCCTGAGCGCCTCTCGGGGGACACTGCGCGCGTGGGGGCAGTTGTGGTCCATACACCGTTCCTCCAGACGGGAGCCTAGACCATCTACCATCATCAGGTAAACGATGTCCAGCGACTACGAGGGGCCTATACGGAGGAGAGTCTGAGGGTGACCCAGCACAGCACAGGGAAGAGTCTTCGAAAAGGGAACTGCATGTGCAAAGGCCCCGAAGTTGAAGAACGGCCAGAACTTAGTCTCAGAATCCCTAAGGAACTTGTCTCCATTCCTAGCAGACTTGCCTGATGCTACTACAAAACAGCGTGCGGTATTTTTCTAGACTACTGTGCGTGTGTCAGAATGAGCCAGTGACTGAGTCGGTACACTCAAGACCCTGTCCGGAGTTTTGGATTACAAGATGGGAAGAGAAGCTGGCCACCTTTTTTGATCTGGGGTTTCTGAGACAGGATAATGGCGTTGGCGCCCCTCCTGGTAGCTGGTGTGGGTGCTCCTCACATGCTATGTGCGGGATGCATGCATTTAGCCCTGATGACACTGCAGAAGTTAGAGTTACTGTCTCCAGGGTACAGTGACTACAGGTTTAGAGGTGAAGTGATCTGGCCACACGGAATCTTACTTTACTTTAGAAATTGGAAAAAAGAAGAGGAAGTCCTTTTGGGTGGCGGCCGGTATCCCTGTAAGTCCATCCCTCACACTTCTGTAATGAGAGAAGGGGCACTCCCTGGGTACTGGGGTGTATGCCCTGTCCTCTGCTTCACTTCCTGGGTTGTGGGCAAGGAGCCCAAGGCCCAAGCAGGGTACCAAAACAGACTCCACTTCCAGCACAGATCTGGTTTCAGTCAGAAACGTGAGAAGAGCTGGCAGAGGGCTCCTTAGCACCTGTGAGGAGCAGGGTGCCCAGGGCCAGGCTGCCTTCTCTTTCTGATATTTTCAGAACAGGTGGATCTAAGACATAAACATTTAAAATCTAAGCAATAAGCCAGGTGTGGTGGCACAGGCTTTTAATCCCAGCACTCAGGAGGCAGAGGCAGGCAGATCTCTGTGAGATCTCAAGGCCAGCCTGGTCTACATAGTTCCAGGCCAGCTGCTACCTAGTGAAAATGTCTGAGGGCTGGGTGTGGTGGCACATGTCTTTAATCCCAGAACTCAGGAAGCTGAGGTGAGGCTAGCTTGGTCTACATAGCAACTTCCAGGCCATGTGGGGCAACAGGAGACCCTGTGTCAAAACAAACAAACAAACAAACAGACCCTGTGATTATCAAGGGTGGGAAAATAGACTGATAAGATGGTAAGTTTATGAAAACTTTATATAGAACAGTATGATGATTGATCTTGATTGTCAACTTGTAGGAGCAAACTTTTGGGCTTGTTTATGAGGGAATTGCCAGAAAAGTTTAACTGAGGAGGGAAGAGCCACCCTAAATATGGGCAGCACCATTCTATGGGCTGGGGTTCTGATCTGAATAAAAAAGAGAAAGTGAGCTAAGCACTCATCCAACTCTTTCTGTATCCTGGGGAAGGCAGAGTGTGTCATGCGCCTGCTGTCCAGGTCTTCCGCACCATGATGGACTGTACTCTCAAACACCCAGAATAAACTCTTCCCTCCTTAAGTTGCTTTTTGTCCAATACTTTGTCACAGCAAGGAAAAACGTAACTACTTGTCCTAGTTTGTCTCTCCATTGCTGTAAAAAAATACTCTGACCAATACCAACTTGGGGAGGAAAGGGTTTATTCAGCTTACATTTCCCAGGTCACAGTTCATCAGGGAACTCGGCAAGAACCTGGAGGCAGGAGCTGGAGCACAGGCCATGGAGGAACGCTGCTTACTGGCTTGCTCTCCTGGTTCCCTGCTCAGCTTCCTTTTTTCTTAAAACTTTAAAAATTTTTTTATTTACTATTATTTTTATTGTATGTTTATATGTGTATTGCCTGCATGTAGGTAAGTGTACCTCTGTCATGCAATGCCCGAGGAGGTCAGAAGAGGCTGTCGAATCTCCTGGGACTGGAGTTACAAACAGTTGTTAGCTGCCATGTGGGTGCTGGGATTCACACCCGGGTCTTCTGCAAGAACAGCCAGTGTTCTTAACCACTGAGCCATCTCTCCAGCCCCCAGCTTGCTTTTCCAGCACTCACATAGATAACCAGGGGATTTCATAAGAAAAAGTTAGATGCAAAATACAGCATAGATTATGATTTTACACATACCAGAGAGAGAGAGAGAGACACACACACACACACACACAGAATACCCTTAATGTTGCTGGAACAATTTCCAAGAAATTAATAACATAGAATATCTCTGGGGAGCCAGGGAATAGGTTGTGGGGGACAATTACTGCTAAAGACTTTAAAAAAAATATTTTATTTATTATTTTTATTTTATGTGTATGAGTGTATTGCCTGCATGTATGTGAGTGCACCCATGTTGTGCAATGCCATGGAGGTCAGAAGAGGGCTTCAGATTCCCCTGGAACTGGAGTTAAAGACGGTTCATGGCCGCCATATGAGTGCTGGGAATCGAACCCGGGTCCTCTGCAAGAGCAGTCAGTGCTCCCAACTGCTGAACCATCTCTCCAGCCCCTGCTAAAGATTTTTATACTTTTTAAATTGTGAGTCGTAGCTGGGCTTGGTGGTACACACCTGTAGTCCCAGCATTTGGGAGGCAGAGACAGGCAGATCTCTGTGAGTTCAAGGCCACCCTAGTCTACATAGTGAGTTCCAGGACAGCTGGGGCTACAGGGAGACCCTGCTTCAAAAAGACAATCAATCAATCAATCAGTCAATCAATCAATCAATCAATCAATAAATAAATAAATAGAGAGTCATGAAAATATGAAGTTAAAGAACCTAAAATTGGGGCTGGAGATGACTTAGCTGTTGAGAGCACTGACTGCTCTTGCAGGGGACCTAGGTTTGTTTGGTTCCTAGCATCCATGTGGTGGCTCACAATTGTCTGTAACTCCAGTTCCAGGGGATCTGACACCCTCTTCTGACCTCTGCAGGCATTGCATGTATGCATGTAGTGAGTACACTTAAATCCATGCAGGCAAAACACTCATACACATAAAATAAAAAATCCTAGCTGGGTTTGGTGGCGCACGCCTTTAATCCCAGCACTCAGGAGGCAGAGGCAGGTGGATCTCTGAGTTCAAGCCCAGTCTGGTCTACATACTGAGTTCCAGGACAGCTGGGGCTGTAGGAAGACCCTGTCTCAAAAAGACCAAAAAAAAAAAAAAAATCCTTAGATGTGAGTACATCTCCTGCTGTAACTGCAGGAGCCAGCAAAATGGAAATGAACCATGGGAGTAAAGGGAAGAAAGAAGCTGGAGAGAGGGGGATAGTAGGAGACAGGTGTTACTAAGGGGGAATGGGGAAAAGGGGGGTACTTTAACTGGGGAGGGAGTAGGGAGGGTTATACAGGGGGAGTGAGAGGTGAGATAAATAATTCTTAGATGGTGTGAAAAAACCAGAGGGAAATATATGCAATATGTTAGTTCAAAGTCCTACTGAAAAATACACATACAACATATATATATGGATGCATATGTATAGCTAAAGGCTATATAACAAAAAACACAGTGTCAGGCAGGAGAAACCTCCCTTTGAGTTGTTAGGATAGTCCAAGAGACTCCCCAAATAACACAGATTATTGCCACAGCCTTTGATTGCCTTCCAGAATTTGAATGTAAGACCCTATTGCTGAAGACAGGTTATACTTCGGACACAGGACTTGGAGCATTCTTGCTGGAGGTGACCAGGAAGCCTCCTCCCTGAAGACTAGCTCTCATGGAACTATGCAAGCTGCCAAGGGAGAACACTAATCAATGGTCCTACCCAACTGTAAGGTCTAATAAACTAACGACTGACCCAGCAAACTCTTGCTGTTGGTGCAGTAGTGGCACTTTTATCTTGGGAGTAATCAACAGCTGTCTAATTGGAATTAAGGCCTAGTCAATGGGAGGGAACATATGTGTGGTACTGTAAATATATCTAAATACACATGACTGGAGAGGTCGTAGATCCTAGAAAGAAATCTACTTTTGCCAAATCCCTAGACCAACATATTTTCTTACTATATTCTAAATATGTACCCTCGGGGCTGGAGAGATGGTTCAGTGGTTAAGAACACTGGTTGCTCTTGCAGAAGACCTGGGTTCAAATCCCAGCACCTACATGGCAGCTAACAACTGTCCTAACTCTAGTTCCAGGGGATCCGACAGCCTCTTCTGTCCCTTCATGGGCATTGCACGACACAGGTGCGCTTACCTACATGCAGGCAATACACACATACACATAAAATAAAAATAATAGGGGGCTGGAGAGATGGCTCAGTGGTTAAGAACACTGGCTGTTCTTGCAGAAGACCCGGGTTCGAATCCCAGCATCCACATGGCAGCTAACATCTGTCTGTAACTCCAGTTCCAGGGGATCCGACAGCGTCTTCTCTCCTCCGCGGGCACTGCACAACATGGGTGCACTTACCTACATGCAGGCAATACACGCATATACATAAAAAAATAAAAGCAAATAAAATATTAAAAAATAAAATATTTTTTAAAATATGCACACTCATATTTACAGACAAGTGTACCTCTCACCACTCATCAAAGAAGCTTCTTTTTGCAACATATGGAGGTTATTACAGAGCTCCACAACGGGTCAAATGCAGAGAGTAATTGTTTGTGAGACACTTAGCCCTAAGTGACACATTTTAATGCAAATTCTATACAAAAGATGAGTGCATTTTTCAACTCTCACCAGAGAGGTTTCCTTATGAGCAGATAGTGATTAACACAGAAACTCACAACAGGCCAATGTGTAGAGAACAAGAGGCTGCAGAGTGCTCATATGTGAATAGGACACCTATTTCAAACCTCTGTCTCCCACGGCTCAGGGATCATTATGGAACGATTGTAAGAACCAGAGGTGGTGGATGACCACAAGAAAACAGTTGTCCAGACAGCTGGTAGTTACACATCTGAACTCACAGCAATGGTGATAGCATGTACAAATCAGATGCAAGCTCAAACCAGACAAAATCTCTGCATAGACATGGGAAAGTAGGTAAGAAATGCCAACCCAGCCTAAAGCTGATGGCTGCTGGGAGGGGACGAGACAGTCTTTTACAGGAATGGGACTTTTGGTAGGTTGACCAGGCTCCAGTGAATGGACCCATGCTGAGGGACATATAGGGACAGACTCTATAGGCCATATTGCATATATAGGGGAGTCTCGTACATTGAATTGGGCAGTGGGGGGAGGTGTGGGTAGGGGGAGACCTAAATACTACCAAATGAAAATCGCAAAAATTCAGCAAAATTAAAAATAATTAAATATTTATTTTTAAAATTATGTGTATGCATGTATGTCTGTGTGTAGATATGTGCACATGAGTGCAGTGTCCCTGGAGGCCAGAAAAGGGTGTCAGATCCCATGGAGCTGGAGTTATGGGCAGTTGTGAACCACCCAACATGGGTGCTGGGAAGTGAACTTGGGTCCTTTGCCAAGGGCAGCAAGTGCTCTTAACTGAGTCATCTTTCTAGTCCTGTCTCCTATTTTTTAGTTTTAGAAAACAAAAAAATTTACTTGTGTGTGTGATGCAAACACGTGAGAGTATGTGAATGCCAGAGGAAGAGCTGGACTGCCTCCCTGGCTTGTTCTCTGCCATATTCCCTTGAGGCAGGGTCTCTCACTGAATCTGAAGTTCACCATTCCAGCCAGGCTGGCCAACCAATAAGCTCCCAGGATCCACTTGTCTCCAACCCCCAATACTAAGGTTACAGGCATGTGCAGCTATGCCCAGCTTTTTTTTTTTTTTTTTTAATATGGGTGCTAGGAATTTGAATTCAGGTCCTCATGTTTCTACACAAGTGCTCTTACCCACTAAGCCATCTCTTCAGCCTAGGATAACCCTTTTTCTTGACATGCTGCCCTGCCACCCACCCTTCTCCCCATTTCTAGCACTGGCTGAGTTAGGTGAGGAGAGACTTCCAAGTCAAGAGGTAGCCTGGGGTTCATTGGAGCAGGAGAAGGGGTATCACTAGGGAGTGAAATGTTGCATGGTCACTGGGAGGATCCAGCTTAAGGATAGAGAAAAATTCACCCCAAGGAATCTCATTTGCAATTTCAGACACCAGAGAGAGAAGAACCTCTAAGCTTCTGGAAAGAGAAAAGTGAAAATATAGGCCAATCTAAAGAATGCAAAGAATGCTGGGTTTCATCAGCAGTAATGGCAGCCAGAGAACAGAGTGGTCAGAATTCTAAGCTCAAGCACCCATCAAAAACAAAGATTACCTCCCAGTTTTCTTGGAAAATGGCTAGAGGATGTGCTTCAGCAAAATGAGTGGGTAAACTAAAACAGAAGGCTTGGACTCCAGGCAAGACGACAAGCACTTAGGTACTTGGGAGCCAGAGGAGCCTGGTGAGACTGAGGGAACACTCAGGCCATCTTGGAACAGGGAAGATTTGATTGCTGTAAGGCTCCACAGGGCTCTGCGTATGTAGAGTGGGTAAGCTGGGCAACAGACTGACTATGATGTCTGTCTGCCCAGAGCTGCCTAGGACTGGAGTTTTATCCTGGAGTTCAAGACAGTAAACTGGGGAATAGTGAGTTTGCTTTGTTTCTTCCTAGATTTTTTTTTTTTTTTTTTTTTTTTTTTTTTTTTTGTCTTTTTGAAACAGTGTCTCCCTGTAGCTCCAGCTGTCCTGGAACTCACTATGTAAACCAGGCTGGCCTTGAACTCACAGAGATCCGCCTGCCTCTGCCTCCCAAGTGCTGGGACTACAGGCGTGAGCCACCACATCCGGCTCTTCCTAGATTTTTAAGAACCTCTGAGTCATGAGCTGGTGGAGAAGAGGAGGTTATCCCCCACTCCTCTGACTGAAATAGATCTGCTTTATCTTGGGTCCCTAGTCCATTTCTGTCTCAGTCATGGATGCCATTTGGGAAACTTTCTCTGACTTTGTCCCCACCTCCTATAGCTGGGTCAAGAAACATCTACCAGAACTTTCCTATCACCACAGGGCTCAGAGAGCTATCTCCATTAGCACTGCATTCCCAAGTCTAGGTGTGTGCCTGTTACTCAATAAGTTAACCCCCAGGCTACTGGGGCACAGCTCTCTTCCTGAAAATCTTCCTTCTTGGGTGGAGGAACTCCCAGCAGAGCAGGTCTGGCTGATTGAAGGAAGTGGGTCCTACTGAGGATGAGCCTGTGCTTAGGTGTGGAGGCCAGGCAAAGGTGTGACTCCTCAAACAACCATCCCTGGGGGCTTAGAGACTTTGAATTAGCTTCCTGGAGGAGGAAAGGGGAAGAGAAATATGCAGAGATGGGTGGTTTGATTCAGCTGCACTGTTGTAATGGAAACTCCACAGTCTTGGGGATCCACACTTCCCCTTTGTGGGCCAGAGCCCTCCATTAAGTAATGGAAGTCCCATCCTGCACAGGGAGCAGGGCACAGGTGACAGAAGGGTGACAAATGCTCTGTTAACATGGAGATATAAAAGGAGACACTGCTGCTAGTCCCTCACAGTGACAGCTAGCTAGGGGTTAGGAGACACCTTGAGCCAGGTGTGGTGGTGCTTGTCTGTAGTCCCAGCACTTCCGGAGACAGAGGCAGAATTGCCTTGAGTTTGAGGCCGGCCTGGCCTACATAGCAAGTTCCAGGACAGCCTGGGAGATATAGCCAAGACCCTGTCACACAGCAAAAGACATCTGTGAAATTTTTTCACTTCCCTTAGCTTTAGGTTGCAACTCTGACCTGCTGGGAGGAGCTAACTACGTTGTCTCCCCGTTAAATTTCCAACAGCACTCACAGTAGGATCTTGTGCCGCCCAGAGAAGCCATCTTGACTGAAGGGGCAGCCATTTGGGAGATCAGCCTCTGCAGCAGAAGCAGGGGGGTAGGATGGGGAGGACCAGGGTGACTACTAAACCCCATGTGTAGGGGAAGGGTGCCAGGCTGGGTAGGTGAGGAACGGAGCCCTCCTCAGGGAACCCTGTGTTCTGGCACACTCTTACTCAACGCGTCGGCCTCACACCACCTCCAAGGACATCCTGTCCCCATCTTCCCCTTGCGTAAGATAGCCGCGCAGCAGCAGGAGGCTTGAGGCTCTGCGGGACACCCGCCCAGCACCCATTCTGAAAGACCCTCCACAGGCCGTAGGGTGGAGGGAGGGGCCTGTCCCTCTTAGAGGCCAGTGTCTTACAGGTGCGGGTGAACCTTCGCCCCAGCCCAGTGATGCTCTGATTCAGGCACACAGCTTCGCTTCTCTAGGCCTCAGTTTTCCGGCCTGTAAGTGGGGCTGATGACCGCGTTTGCATCTTAGAGGTGGTGGCAGGATGCTCACATCACGCACACTCGGGGCGGGAGGGTGGGGCTGGAGCGTGGCCGTCCCATATTAGGCCCTGCTCCCGTCCCGCCCCCAGGCCCGTGGCTTCCTCCCGGGTGCGGGCGGGCGGTGGGGTGGGTCTCCGCAGCAGTCCCAGGGTGCCACGCCATGTCTGCCGGCTGGTTCCGGCGCCGTTTCCTGCCCAGGGATCCACTCCCCGCGCCGCGTCCATCCGGGCCGCACTCTAGCCCGGTGCCCTATCGCCGGCCCCGCTTCCTGCGCGGGTCCAGCCCCGGCGCTGCAGACGCCTCGCGCCGCCCGGATGCGCGGCCGGTGCGCAGCCCAGCGCGGGGCCACGCGCTGCCGTGGAACGCGGGCTATGCCGAGTGAGTGCCCCCGTCTCGTGTCCCCTCCCCCGTGTCCCTTCCCGACGCCCTCCCCGATCCAGCTTGAGGTTCTCTGCTGACCTAGGAAACAGGGTGTGTGGACACCCGTACCCCACCTGTGGAGAACCCCGGGTCTCCTGACCACATTTCCTCTTACCCAACTCCGGTATTTTCTTTTGGAGAAGGTTCCAACCGGAAGGGCCAGCACTCGACTGGACTCGGCGTCCCAGCATTATGGGCTTTGGAAGTACTCGCCCCACCCCGCTCTCACCCTGGGTTTGACCTGTCCTTGGTGGGACAGGGCTCGGACAGAGGTGGGACAGGGTTCAGGCTTTCCCTTTGGAGTCCCAGGTCTCCCTAGTCAGTCCACTCTTACTCCTAAATTCTGGGGCAGCAGACCGGGTTTAGAAGTTCAGGGCTCCGACTTTGCCTTTAGTTACAAAGCCAGTGAAAGGGAGTGATGGTTCAATGGGTAAAGTAATAATAGGCTTGTGGAGCAAACATGAAAACTTGTGTTCGGATCCCCAGCAATCTTGTGAAAAGCTGGGTGTTACAACTTGGGCCTATAGTCGCAGCGTTGGGGAGGCAGATACAGGAGGACTGCTGGAGCTTGCTGGCCAGCCACCCTTGCTGATTTGCTGAGCCCAAGGCTTTGTAAGAGACCTATCTGTCTCAAAATATAAGGTGGAGAGCAATATTCCTAACGTCCACCTCCAGCCTGTGCACACATACGCACATGCACACACGCATGCACACAAAATAGTTTCTTTTTAAATTTATAATTTGTAGGCAAGCATGATAGTACACAGGTGAAGTCCTTTTCTTTTTTTTTTTTTTTTTAATGTGTATGAATATTATGCCTGCATGCATGTAAGTGCACCGGTGTCTTGCAATGCCTGTGGAGGTTAGAAGGCATCGGATTCCCCTAGAACCGTATTTACAGGTGGTTTTTAAACATCATGTGGGTGCTGGGTATTGAACCCGGGTCGTCTGTAAGAGCAATCAGTGCTCTTAACTGCTGAGCCATCTCTCCAGCCCAACACAAAATAGTTTAAAAAAAAAGGGGGGGGGGGGACTGGAGAGATCATTCAGAGGTTAAGAGCATTGACTGCTCTTGCTGAAGACTCGGATTCAGTTCCCAGCACCCATATGGCAGCTAACAATCATCAGTAACTCCAGTTCCAGGGGATCAGACGCCATCTTCTGACCTCTGCAGGCATTGCATGACATGGGTACATCTACCTACATGCCAGCAATACACTTATACACATATTACAATAGTAGTAATAATAATAAAAGAGATCACTTGTCCAGGTGTGAGGGACAGCACTCAGGAGCAGTTGCCCCAGGTGGGGTCTCTCTGCCCACAAGACATAGATGTCTCCCTGGCGGATCACTGTCTGTTTTCTGGCCCAGAGTCATCAATGCAGAGAAATCCGAGTTTAATGAAGATCAGGCTGCCTGTGGGAAGCTATGTATTCGGCGATGTGAGTTTGGACTTGAAGAAGATAAAGAGTGGCTGACAGTGTGCCCAGAGGAGGTGAGTGCAGCTCTGCCCGAACCCCTCTTCCAGGCTGCGACCAGGATGTGCAGGTTGAGACTCTTGTCCCAGTGCCCCATGTCCTAGTTGAGGCTGGGCAGCTGAGGAAGTATGGCAAAGCCTGACATGGAGCCCTTCCTGTGCAGTTCCTGACAGGTCATTACTGGGCTCTGTTTGATGGGCACGGCGGTCCTGCAGCAGCCATTCTGGCTGCTAACACCCTGCACTCCTGTCTGCGCCGGCAGCTGGAGGCTGTGGTAGAAGGTGTAGTGGCCGCTCAGCCCCCGATGCACCTCAGTGGCTGCTGCGTCTGTCCCAGTGACCCCCAGTTTGTGGAGGAAAAGGGCATCCGGGCAGAAGACCTGGTGATCGGGGCTCTGGAGAGTGCCTTCCAGGAATGTGTGAGTTGGCCTGTGGGGAAGAAGGGAAGGTTTGTTCCTTGGGACTTGGAAGTGGGGTATCACTTGTATAGTCATGCCAGTTCCTTGGGCTAGCTCTGAGAGAAGGTTGGGTTGATTTGCCCATTACTAATAATAACTACCATCGTTTTCAGCCTAACCTTCTGCTTATCCACTTCCTATTGTGTGCTGATTTCTCACCTATATCATCTTATGGTGCAGGCTGTTGATCCTCAGTGCAGGGATTGGTTTCTCTTCCTCTGTTTTGAGTAGCACTTTCCTTGTCTAATACTCCTGACAAAGACATTTGGGAGTTAATGGCCAGGCTCTAGTCTGCGACTATAGGCCTGCATGTGGGAAGTCAGCTGGAAGGGGTGGGGGACTGGGGAGATGGTGGCCAGTACCCAAGTCACTATAATGACCTTGGTTTACTTCAGGATGACGTGATTGGGAGGGAACTGGAGGCCTCAGGCCAGGCAGGTGGCTGCACAGCCCTAGTGGCTGTGGCCCTTCAGGGAAAACTGTATGTGGCCAATGCTGGCGATAGCAGGTGAGTGAGCTCTTGGAAGGGTGGGCAGGGTAGAGTGGGCAGGAGGGCACCAGAAGTAGTGGGGACCATAGCAGGTGGCTGAAAGTGGAGGGTTAGAAATGAGGACTGGGCCGGGTGTGGTGGCGCACGCCTTTAATCCCAGCACTTGGGAGGCAGAGGCTGGCAGATTTCTGTGAGTTCTCAAGGCCAGCCAGCCTGGTCTAAATAGGGATTTCCGGGCCAGCTGGGGCTACAAGGGGACCCTGTCTCAAAAAGACCAAAAAAAAAAAAAAAAAAACCCAGGGTGGTAGGAACCTCAGATGCCAGCCTAAAGGTCCTAGGAAGTTGTGGAGGGATGTGAACAAGGGATTGGTATGGCCAGAACTGGCCTCAGGTGGCTGGAGAAGGGGCTGGCAGGAGGGTGGACATAGGCATGGAGGTTGCCTCATCAACGTCCACTACCTCCCCCTTCCCCCAACCTATCTAGGGCTATCTTGGTACGGAGGGATGAGATACGGCCACTGAGCTCTGAGTTCACCCCAGAGACAGAACGGCAACGGATCCAGCAGCTGGTAGGTGCCCTTAGCCAGGGAACCTTCAGGTCCTGCATTCAGGGTCACATGGGGCCCTAGGAGGGAGGCTGATGTGAGTATGACCTTCCTATCCCAGGCCTTTGTCTACCCTGAGCTTCTGGCTGGTGAGTTTACCCGACTAGAGTTCCCACGTCGGCTGAAGGGGGATGACTTGGGGCAGAAGGTTTTGTTCAGAGACCACCACATGAGCGGCTGGTGAGCTGGTGGGATGGGGGAACATGGTGGGAAAGGGTTGGGGTCCACACTGAACTGTATGACCTGTGGCAGTTCTATTTGGGCATGGTGGGTACTGTGGGTGTGCAGAGGCTGGGCATGAGGTTGGAGAAGCTGCAGTAGCAGGTAGGCCTTGGGCTGATCTTCATCTGCTCCTATAGGAGCTACAAATGGGTGGAAAAATCAGATCTCAAGTATCCACTGATCCATGGACAGGGTCGGCAGGTCAGTGCCTGGCCCCTCCAAGAATCCCTTCAAGTGCTCTCTGGAGGTGTGAGCCTCTTTATCCTTTACTAGTGGCTGTGGCCAGTGTTCTGGGGGCTGTTCCCACATGATGTTTTTCCCCTGAAAGGCTACTATTCACATCTCCCTTTGTGCTCAGTAGAGCCATAGTGCACTGGGCATTTGCTGAGCCATTCACCGTCACCTCATGCCTCCTCTGCCCCTAGGCTCGGTTACTGGGAACACTGGCTGTCTCCCGAGGCCTGGGAGACCATCAGCTCAGAGTTCTTGACACGAACATCCAGCTCAAGCCCTTCTTGCTCTCCATTCCACAGGTGAGGGAACAATGTAGCCCATCCCAGGTTCCATCTGCCTAGGAATGCAGAGTAAGCCTGGTGAGGGTCAGAAGGGAGCATTGCACGATCCTCAGGCTTAACTTGCAGGTGACTGTACTGGATGTGGACCAGCTGGCACTGCAGGAGGAGGATGTGGTTGTTATGGCAACTGATGGGCTCTGGGATGTCCTGTCCAATGAGCAGGTGGCCCGGCTTGTACGGAGCTTCCTCCCAGGGAACCGAGGGGACCCACACAGGTACTTACTGTAGCTGCGGGGGACCTGCCTGGGCCGGGGTTGGTGCCAGTAGAAATACCAAGTTGTTCTGAGAAGACAGCACTAACTCAGGGTAGGTAGCTAGGATCAGGGCTGACTTAAGCTTCCCAGGGGATGAGACTCAGAGAAAAAAAACACAAACAAAAGAGTCAGATTCCTGTAGTCCAGTTTGCACCCCCTTAGGTTGTTGCTTGCTTGTCCTAGTTGCACATTTAGGGGGTCCCAGATGTCCTGCCCTGTGCACTGAATTCTAGAGGCCTTGGCCTTTTGCTCTGTCCCCTAAAGTATATCTGCAGGGTGGTCTTCACAGGTTCTCGGAGCTGGCCAAAATGCTGATATCCAATACACAGGGGAAGGAGGATGGTGCCACCGAAGAGCAGGTGTCCTACGACGATGTCTCTGTGTTCGTGATTCCTCTGCACAGTCAGGGCCAAGGGGGCAGTGACCACTGAGGATTCGGATACTGCATCCCAGAGCCTCTCCAAGGCTGATGTAGTCTGGGTATACCTCCATTATGGCCAGCAGCACGCCCTGCCTGTCCTGTCCCCAGCTAGCCATAGCCCAACACCCTAACAGCCTTCCACCCTAATTCATCTATTTCAAAGAGAGTAGCAGAAGGAAGGATGCAGAGACCCAGTCTACCATGTCCTGCCTTCTGTGATGGTAACACTTCTCTCGCAGAAGCACTTTCTTTATAAGGTATAGAACAAGTGTTGGCTCTTCAGACAGGATCCTCAGCAGCCTAAAGGGTAAAGGGTATTAAAGAGGAGCAAGCAGTTCCAAACTTCCATCCATGCAAGGTGTCTTGTAGAAACCTTTGGGTAGCCTCATGCCTGCTGGAGCAGCCATCTTAGACAGCTCCTGAGAACAGGTCCTGTCCTGCCCTCCTCTGCCACTGGAGGGCACAGACCCCAGATAAAGTTGGAAGAGCATAAAGGGGTAAGAGAAGTTTCCAGAGTTGACTGGGCTGAGTGCTTGTCACTGCATGTAGCTTGGCCACCAACCTGGTTGCTTTTCCCTGGACTGTTTCGTTGTTCCCCAGTAATTTATACTTGGCTTATGCCAAATACAACCCAGCCAGCCAGTTCTAACCTTGCACTTTCTGTGGCCTTTCATTGTCCTCACTACTTCTGACGCCCTCCTGCCCACTCTACCCTGCCTGCCTTCCAAGGGTTCACTCACCTGTTGCCACCAGCATCGGCCTTATGCAGCTTTCCCTGCAGGGACACAGCCAACACCTATTACTAAATATTTGTATGCAGAAGATCCCATGTGAATCATGAGTTGTTTGTTTAGGTTGGACTGACACCTTTTGCTGTTTCTTGCAGTCTTTTCAGTGATTCCTTTTAGTTCTACTGTGCAAACTTGCATATAATCAGGACTGTTTCCTCTGGCCAGACCCTTACTGTTGCCAGAGAAAAACACCTTTATATATTTTGTTTCGCTTTTTTTTTTTTTTCGGTATTTTTTTGAGACTGGGTCTCTGTAGCCCCAGTTGGCCTAGAACTCAATATGTAGACCAGGCTGGCCTCAGAGATCCACCTGCCTCTGTTTCCTGAGTGCTAGGATTAAAGGTGTGCACCACCTGGCCTTTTTGAAAAATTTTGTTTTACAGACCAGACTGGCCTCAACCTTGGGGTCCTTTTGCCTCTGCCTCTGGAGTACACATGACACTCCCATTATCTCAGTGACAGGTCTCTTAGGAAAAGATGGTCTGAAATTCACTATGTAGCCTAAGTTGGCCTCAAACTTGTGATCTTCCCTCTTTTTGCCTCCACCTCAAAAGTACTGAGATTACAATTCTGTACCACTACAGCAGAATCCTTTTCACTGATCTTGCTACACAGTAGACCAGGCTGGTCTCAATCTCACAGATCCACCTGCCTCTGCCTCCCGTGTGCTCTTTTCACTTATTTTTGAGTGCAGATTCCTGTAAAGCTTAGACTTAGCTGGAAACAAGTCAGAGCCTGAGGCTTTATTCTGTGATGGACTTCATTCTTCATCTTCCCATTAAAACACTGGGCTAGTGCATGCCTTTAAGCCCAGCCCTCTGGAGGCATAGACAGGTGGATCTCTGAGTTCTAGGCCAGCCTGGCTTACATACTGAGTTGCAAGTCAGCTGTGGCAACAGGGAGACCCCATTTCAAAAGTATCCCCCCCCAAAAGAAACCCCACAAAAACCACTGATGCCACTTAGAACTTACTGTGGCTCAGATACTGGAAATATTTGGATTATAAGACAAACTATATTCATGAGCTTTATCTCTTTCCTGACCCACTCCTATTATACAACTGAAGGGACTTTACCAGTCCTAGTCAGGAAGCTCCAATGAAGCTGATGGTAAACTTAGGTATTTACCTCAATTTAGATGCTCAGATCCTATTTCCTCATCATAGATTTCATTCCTTATATGCTGTCCAGGGAAGATTGGAAAAAGTACATTGGTATTTCCCATTTTCCACACAGTTCTGGGCTGTCAGGCCTGAATCTGTCCACAGCTGATCTCTGAAGCTCTGTGCAGCCTCTCCAGGGTTGGTAGACACCTGGCAAATACTATAGGGCCACCATATCAGGCTGCAGGAGTTTGACTTCCTCTTTCTTTTGCACATTTCTCTCTGAGCAAAGCGTGGGCAACATCCTGTGCCTGTCTCTTGCCCACACCAACTTCTGAGCCAACTTACCCACAACCTACTGCTCCTTGTTCTTCACAGCAGGTCAAGGTAGCTGCAGCAGCCCTCCTACCATGCTTTTATTATGTATGTGCCTCTAGGAATGCAAGCTATGGCATGTGTGGAAAACAGGACAACTTTCAGGAGTCAGTTCTCCTTCCACAGTAGGATCTGGGCATTGTGTAGCATGTACTGCTGAGCCATCTGTCTAGGCCCTCCCACCAGGCTCCTCTTCCTTGGTTAGTCTGAGCAAGAGGGCTTTAGCATGGCCAGCCTTACCCAACCCAGGATGTTCTAACTTAGAAGTGGCAGGCCCAAGCAGGAAGCAGGTCCTACATTCTGAAGATCTGAAAGTACCAAGCTCCAGGAATTTCCAATGCACAAGCCAAGCAATGGGTCTCCAAACAACTAGCCAGGCCTCCTGCCAGACACTTTGCCAGGGACTCCTAAGATGCAATTTATTCTAACAAGAGGTTGCCAATCTGATCAAGGTTGGAGGTAAACAGGAAGGTGAGGAAGACCAAAATAGATGATGGTCTGAAGAACAACGTTGGGTTAAGCTCACCTTTCCCAGTCTCATTACTAGCCCTATGCCTATTTAATTGGAGCCTGGGGTTGAAGGTTAGGCCAGGGGACTCCTACTGCCCCAAGCTTTAGCAGGAGGCCCAACAATTCACACAGTATAGGCAGCTCGACATGAGCTGGAATACTGGGATAATCCATTCCTCCCTCCCTCTGGGAACCAGGCAAATAATGTTAAGGAAACTTAAAGAGGCCATAAAATCCTGTGTAAGACTGATAACATGGAAAAAATGTTTATGTTAAGTACAAAAGAGACATAAAATTGTATGTACAGTAGAATAACTATGTAAACACACAAGTCTATGCACAGAAATACCTAGAGGAACATTTAACATCAAAAGATTGAACAGTGGTACCATTTGGGTGGCAAACTGGTTCATCTTAAAATTCCCAAATTTTCCTTAATAAGCAGTAATTGTCAATTGCAATGGGGAATACTTAAAAATACTCCAGTGGCTGGTGGTTGAGCAGTGAGTGTCAGGTCACTTATCAGCTGATTCTTTAGAGAGTGGTGGTATCCAGTACCCAGGGATATAACCCTGCAGGGCCAGCTCAGTCTTCCATCTTGCCTCCTGGCTACACACACTATCATGTGACTTCCAGTTGCATTGTTTCCCTTTCCTCCCAACTTTGGAGTTGGCTCTGCTGCCATGGGGTCCAGTAGAGGCTGTGAGGCAGTAGTCTTTAAGAGCATGGAGCCTCAGCTTTGGGCACAGACGAACTCGGATACAAGTATTTTCCTGCTGCAGGGGAAGCCACTCTAGTTACAAGTTACTGAGCCTTTCTGGTTACTCCAACTCCAAGCATTCTCTCTCAACAGTTACTCCTAACATGAATTTCAGACCTTAAAGGTGGGCAGTAACAGCACAGACCATCCTGTGCACTCTGGGAAGGCAGAATTACACAGTGGGTGCGTAGCAACAATTGCAGATTTCAGTCAGTGTCCATCTCTTGCCTTTTCAGTTGGGACAGCAAGTCAAAAAAAAAAAAAAAATTCCTTAAAAAAAAGTGTTAGTGATTGATAGTTGATGCCTTTGCTAAACTGCAGCAGTGATGGCCTGACTGACCCCCTAGCAGCTGGGTACTCTTGGATGAAGGGACTGCTGCTTAAATGGTTTGACTGCCACTCACTCTGCCAAACTAGGAAAAAGGGCAATTGGCAGCTGCAACTCTTCTCACCCTGGGCCTAGCTAGAGTTCTTTCTCTCAGGAGAAATCAAGAACAAGGGCACAAAAGCAGACACAGCAGGTAAAGAGGGACCTGTGATTGGCAAAGTTCTGACAAACTGAAAACACTGGTTCCAGCACCCTGTTCCCAAATGCCATAAGCCAGGCATAGAAGCCATGCAAAAGTGACTGTCACACGAATACAGGTGCAGACAGAGCATAATCAAGCAAAGGAGAGACTAATACTGTAGAGAGGGCCCCACAATGTGGCTTGAGGAGCTTGAGGGAAACATCCCAAGATCCTCACTTAGCTGCCATGAAAACAGCAAACATTAGAAGCAGCTCTGCTTCACTTAAGACTCCCAAAGAGAAAAAGGCCATAGGAGTCCCTGTTAGACCTTCTGCTGACCTCTTGAGATGCTACAGACGATAGGCCTATACACACATACATATGTGCCATGTCTGCAGATATATTTAAGTGGACACGCATACTGTGCTCAAATATAAACAGAAATCAAGGGTCATATATAAAAAGGCTAAATATAACATATAACACAGGCCTAGAATCAGCTCTTGCATAGGAGCTGGGGAAAAGGGAGTATCATCTGCTGACTATGTACACAATTTGTGGTGGGCAGGAAAGGAAGGCATCAGTGTAAACAACTTACTCATTCCACAATACTGGCCCACAGGAAAACGTGATGTGACTCAGGCACAAAAATAGACTCCTACCTCGCTTTTGTATAAGCCAAGCATGGTAGCCCCCCCGCCCCCCCCAGCCCCGGCCACAAACACAGAAAGACCGTGGGTTTGTCTTGATGATGGGGGATTATACCAGGCTGCTAAACCTTTCAGTTCTTAGAACTCATCTACTACCCCCTTCCCTCCCTTCCAGGCTCTTGGGCTTTTTAGCTAGCTCACATAAGAGCCTAAAATCTACCCAAACCACCCACCAACACACGACTAAATGCAAAGCCTCCTGATAAGCAAGATCTTTAGCTATCTGTCCCTTTCTTTGACCCCAAGGTATATGAAGACTTATTTCTGTAAATGTTTGGCACCTAAGTACATGATGGTTGTGGAATAATACCACAATTACACAGGGAGACCCAGGAACAAGACATGCAGGGTGAGGGCAGGGGACACTGAGCTGCCCTAGGCATCTCAAAACCAGAACTGTGGTTTCCCATGCATTTATAGGGGTGGGAGAAGGATGGGCAGAACTGATGACTTCACTGGCTCTTCAGCAGCTAATACATTCAAAACTGAAGGGGTCTTAAGAACCCCAGTATAACCTAATCACAAGTCTGGTCACCCCTCTGGATGAGCTTGGTGGCGTGAGCTGGGAGGGCTGAGTGCCAGCTGAATCTCCAGCACCAAGAGTCTCTGAAGAAGCTCAGCCAAGTCTTTTCTTTTGAGCAGATGTACAGTACACCCATGGGAAGGCCATATGAAAGGATGTTCTCCAGCCAAGTCAAATGATCCAACCCCGCTGTCATCTCAGTCCCCTATGAGTTTTTCCTGTTGGCCGCCCTCATTGTAGAGAAATAGCTGAGCACTGTGAGGATCAGTCATCAATGGTGGGTAACCAGAAGGCCTGTAGGGAGAACAAAAATCAACCCTTAAAGAAGCCAAGCATCCCTCACCGTGGAAAATTCTTCCTCCCCACTTCACAGCATCCAGTGCCCAACCCCAATGGTGAAGGAGCTATGACCGGGTGGCCCTCAATTCCTGATGAACAATTGGGTCTATGCAGACAGAAACATTCCAGTGGTCTAGCACTTTAAGAAAAAAAAAAAAAGTACTGTGTGGGTAGCCTGGCCACACAATTAATCTCTAGGTAATCTCAGTCAAACTCTTTCCTTCATGAGTCGCCCCCCCCCAAAAAAAATTAGAGAGTGAGATGCCTTTTTTTGGGGGGGGGGCACTTCATGTAGCCTAGGTTGGCCTAACACTCTATCGCCAAGGATGACCCTGACCTGTTGATCTTCATGCTGCTATCTTCCAAATGCTTGGATTATATGTGTACCACCACATCCAGCTTCCAGCTTAGTTTCTCTCACCCCTCTCCACTCCCCCCATCTTTTAGAGACAGGGTCTCCCTGTAGCCCTACCTAGACTGGAACGCACTATTAAGACCAGGCTGACCTCAATCTCAGAGATCCACTTTCCTCTGCCTCCCTAAAGGTGTGTTCCACCACACCCTGCAGTTTCTAGTTTTCATTTCAGTACTGGGGATGAAACTCAGCCTCATACACACCAGGCAAGTGCTCTGCCATCTGAGCTATAGTCCAGCTACTGCTGCTTTTCTTCTGACAGTACCTTCTTAGTCTCTTTTAAAAGTGAAGGGGCAGGATGGAGGTGCTGCTCACTAGTGAAGGCTCCGGGTTTAATCAACATCAGGAAAGAGGGCTAGATGTGGTAGCAACACTCAGAAGGCAGAGGCAGGCCTCTGTGAGATCGAGGCCAGCCTGATCTACATAGCAAGTACCAGGCTACAGGCAGAACCTGTCTCAAAAAGCCAAAAACAAACATTAGGGAAAAAGGTATGTATGTGTGGAGGCCGTGTGCTCTGGGTAAAGATATTCCAAGAGAAAAACTAGAGCCTGAGACTCAGCAATTCTGACTTCCAGTTAATTCTTTTTAACTTTTAAAACGTGGGTATACTCACATACATTCATGCAATACACTCATACACATAAAATAAAATTACATTTGTGTGTATATATGTGCATGCCATGGTACACATGTGGAGGTCAGAGGATGGCCTGTGGGAGTCAGTTCCCTCCTTCCACCATTTGGGTTCTGGGGATTGAACTCATGTCAGGCTTGGGGGCAAGCACCTTTACCCTCTGAGCCATCTCCCTGGCCCTATTGTGTTTGTTTTTATATATTTATATTCTATGTGTATGAATGTTTTGTCTGCATGTATATAAATGCACCCATGTATGCAATGCCCACGGAGGCCAGAAGAGGATGTCAGATCCCCTCCAACTGGAGTTATGGTTGTTAGCTGCCATGTGGGTGCTAGGAATCAAACCTGGGTCCTCTGCAAGAGTAGCCACCGCTCTTAACCGCTGAGCCAGCCCCTTGTATTTTTGAGATAAGGTCTCGTAATCCAGGTTGGACTGCAATTCCTGATCCTCCTGCTTCTACCCCGCAAATGCTAAGAGTAAAGTGTATGCTAGCATGCCTGTCTTGTTTTCTAGTTATAGAAAATGGTTGGTGAGATGGCTTAGCAAATAAAGTATGCTTGCCACCAAGGCTAACTGAGTCCAATCCCTAGAGCCAACACAGTGAAAGGAGAGAACTGAGAAGTCATCCCCTGATCTCCATGTGTGCCACGTGTACACACAAACTAAAAAATGTGGGGGGGAAAAAAAAACAAACCCTTAAATGGCCTATGATAAGAATTTGAGGAATTTGGGGCTAGAGAGAGATGGCTCAGCAGTTAAGAGCACTGACTGCTTTTGAAGAATACCTGGATTTGATTCCCAGCACCCACACTGAGGCTAACAACTGTCCTTAACTCCAGTTCCAGAGGATCCAATGCCCTCTTCTGTCCCCCACAGGCACTGCATAGCAATACACTCATATACAGAAAATAAAAATAAATGGAAAAAATGAAAAGAATTTGAGGAATTCAGTATAAGAAAGTTGGGAAATGGAAAAGTCACCAGGTGTGGTGGCTCACACCTATACTTCCAACACTCAGGCCAAGGCAGGTGGACTAATGTGAGTACAAGAAAAATGTCAGGCATAACCTATTTTAAATAGTTTGGACCTAAAACCTAGGACTATACCAAAAACAGCCCTGTAATCGCTTAGGAGTTCAGAGATGATCCCACTTTATGGGAAGAGGAATAAAAATGAAAAGACCAGCCCAGCCAAAGATCACATGATGTGGAGGTATAACAGAGAAGCCACCAATTCAAACATGAACTTGAGTACTTGAAACTCTGTGGAACACAGCTTGCTGTCTCATTATGGCATCCACCACCCCAAATAAAGAGGGTCCTATATAAGAAACACCTCTCACTGTTCACATACCATATTGGAACATGCACTGGCAAAGGTCATGAACTTGGGGTTGAATTGCAGACAGGTAATGGGACCCGTGTGTTTACCATCCAGCACAGCTACTTTTATACCACTCTCTCCATTCCAGACATGGATCTTGCCATCTTCTGAACCTAAAGAGAATGATTAAGAAATGTAGTATTTCAAGAGATAATACAAAGAAAAGTGAGGAAAAGATGAACTGAGGTCTGGAGAATTTAAGCTTCAGAACCCAGCCTTCAACAGAAATTGAGAGGTTGATAGAGGAAGGATACTGGGATTCATCTTGATCTAAGTATTCGACCCCTCACCCCCTTTTTGAGACTGGTTTTTTTGTTTTTTTAAAAATATTTATTATTTTTATTTTATGTATATGAGTGTTATGCCTGCATGTAGGTTAAGTATACCCATGTTGTGTAATGCCCGCGGAGGACAGAAGAAGCTGTTGGATCCCCTGGAACTGGAGTTACGGACAGTAGTTATCTGCCATGTGGGTGCTGGGATTTCAACCCGGGTCTTCCTCAGTGTTCTTATTTGTATATATGTGTGTGGGTATGTGCACATGTGTGCAGGTGCCCTCAGAGGCCAGAGGTGTTGGATCCCTCTGGAACTGGAATTATAGGTAGTTGTGTCCTGGGTACTAGGAACAGGACTTGGGATCTTTGCAAAACCAACAAGGGCTCTTAACTACTGAGCCGTCTCTCCAACCCCTCTATGTGCAGTTTTAAATGCCTTTTAAAAGCTTTCAAATGAGGCTGGGCTAGTGTTCAGTGGTGGAGTATGAGCTTAGCATGAAACAGGTGTGTGCACACATGAGGGGGAAGGACTGATTTCTCTTATCTATGTAGTTTAGTCTTACTAAACATGGAATGTTTTTGGGTATTCATTCTTCAGATACATTTTTTTGCACCAATCTTTATCTCCTCCTGGGACTCAGCGACAAATCACAGAGCTTGAAGTGTGTTCCCGAGACTCCACTTCCTTAGTCCTGTCTTCCAGGTGTGCTCTGCCCTCTGTCCTAGGCCCACACTGCGCCCCCTTGTTCCCTTCAGCTTGGAGCCAATCCAGTGTGTTTTTCAGCTTGAAAACTTCCATTTGGTTCTTTTGATCTTTGAGTTTGAGGCCAGACTGGTATACATAGTGAGTTCTAGGACAGCTGGGGCTACAAGTAGACCCTGTCTCAGAAAGACAAAAAAAGCAAAAAAGAAAAGCATCTTAAAAATTAATGTATTAGGCTGAGTGTGGTGGCATATACCTTTAGTCCCAGCATTCAGGAGGCAGAGGCAGGCAGATCTCTGTGAGTTCGAGGCCAGTCTGGTCTATATAGTGAATTCCAGGCCAGCTGGGGCTACAGGTCTCAAAAAGACCAAAAAAAAACAAAAACAAAAACAAAACTCAAATTGACTTCAAACTCCAAACCTTCCTCTTTGTCTCCCATGTGTTCAGATTGGAGTGAATGTACAGGAGTGTTTCACCATGCCTGGCTAAGTCATTTCCCCTTCTACCTTTACATTTCTCATTCAGAAAAGTTGAATACCATTGGCTTATCAAGATGTAGTACGAGACAACTGAATGCAAGGTTATGCCAAGTTAGTAATAATACAGTGATGCTTTAGAGCTTAACTCTAAAGCCCACAAAGGGAAGACCAACACATTGCCAGTTCCAACAAAGAACTGGGTTATGATGGCATATGCCTACAATCCCAGCACTTGGGAGGTGAAGGTAGGAGTATCAGAAGCTTGAGGTCATCCTTGATTACACAGCAAGTTCAAGGCCAGCCAGAGCTATATAATATAAAATCAGGCTGGCAAGATGGCTCAGGGGATCAAAGTGTCTGCCACCAAGACTGATGACCTGAGTTTGATCCCTGAGTCCTACTTGGTAGAAGCAGACAATGGACTTCTGCAAGTTGACCTCCCACCACCCCCACAAGCCTCTACAAAAGCATGTGTATACACACATGTACAAACACAATAAATAACAATAAAACCCAAACCAATAAAGGAAACTCCAGAGTCACAAAGTGCTATATGGAAATCTGAAAACATATTAGATATTTTAATTACTTTGCATAATAACTTAAACGCATAATACTAGAGCACAAGGGAAAAAAAAAAATCAAAGCAGCTTACCAATCATAATAAATTGAGAATCTGGAGTAAATGAAGCCTCCAGTGTGACAGCTTTGCTGTTAGCATAACCCTAAAAAAAAATAGCAGTTCTCATCATACGGCCATTAATAAAAACAACTGCCTAGAAATACCAAGCCAGTACACAAACCCTTCCTTTCTACAGAAGACTTTCCATGTGCAATGCCACCAAAAGGTCCAGATGTGGCTACTTAACACTCCCAAACCCCAACTCCCTATGAAGGAGGGCAAAAAACTTTGTTGTTAGGAATAATCATTTTTAAATGCCAATTTGTGTCACTTTGCTAGAAGCAAATGATCAGAATCCAAAGGAAATAAAGTTCATGAGCAGAGAAAAACCATCAACCCATGTCTTAATCTCTGATTCCAGGCTAACTGCTGATCTCCAGCATCCAGCTAACACAATTCCCAGCCCAGGAGGTATGAATGGAAATTGTCATGCTCAAAAGCTGTCAGCTTACCCCAAATGTGTGCATCACTACTCCCTTGAATGCATCAATGAGACGGATGAAGCTGCCGTTGGTGGAGATGAGAATGAGTTTGCCATCGTTGCTGAACTTAAGTCCTGTCCACTCACAAGTTCGATCATATTGCATCTTAAAGGTTGCAAATGGTCCCTGAAAAACACAAAAAAAGCAGACCCAGGTCCACAAATAATTCCTCTGGTCAAAGCCAACTCTATCTTAAAAACAAAAAAAAAAAGTTCATCATCTTCCATGCCATCCTTCAGATTCTTCATTTGGGAAAGCAGAATGTGGATGAAGTACTATTTTAGCACTCTCTACTGTCTATCACAGACAGGGATCTTAAATGTCCAACTTGCCCTTAAAACTTCCATAACATCAAGACAGCTCAAAGATTCAAAGATTTACCTTATCAAAAGATCGAAGGTCGTAAAGTTTAACCATTTCCGAGTTGACACCTGCAGCAAAAATTAACCCTTCTGGATCAAAAGAACAAACTGGCTTGCCCTGTAGATGCATGAGGCCCTAAGAGAAAAGACAAACAGTTAATAATGATGCATCTTGCCACTGTATCATTTACTTTTCCCAATGAAAACTAAGAAAGGGATATGAACAGATACCCAGTTGCCTACCTACAAAACAGTAAAAGCAAACAAAAATCTGACTAAATTGAAGCTTCTAAAAAAAAAGAAGTCATCATACAATGGATTTCCAATCAACCCTAACTGTACAATATTATGAAGTTCCAATGAAAACAAATTCCTTGAAGCTAAAAGCTGTAGCTCAAAGGCTTTAGGAAAACTTTTTAAAGCACTAAGCCACAGAGTATAATGCAACCTACTAGCTTAGGATATCTGCTTACCAAGCAGAAGCCAACTAGGTTTTCTCTGCCATTTAAGAAGACTCTGGGATCCCCAAATGGAACCACTGCTTTCTCCCTTGCTTGGGGAGGAAAGCTATGATAATGTCTTTCACAGAAAATGCTCAAAAATGTAACTGTGAGGTACCATTACCTGGCAGTTAGGAGACCGGAGATCCCAGAGTCGAATGGTCTTATCAAGAGACCCAGAAATGAAAGTGTCATCCACAGGTGACATGGACAAGGCCACCACCCTGCAATGTATCAAGATAAATAGGAGTTGAAGCAAAATATGAGCAAAAATTGGATATGAATTCTAAGCCACTCTGTCTACCTGTATATATACCAATTTTCCCCAAATTACCACCCTAGGAAGCATACAAACTTATTTGGAACAATCAAAAGCAGTGAATATGAGAAAAAAAAAGCAACTTAAAGCCTCAGTATAAAAAAAACTTGAAGGGGCCAGGTGTGGTGGGGCATGCCTTTAATCCTAGCACTCAGGAGGCAGAGTAAGCGGGTATCTCTATGAATTTGGGGCCAGCCTAAATCTACATAGTGAGTTCCAGGTCAGCCAGGGCTATATAGTGAGACCTTGCCTCAAACAAAACAAAATATGTGATTTTACTGCAATTAAGACAACAAAATACTAACCCACACTCACAAAAAGCTGTAATAAAAGAGGAATGACAACAAATATTGGTAAGAGGATATGGAACTGTAAAGTGGTATAGATGCTTTAGAAATCATTTTCTGAAAAGATAGTTATTATACAACTCAGAAATTCCATTCCTAGTATATACCCTAGAGAATTAAAATGTTCACACATAAATGTCCAGATGCTTTTATATCATTATTCATATTAAAGAATGGAAAAACCCAGTGGCCATTCACTAATGGATCAACAAAATGGGGAATAGTCACATGATATGACACAATTATTATTTGACACTAAAAGAAACCAAGTACTGATTCATATGACAACAGGGATGAACTTTGAAAGCATGCTACATCAAAGAAACCAGGCACAAAAGGCCATATAACATCTGATTCCATTTATATAGGCAAATCCAGGGACAGATTAGTTGTAAGAGCACTGGCTGCTCTTAGAGAGGACAGAGATTTGGTGCCCAACACCCATATGATGGCTAACAACCACCTGTAACTCAAATTTTCAGGGATCTAACACCCTCTTTTGGCCTCTGTGGGCACCAGGCACACATATGTTGCGTATGTACACGCAAGCAAAAGATTATGCACATTTGAAAAAAAGAGAGAGATCTGAGATCTGGCATTCCTAAATACCAAATTTTTACAGCATAGGTTGTTCCCTAATAGCTTTACTACACACCAAACACTGAGATACACCCAACCCCTCTTCCCGCCTTATTTTATTTTTGGTGCTTACAGGCTATGCATGTAGTCTGCCACTGAGCTATACTCCCGCCCCTTATATTTTAACAGAGATTTTAGTTATCTCTGAAACTATCTCCTGCTTCCACAACCTCAGTAAACCAAGAAGGGGCTACTGAAGAGTTAACAAGATGAAGAGGAATGGCAAAAAGCAAGTAGGCTGAATTTACAAACAAAACCTCTCCCCTCACTCTTCTGGTCTCTGGGTTACCCCAGGGATAAAACAAGTAATTCTACAGTACTTGGGTCTTACCTTTTGCTATGTCCAGGGAAGTATCTGATGTATTTGTTGTCATGCAAGGACAAATAACGAATTGTGTCTGTAAGGAGACAAATAGGCATGATATTGGACTATTTAAAATTTACTTTTCATTTTGAAAAGACAAGGCTAAAGAGCCCTATGTATTACATTGCCAAGCAAATCATGGATAAACAATGGTAAATAGATTCATATAACTCAAAAGCCAAGTTCTAAGATGACGACATTCATAGCAACATTCAAAACCACTGTTTTGGGACTAGGAGTAAAATTCAGTGGTAGAGTGCTTGCCAAGCATGTGTGAAGCCCAAGGTTCAATGTCTAGTGCTGAGAGAGAGAAAAAGTAAAAACTACATTTAGAAAAAAAAAATCCCTACTGGCCACTGGCTTCTTCATAATTTATAATTCATCTTGCCTTGTACCCTAGCAAGGACTTAAAAAAATCAATGGTTTTAGACATTGATTTTAGTGCCTACAGAGCAACAAACCTTAAAAGAAAAACATCTTGCTGCTAAGGAAACACTTAAAGAAGTGCGCAAAAACTTAAGGCTGGACATCGATAGAAAATTTTTGCTTCTAGTTCTCCAGAAGTGTTGACCTACAACTTATGTGGAAACTAAACAAAATGGAAAAGAATCATCATAAAGATCTGTACTTAGGGAATGTAGACATACACTCTTAAAAATAAATTATTTGGCCGGGCGTGGTGGCGCATGCCTTTAATCCCAGCACTTGGGAGGCAGAGGCAGGCAGATCTCTGTGAGTTAAAGGCCAGCCTGGTCTACATGGTGAGTTCCAGGACAGCTGAAACTACAGGGAGACCCTATCTTAATGAGTCAGGCATAATAAGCCTATAATCTTAGGCCTCTGGAGGCTGAGGCAAAATGATTGAAAAATTAGAGACTGGGCTATAGTGAGTTTGAGGATAGTATGGGCTAAACATAGGAAGACCCTGTCTCCAAAACAAACAAATCTCCAAAAGAGTCTATCTAGGAAAATATACAGCAGAAAGATTGGCTTGAAGTCAGGCGTGGTGGCATACACCTTTAATCCCAGCAGCTGGGAGGCAGAGGCAGGTGGATCTCTGTGAATTCAAGGCCAGTCTGATCTACATAGTGAGTTCCAGGCCAGCTGGGGCTACAGGGAGACCTTATCTCAAACACACACACACACACACACACCCCCACCCCCCACCCCCCGACACACAAAAGGATGGGTTTAGCAGGGAATGAAGTGCCATAGAGAATAAACTAGAAGGCTGGGGCTGCAGCTCAGTGTGCATGTCTAGCATAGATGAGGCCTTGGCAACACAAAAGAACTAGAAAAATAGGAAGTACTATGTTTCTTAAAAGTGAAAAGCTGGTCACGATGACTTTGGCCTGTAATCCCAGCACACTGGAGGCCTAGGGAGGAGGATTGCCAGTTCAAGGCCAGCATAGGTTATATATAAAGACCCTGTCTCAAAAACCGAAAGAGCCAAACAAAGCACCACACACACACACACACACACACACACACACACACACACACACACACACACAGTTGCTAAGGAACAAGTAATGGGAAATATGGTACCAAAAGGAAGGAAGAAGCACAAAAAGGGCACTATAAAGACAATCAGAAAAGAGCCTGAAGAGGTTGAACATATCAAGTGGCTCGTAAGGGTGTACTCTGGTTTTGTCCGTCTCCTTCCTTTCCCTTTCTTGAAAGAGTCCCATTCTGCAGTTCACACTAGGCTGGAACTCAGTATATAGCAAAGGCTGACTTCAAACTAGTAGCAATCCTCCAGCCTCAGCCTCCTGAATGCTAGGATCATAAACAAGAGCAACACACTTGGCTTGCAAGGGTGCTCTCTAATGAGGGCATTTAACCTAAGAGGGAGAAAAGAAAAGCCTTAACAGTCTGTTTTTTTTTTTTTTTCTTTTGTCTTTTAGAGACAGGGTCTCCCTGTAGCCTCAGCTGGCCTGGAACTCACTACATAGACCAGGCTGGCCTTGATCTCTCAGAGATCCATCTGCCTCTGCTGGGATTGAAGGCATGCGCCACCAAGCCCGAAGGAAGCCTTAATAGTCTGTAATGGACTCCACATGGTTTATTTGAAAACATCTCCAAACCTGTGAAATAACAGCTACAAAGCATTTCTAGTTGCTCTAGTGCTAAGAACTACTCACCTGCCCTAAGAAGTCAAGATTTCCTCCCCATTACCTGGATTCCCAGAGATGAGCAGAGCTTCGCCATCCTCTCCACCCCACTTGGTAGCTGGTGCGCTGTTCCTGGCAAGGCAGTGGCCTGTACAGTTATCTCCTGTACCGGGTGGTATCATAGACCCTCAAACTGTACAAACTACTACCTCAGCCTGGAATCAGGCAAAAGGAAACGGAGCACTGGAGGAACTCTTCAGGATGCACTCGAGACAGGAAAGGCAACATTCCCACTGCAGAGGCCTGGCAGCAAAGCTGCAAGTGCCACACATTTGCCTCATCTTGTACCAAATTTGGAGAATCCTCATTTAATCACTCAGAAAAGTGGCCCAACAAAAGAAATATACCAGTATTTAGATGTTATATACATATTTCCTCAGGATTCCAATATTTTATTTTCCTATGTAAAAGCATTAACTGCATTGCCTACTTAGAAAACTACTGATACAGAAGCATAAAAAAATACAAATGATATACTTACTAAAAATTAAGTTTAGGTAGAAAAGTCTCATTCAAGGAAGATTTCTGCCCATCTGCTCTGAGATAGATTAAAATAGGAGCCTAAATAACCCTTGCTGAATGATATTAGAAAAATCTAATGGGCCTGAGCATGGTGGCACATACCTTTAGTTCCAGCACTGGGAGGCAGGTGTACCTCTATGAGTTGGAGGCCAGCCTGGTCTACACAACTGAGTTCCAGGTCAGCCAGCCCTGCTTAGTGAGACCATGTCTCAAAAAAAAGGGGGTGGAAGTAGGGGCGTATGGTTTGGTTAGGTTAAGAGCATGTACTGCTCTTGCAGAGGACCCAACTTCGTTTCCTACCCACCCATGTTGGAGGCTCACAACCACCTCAAGGGGATGTGACACCTTCTTCTGGACTCTGTGTACGATTGCACTCAACACATGCACATGCCCACAGAGACATATAATTAAAAAACAAATCTTTAAAAAGAATCTAACTGTGCCTGCCACAGCCTATATTCCCGGCATTCAGGAGGATGAAGCAGTAATATCACAAATTCAAGGGCTACCTGGTTATAGTGATACTATCCGAAAAAAAAAAAAAACCATGAGATATTTTAGTACAAAAAGTGAAGCAGTAAACTAGTAAGGTTTAAAAAAAAAAAAAAAAAAAGTAAGTGCAACAGTTCAATTATCAAGACAATTTGCCAACCTAGGAGACTTATCCCAGGGAAAAATCAGGCAAAAACAGAAACCATTTATTAAAAACAAAGTTCGAATTCCTAAAATATCTCTTCATTCTTCAAAGTAAAAAGAGAGAGGCCAGAGATGTGGCTCCGTGGTAGAACACTTGCCTAACATCCTCAATCCCAGCAATGCTTTCCAGAGATAAAAATATATACCACTGGACAGACACACAGCTTGCACACCTGTGACGCTAGCACTTGGCAGTCTAGCCCTGGGCTACACAGTGAGACACTGTTACAGAATGATGAAACAAACAAAACCAACGAACAAACAAAACATGTCCCTGGAATCAAAGACCACTGAGGTCAGTGCACAGTTCTTCAATGACACAGACTAGAAGAGATCTACAATCTTCTAATTTTCCTTAAACTATCATAGCTCAACCATTTAGAAAACAAAATAAAACCATTTCTCAAGCCTTTATTTATTTATCATGTTTTTTTTTTTAAATGAGACAGTGTTTTGCTGTAGCTCCAGCTGGCCTGAAAGTTGCTATGTAGACCAAGTTAGGCTTGAATGCAGATATCTGCCTGTCTCTGTCTCCAGAGTACTGAGATTAAAGGCCTGACCAGACCACCATGCCTGCCTTCTTTTTTTTGGCAACAACTCTGCTAAGTTGTCAAGTGGGCAGCTCTGGTCGTAGCCTCCCTGAGTGCTGGGATGCTTAAGCTATTCTTGTTTTTATTTTTCTGGTCTCCTTTCCATTCAGCATTTAGTCTATTTACACATTCTCTGTTTTAATCTCCCTCAGTCAGAAATGCTAAAGGTTTGCCTTTATTTCTCCCCCGCACTCTTAGTTTTTGAAGATGAGGTCTCACCATGTAGCTCAGGCTGGCCTGAACTCTATTCCTCCAGCCTCAGAAGCCCCAGATAAGGGAATTGGAGGTGAGATACCACACCTGGCTCAACCTACATATTCTGAATGGAAAGGCCTATTAGTTTCCTAATTGCTGTGGGTGAAGTATTCTTTTGATTTTTTTTTCTTTATTCTTTCAAGTTTCAAGGAATATAAATCATAAATATAATTAGTGGCTTCTTTTTGGACTCCCCATTATGAACTGGACATTTTTCATATTCTGTTCCAGTTCTTCAAAAGTGCTAGTAGCTTGCTTCCCAGCATTCTTTCAGTTATAACAATGTAATTAGCATAGCTATGTCATAGGAAAATATTTAAACCAATGTACTATTAACCAAAGCAAAAGCTGTCACAGTGATTCTGTGAAGAATTAAACAAAGGAAATCATGAGCACGACAGACCTCCCAAAATGGTTTGCTTACCATCTATTTTGTTAGAGCTGTAAACGACTGTGTTTGCCGCGTGAGTGTATCTGATGAGGTCCACACCATATTTCTTACTGTACAGGGTTCTCTTTGGTCTGAGGAGCAAACAGAGGAAGGAAAAAAAAAATCAGAAAACTCTATCGCAAAAACTTGAAATCAACAATCAAGGGCACAAGTGGAGTAACTGCAAGTCCCATCTACAGAAGAGGTTGAGGCAGGAGGATGCTTAGTTCACTGGATAACAGGGAAATCTCCATCTGGCTTCAAACTCAGATATCTGCCTGCTTTTGCCTCCCAAGTGTTGGGATTAAAGGCATAAACCACTGGACTGGAGAGATGGCTCAGCGGTTAAGAACACTGGTTGTTCCTGCAGAAGACCTGGGTTTGAATCCCAGCACCCACATGGCAGCTAACAACTGTCCATTAACTCCAGTTCCAGGGGATCCGATGGCCTCTTCTATCCTCCACGGGCACTGCACGACATGGGTGCACTTAACCTACACGCAGGCAATATACACACACATAAAATAAAAATAATAAATAAAATATTTTAAAAAAGCATAAACCACCATGCCTTGCTGAAATTTAAATTGTTTTGTTCTGTTGAGACAAGATCTCCCTGTAGCCCCTGGCCTGAAACTCACTATGTAGACCAAGCTGGCCTCAAACCCACTGAGACCTACTGCCTCTGCCTTTAGAGTGCTGAGATTAAAGGCACATGCCACCACACTCAGCTAAAATTTAAGAAATATGCTTATGTATGTGTCTGTGTGCAGGTTTGTACTTGTGAGTGCAGTGCCTATGGAGACCAGAAGATGGACCTGGATCTCTCTTGGAGCTGCAGTTACAGGCAATAATGAGCCAAAACAGAGCAAGTCCAGTACACTACAGAGTCATCTTTCCAGCACCAAGACCCCCCCTTAAAAACAAAAACCAGGGGCTGGAGAGATGGTTTAGCAGTTAAGAACACTGGCTGCTCTTAGGTACCTGCAAGCATAACACTCATACACATAAAAATAAAAATAAGAAAAAAAACCCCAAAACAAAAATCAAGCATCATGGCCATCTAAAGAAAAGATCTTCACTTTGAACATCAAACGCCAAGTAGAAGGAAACGTAGAGCTGGCCTCCAACTCACTGTAATTGAGGATTGCTTTGAATCCCTCTGCCTCCATTTCTCAAGTGGTAGAATTAGGATTATAAGCGTGTACCAGCATGCCTGGCTTCAAATGTAAAACTTGGAGAAGCATATTTATTTGAGAAGGAGCACAAAACAAAGTCGTAACTTACAACAAAGGAATATGAGAATACCGCAAGCCCAAGAACTTTTCCTAAAAAAGCTTTCTTCCTTTTTGGTTATGGATTTTATTTTATTTATGTGTATGCGTATGCATCTCTGTGTATGTATGCCATGTGTGGGTAGATGCCTGAGGAGGTCAGAAGAGGGTGTTAGATTCCCTGGAGCTGGAGTTATAGGTGGGCTGATGTGGGCCCCAGAAAGTTTTTTCTTTTCTTTTTCCTTCTCTCTTCCTCTTCCTCCCTCTTTCTCTCCCCCTCCCCCTTTTTTTCGAGACAGTCTCCCTGTAGCCCCAGCCGACCTGGAACTCACAGAGATCTACCTGCCTCTGCCTCCCAAGTGCTGGGATCGAAGGCATGTGCCACCACGCCCAACTTCAGAAAGTTTTCTTAAAGGCAATGATTTATCAAAACTGAAACCAGATGCAAAATTTGCTTACTTTCTGAATGTCACTTACTTTTGAAGATGTTTGACCTTCCTGTCTAGAGGTACAAAGCACTGGATGTGCCTTTTAGAAAACAAGCCTAACTCTCCCTGGCAAAACTATAGTCAATGGTTCTTTCTTTTTACTTTACTGGAAAATTACGTTATTTCCAACCTAGCAGTTCCAAACTACTTGTTGAAGCTCCTTAAATATCTTCCTCTCCAGACCCTTGAAGATCAAGGTAAAAGGATCTTGGAAAAATAAAATCTATAGCAAAGAAAAATTGTCACATGCTGCTTAAATTAGACAAAATGTTTTTAAAAATCAAAATATCTCTGGGAAACTAAAACTGAATGCCAAAACAACTCTCTGTGTGCACAAAGCCAGAAAACAAGAACACTTTTAACATAATGTTTCACATTTAGGTCTCAGAAGAATACTAAAGTCAGGTGTGAAGGCTTGTATTTGTAATCCCAGCCAGAACTTAAAAGGCTAAGGCAGGAACTTAAAAGGCTACACAGTAAGTTTAGTCAGTCTAGGCTTCAAAATGAAACTCTGACTCAAAAAGAAAAAGAAAAACAGAATTTCAAACTCCAGTACCAACATTTACCAAGAACTCCAATCTATGCAAAAAGTTTATCTTCTCAATATAACATTCTTTTGGAACCTTGGGCTAAACAATCAAATGACCCAGGAAGCTTAAGAGAAGTCAATCATTTGCACTTTCAATTACCAGCAGTGAGGGCTTCCTCTTCCCAAAACCTTTTTTTTTTTTTTTTTTTTTTTTTGGGCCTTTTTGAGACAGGGTCTCCCTGTAGCCCCAGCTGTCCTGGAACCACTATGTAGACCAGGCTGGCCTTGACTCACAGAGATCCGCCTGCCTCTGCCTTCCGAGTGCTGGGATTAAAGGCGTGCGCCACCACGCCTGGCTCATGAAACCTATTTTTAAAAGAGTTCTCACAATTCTACTTATTTTCCACTTGGCTACCTTCACTAAAATAAAATGCTACCAGGTCCAGTCCATTTTCTGGATAACCAAAGAGTGAGATCGAGCGTGTGCTTACACTAAAGACAAGTTGGCTTTGCATCCATCAGTGGCAGAAGTGAATCCTAGTTATTTCAGCCCATCAAGGACAGAAAACAGAGTTAGGGATATGGCTCAGTTACAGAGGGCTTGCTAGTACACACAAGGCCATGGATTCTATCTCCAAAATTACAAGTAAACAAAAAGACCAACCCCTAAGAGTTTTAAAGTGTGTGGTGTAAAAAAAACTGGGATCCATTGAGAGATGGCCTTTATGTCTTAAATATATAAAAAAAAGCAGCAACCTGAGAATTGTCTCTAATGAAAGAAATTGATTTCTGCATTTCAATTTCTACTTTGAAAGCAAGATCTTAATGTACTATATCTATTGCAAGGGTCTTAACAAAGTCTGTGCACATTTCCAAGCATTTTGGCAAGCTTCCTCCTTAAAACTATGATTTTGGAAATTAGGTATGAACAAAGAAAGTGACAGTAAAGCTAGCTGATCACGGTGAAGCATATCTATAATCCCTGCACTTGGAAGGCAGAGGCAGGAGAAATCAGGAGCTCATGGCCAGCCTTGGCTACATAGATTTGTAAGGTAATCTGGGCTAAAAGAAACCCTGCCTCAAGAAGGCAAACAAAAGCTGTGTGTGTGTGTGTCTCTTGCACCCATAAATAGAAAAAAGTAAAACCTTCATTTTGAGTAATTTGCATTACTACAACAAGAGTATCCCTTACATTCTTCCCAGTTAAAATATAATTCAAGGGATTAACTCCATTATAAAGTTCAAAGGGGCAGTAAACCAAACATACCATGCAATAAAACAAATTTAACTTGTTTTGGGCCTATGAGATGGTTCAGTGGGTAAAGGTGCCTGCCACCAAGCCTGATGGATGATCTGAGTTCAATCCCCAGGATCCACATGGAGAGAATCAATTCCTGCAAGTTGTCCTCTGATCTCCACATGCATGTACACACATTAATAAATAATAAAATCATAAAAGAAAAAAAATCTTGTTTTAAGCCAAGTATTGGTGATTCACATCCAGGACTTGAGAGGCTGAGGCAGGAGGATTGTTAGCCAGAAATACATACTGAGTTCCAGCCAGCTGGGACTACAGTAAGACTCTCTCAAACAACCTTGTTTTAGCTATTTTCAAGCACCCAAATTCTAACACTGATAATTATCAAATAAAAATATTACTTGTGCCAGGCGTGGTGGCCCATGCCTTTAGTCCCAGCACTCGGGAGGCAGAGGCAGGTGGATCTCTGTGAGTTCCAGGCCAGCCTGGTCTACACAGCGAGTTCCAGGACAGCTGGGGTTACAAGGAGAGCGGTGCTGGGATTTACAGGCACTGCTGGTGAAGTAGTTTTCTTTCTTTCTTTTTTTTTTTTTTCTCAGTCTTTCTGAGATAGCGTTTTCCTACACCCCTAGCTGGCCTAGACTGGAACTCACTATGTAGACCAGACTGGCTTGAACTCACAGAGAGCTGCCTGTCTCTTGTCTCCCCAGTGCTGGAACTAAAGGTATGCGCTACTTGGCCTAGTAAATATTTTTTTCAAGAGAGTCCTTTGAAACACTGTACTTTCTGTAAGCCTGTAGTTATATAAAAATGTTGCATGCACAAATAAACAGTATTATTTTGTAACCTTGGCATTCTATGCCTTTGAATAAGGATATGCATTTCTACATGTTTTGAGGGGAGGTTCTGATCTGTGTAGAAGCACTTAACATTTCCAGGGAACCAGCTCCAAATTCCTTCTAGTTCCAGGATTCATTCCACAGTCATAACCCCTTACCCCAACTTTAAATCTCTTCCAAACAGATTCAAATGGTTAGACCTGGATAAAATCCCCATCCCCTAAATGAACAACTACCTGTCGGGCTAATCATCCTCTCTCCCCTAGGACCACCACTGTAGGCAGACCCAGAGATAGGTACATAATATTTTCTTACCGCTCCAGTGGGTGATAATCATAAAGCACCTTGTATATAGCTCAGTCTACAAACAGCTTTACTTTAATCAAATTCAGACACAAGTTCCAAAGAAAACCATCAGTTGTTTGAAAACAAACAAACAAACAAAAACAAAAGGAACTAAACAAAGTAGAGAAAGACCTAAGTATTAAGAAAACATAGGACCTAGGACTAGGTAACAAAATAATGTAGGACAAAAACAGTAGCCACCAAATTAAACCAAACCTTCCCTACTTAGGAAAGGTGGCTGAAGTCAAGCTTGTCATGGGAAATCAATTTTAAAGAGGTCACTGATTACTAAGGACTTGGAGCAAGGATAAGGTCAGGTGGACAATGCCTGCTTCCAGGCTCTGAAAAAAGCAAATCGTTTGCTAATACTACAGGTACACAGTCGTACTGATTCTCCAACTAACAAAAAACTTTCATAACCAAATCCAGAATTTTAAGAATTCAAAATGAACCATAAAATGCTGTGGTTTTGACAGACTGTTTTGAGACGGGTATCTACGTATCCCCGGCGGTTCTGGACCTCACCTGCCTCTCTCTGCCACTCGAATGCTGAGACTCCAGGCCTGGGCTGCAAACTTTTTTTTACGAGTGCAAAAGGAAACACTAAAATTGTTCCAGGATGCTTTCTTTGTTTTAAGAGGCCCTCACCCAGCACTCAGGAGCAGAAGTAGGCGGATCTCTGTGAGATCGAGGCCAGCCTGGTCTACATTTCAGGCCAGCTAGCTGGGGATACACGGAGCCCCTGTCTCTAAATAGATGAAGAAACAGAGTTTGCATTCTGGTAGGGATGGGGCGGGCAAGTTCGCTTGTGTCTAGGAAAGAAAAGTTTCGGGGACGCTGCTTAAGTTAACCATAAACATGAGCATAGAGTCTGACAGAATTAAAAGAAATGGAACAGGAAAAGGGCAGAAAGCTCCAAGACAGGCACAACAGATTACACCCTGACAGCTAAAAACTGCACCTCGTGCCGCGAGAAGGCAGAAAGGCCGCGCGGGAAGTGAGGGTCAGGCAGGGGACCGGTGCGGTGCCAGAGCTGAATCGAGGTCACCGCGGACAGGGCAGAGGGCTGGTGCTGCCTCAGACAGCAGAGCAGCTCCGCCAGTTCGGCACCGAGCTGACTTACATCTGAAAAGGGCTCTCCGGAGGGCCCGGGGCGCACCGACAGGGCGCTTAAAGGTCAAGGTCAAGGTGGGGTTTCGCAGGAGATCCAGAAACCCGAAACAATGCTGTTATTAGTACTATTTACGATCGCCAGCGGGGTGGAGGCGGCCCTGGCCCGAACGGGTGCAGAGCAGGCCAGGGACCGCGGTGGGGACCAGGGCGGCCGCGGGAGGAAAGGAGGGAGGGACTCGGCGCCCGGCCCGCGGCCCCCACCGCACTCACTTGCCCTCCTGGCAGTCGTAGAGCACGATGGAGTCGTCGTCGCTGCTCGAGATGACCGTCTCGCCATTGGGGCTGAAGTCAAAGCAGTTGATCTTGTCCGAGTTCTCGCGGAACACCTTGGCGACGCGGAAGCTCCGCAGCACGCTGTCGGTCAGCTTCATGGCGGCGGCAGGAGGCGGCAGCGGCGCGGGGCCGGGGCGGGGTCGGGCGGCGAGCGGGCTGGCGGCTCAGGGCCAACCCAGGTGGTGCGTGCGCCGCGCTAGCGGCGAGCGGGAAGAAGGCTCTGCAGTCGGTCCGCCGCCTCTTCCTCAGTGGGCAGCGCTCTCCCGTCCTGATGGTGGGGCCTAGCGGACTGTTCTCCTCACCGTCAGCTTAGTACCGACCGGCGTAGCGCCGGCTCATTGTGTCCGCCATCTTGAGGCGACTAGCAAAAGTGGAGGGCGAGGAGCCTGGCCGCGGAGGACGCTGGGAAAGGGGCGGGGCGGGAACGGAGGCGCGAGTTGAGGGGGCGGGGCGATGACGTCAGCGGGGCTGGTCCCGAACTCTGTGTGGCTGTGGAGATGGGGATGTTGTATTGGGGGCGGCAGTTCCTGTTACCCTGTCAAGGCCTGCTGGGCTGGAGCGCGTAAAAGCTTCCGTTAAGGGGCCCAGAATGCTGAGTCTTCCCCGGGTTAGACCCTTTGTGCGAGACCGCTACTCCCACAGAGGCTCAGGTGTGCTCAGATACAGCCGCGGTCAGGTACACTCCTAGAAGCCCCGATAGGGGGGTGTGAGTCAGGTGCACCCTATCACAGAAGTGTTTGACCACCACACAGCTGGCCTGGGGTGTGTGTGTGTCGATTTCCTTTTTTTTTTTTTTTTTGTTTTTTTTTTTGTTTGTTTGTTTTTTGTTTTTTTATAGGTAGCTGCATATTGAGGAAAGGAAAATGGGATCTATTTCTGGAACCAACTGACACTGATTCCATTGGGCCCCAAAAAGCATTGTGGCCCTCTAGTT